>NW_024426774.1:34339474-34402778 GCF_017311325.1 Ursus maritimus | reverse complement strand
CTAGTTACAGTCTATCTGTTTTCCAGCTTCTAAACTTTTTTTCTCCCATTAGTCCTGTCCTTGTAGTTTTATGCCTTTCAAAAACAACCTTTACTATCATTTGAGTATAGTTTCAAGAAGGCACTAAAGTAGACATGCATGTTTCATCTGCCATATTTACCCCCCAAAGAACTTCTTATTTCCTTTTTTTTTTTAAGATTTATTTATTTATTTGAGAGAGAGAGTGCATGCAGGGGGAAAGACAGAGGGAGAGAGAGAGAGGAAGCAGACTCCCTCCTGAGTGGGAAGCCCCACGCAAGGCTTGGTCTCACAATCCTGAGATCACCACCTGAGCCAAAACCAAGAGTCGGGTGCTTAACCAACTGAGCCACCCAGGCGCCCATTTTTATTTTCAATCCATTGCAATCCGGCTTCTGTTCCCACTGCTCCACAGAAAGCTGCTCCTTCCTAGCTTACTAATTAACTTCTCCTTACCAAGTACAATGGGCCCCAATCAACCCTTATCTTCCCCAACCTCTCCCCAGCATTTGATATCACTGGGCCCCCCTGCTTGACACTGCTTCCTTCCTAGGCTTCAGTGACCTCACTGTCCTGGTCTCCCACCTATTTCTCTGGCTTGGTGACCTTCAACACTCCAACTGGAGTCATCTTCTCTTCCCCGCTCCCCCATGTCCATATTCTTCCTTGGAGAAATCACTCAGATCCATGCCAATGACTCCCAAGTCCATTTATCACCTGCCTCTCACCCAAGTTCCAGATCCATGTACACAACTGCTTACCAAGTCTTCTCATCCATGAACATCACATGTTTCCATTTGATCAAGATGTTTGTGTCCTTCAGTAGAGATGTGCTGTCTTCTTAAAAATCTTGCATATTTTCTGTTACCTGTGTTCCTGCGTTCTTTGTAGTTGTGTTGCTATCATGGCTGGAACCTCTTTGATGTTACTTTTCCTAACTGGCCATTCTGGGGCACTGGCCTCCTGATGATTTCCTGTGGGGTCACCTGTATCTGGCCACCTTGGGCCTCACTTGTATTCGCTCTAAGAGTCTATCCATTGATCATCTTGGATAATATAGGTGGACAATCATGTCCCCTGTAAATGAAGACTGCTTTGTTCCTTCTTGTCCCTTTTCTTGTCTTACTATGCTGGGTAAACTTCCAGGACAAAACCGAATGGTAGAGGAGTAGGCATGCATATCCTGTCCCATCTTTGAATGGAAGGAGTGTTTCTAAGTTTTCACCACTAAGTTCCAGGTTTCCTCTGGTTAGGACCCCTTATCACATTCAGGGCATTTCCTTGTACTTGCAGTTTGCCAAGAGATTTTATCAAGAGTGGGTATGACTTTGATCAGTTCTCTTTGGTCTCTCTTAGAGACATCACAAAGCTTTTCCCTTTTAAGCTGTTATTCTACTAAATTACACTGGTGGACTATTGTTGAATTAACCCTGGAGCCATTGTGCTGGCAGCCTTCTCAACACCTTAACCCCATCGTGTGACAATTTCTCTTTCTTAGGGGAGTAGACAGAGAGAATAAACCAGGGCCCGTATGCTCAGGCAAGTTTCATCAGTATCCGTTAGTCCCCTTACTGGAAGATAGCCTCGGGTGGCAACATCGTGGAGGTCTGCACACTTGCCTTGTCTGACCAGTCTTTGGTGCTTGGGCTTGCTTATTGTTTAGTGAAGAGTTGCATACTTTGGGTCCTGAAGGAGGATGGAGCCAAGCCAGGCTATGATCCAGACCTGTGATTTCTGCTTTAAGGGATATAAGCAACCATTAGAACACCACCACACCCACCTGCTCATGCCCTCAGTGCCTGGTTATGGATGGAAGCCAAACCCTTCTGTGTCCACCTGGAGGACAAGTGAGCCACCAGCTCCAGAGTCCAGGACATTTAGGCTCAGGAGAAATTGTACCCTTGATAGAAAGATGGCTGGGGGTGAGCAACAATTTCACTAGTCTCCATCTCTTGGTGTCTTGAAAGCTCATCTCTCTGAGATCAAAGGAATCAAAGTAAAGATTCGTGCAGAAGGGGGATTAATTGCCAATTTCAGCAGGGCCCACCACAGTGATGGTGTAATGTTCTTTATATGCACCATAATTTATTGGGGATTTTGGTTTGAGGATGAATGTGTGGGATTGACAGAGTTTTCTTTTCATTCACTGCATGGACTTGGGGAGCTCTAAAAAAAAAATATAGGACAGGGTCCAAGCCCTGGAGATTGTGATCCAGTTGCCCGAGGATGGAAACAGGCATCTGTATTTTTTAATGATTTATTTATTTATTTGAGAGAGAGGAAGAGAGAACAGGGGGAAGTGGCAGAGGGAGAGGGAGAGAAAATCCCAAGCAGACTCACGCTGATCGTAGAGGCCGACGTGGGCCTCTATCTCACAACCCCAAGATCACAACCTCAGCCGAAACCAAGAGCCACATGGTAACGGGCTATGCCACCCAGGCACCCCAGAAACCTGTATTTTTAAGAAGTTGTTTAGAGGGTTCTTAAGGAAAGCCGGGTTTGGGAACCACTGACCAGGAAGATACTGGAAGCTCCTGGCTTCAGCCTTATCACCACTGAGATCTAGGGATTCCTGGAGGGTCTTAGAGATCACATGGATACCTCAGACATTATAGCCTGATCCAGCCAAAGCGAAGCAGGAGAGTGTGTGTCTGTGTGCACACTGCTGGGTCCGGCTCTCTCTGGGAAATGGGGGAACTCTGATTTCATAAACCTGTGGTCTCTGCCCTGAAAATCCTGGGGATTGTATCTGAGTGTCCATCTGTGGTACAAACACCTATATACTCTTTAGTGCTATTTTTCAAATACGTGTAGGTGTGTCTGTGATACCTACAATACAATCATTTAAAAACACTGCTGAACTCAGAGCAGCCTTTTATAGGTTTTATTTTTCTCTATCAACAGTTACTAGAAGTGCACCTACTATTATAAGTGTCTCAGATAGAGAGTCAATCTGTGATTTTTATTTTTTGCTTTTTAAATTTTAAGTAGGGATCTTCATCCATAGAAAGGCTGGGAAGTCCTAGGGAGAGGCCCCCTGGGAGCCAGCAGTGTCCTCTGAGTTAACAGCAGCTGGGAGGCTGCTGCCCTGTCCACTGGGCGGGCAGTCACCACTCCCCCCGCCCCCCACCGCCCACTCGGGTGACCAGCTGGCCCGGGTGCTCTCCAGGACTTGAGTCATCCCAGTCTATGACAGTGAGGGCTCCGTTAGAAAGGACACTCAGGACCCAGGGCTGGAGTGGGTCATTTGACTATAGAACTGTAGTAGAGGGTGAGGGGAAGGGCACTATGGCTGCCATCCAAATGGATGCCTTCCCTCTCCCTCCCCCACTTCAGGCTGACTCCTAGATCCTTAGGGGATTTCTCAGTCCTCCCAACTTTGAGTGGAATAGTCTATGTGTTCATGGCCTCAAAAGCTTCTGTAAGGGCCACGAAGAAACCATGTAAAAGCTCTCATTACCTAACCAACCTCATGGCCCCTCCCTGGGTGTGAAAATCTATAAATCTGGTGACCTGGTGAGTATCTGACTCACAGCCTCACATCAGATGGTCACTGAAACTCCCCCATGGCTCCCTACTTGAGAGGACATCAGACTTTGTTCCTGCAAACCTCAAGGACACAAAAGCTCTTCCAATGCCACCATCTTGAGGACACACAGGACATCTGAGGGGTGTGTGTGTGTGTGTGTGTGTGTGTGTGTCATAAAAGACTTCATTTTCCTGAGCTATCTTGAAAACCCTGTCCTCACAGAATTTCCCAAACCCGGTTTACCCCAGCTGGGGAATTCTGTTTGGCCCTGAGTTGAGAAATAAGTACTCCTACCTTCTCAAGGAAACTTAAGGGGTCCTTTTGTTCTTACTCTGGCCAACCAAGACAGGTACACCCTCTTTTTGAAAGTTCGCATTAGGCCACTTCGCTTTTACGAAAAACCTACCTCAGGACCTATTTTCGCGAACTGTAAGAAATCCAAAGAGGATTTTGTTCTTCTGAAAAAAGTCAAAAGGCCAAAATAGCCGTTCAGCGTTTACTGCTCAGCGAGCTGTCACAGAGGCGGCATGTACCCAGAGCGAGAGTGGCGCCACTCAGCTCCTTCCCCGGGAACTACACTCAGCCTCAGCCTCCAGCCGCCAGAGCTTTGAATCTGTACTTTATCTCGATTTCTTTTGTGCATACATTAGCAAGATATGTCCTAAGGTAGCAGAAAAGCCTAAGAGTGGTTATTTTTGGGGTCTGGGAATGCTCAAAGTTTTCCCCGTGTAAATTAATGGTAATCACTTCAATTTATGCCGTTTTGGCTTACGAACGGTTTCATAGAAATGCTCTACTTTTTGATCGCGGAGAAACATGTCATCTTATTTTGCTAAAACTTTCATGACAGAATGCTTAGAACTTTGCTCTTGTTTCCACTGTTAGAAGTGTTGCCATTTGTTCTCAGTGCCTTTACTCCCTGCCCGACCCCAGCAAAATCCTTTCCTGCCCTAGCGCTTTGAAGCAGCGGTCTTCCTCTGGCACAACATAATAAGGAACTCCTGGGGCGCCTGGATGGCTCAGTCGGTTAGGCATCTGCCTTCGGCTCAGGTCATGATCTCGGGGGTCCTGGGATGGAGCCCGTCGTTAGGCTCCCTGCTCAGTGGGGAGTCTGTTTCTCCCTCTCCCTCTGCCCCTCCCCCACTTATGCACACTCATGCTCTCAAATAAACAAATAAAATCTTAAAAAAACAAACAAACAAACAAAAAAAACCCAAGGAACTCCTCCAGTTTTTATTTCAACACAGGGTAAGAGGGGCCGGATGGGCCTGGCGGTGGGAGCGGTTTCTTGCTGTTGAAGGCTACCGGTTATGGGGTGGGGGCTGCCAGTCTGAGGGCTTCCAGGATGGCTCTGGGTAGGAGAGAAGTCCTACCCAACCCTGGGAGCAGAGGGCAAGGGCTACTGGAGGCCTGGTCACAGCTTACAGGCGTGGGGTAAACAGGGATAAAGTCCCCCAGGCAGCAGGTAAGGACAGCTGGCAGTTGGAGGGGAAGACTTGCTCCCCAGGAGAAGGCTGGAACCCAAAAGGATATTGCCACCACCATCTCTGTGGGGGCCTCTAGAAAGGGCAGGTCAGCATCCAGACAGAAAGAGACTGCAGGTGGCAGGATCGCTGCTCACCAAGGGGACATCCCTAAGGGGTACAACTGTGGGGTCTCCTCTGAAGACAGCTGTGATGGCAGCATTAGCAAAGGGACTGAGAGAGGTCAAACTCTCCTTTTAAAAGATCAAGGTGTGGGGCACATGGGTGGCTCAGTTGGTTAAGCTTCAGACTGGATCTCAACTCAAGTCATGATCTCAGGATCGTGAGTTCAACCCCCTCATTGGGTTCCATGCTGGGTGTGGAGCCTACTTACAAAAAAAAAAAAAAAAAAAAAGAGTCATCAAGAGGTTTCCTGAGGTCCACAGAGACCATGATTCATGGGCTTGTGCTTGCCTTGGAAGAATGCCCTTGGCCATGCTGATGGCAATGCCACCGACCCTCGATGCATCCCCTGGCATCTGCCCCCAGAGACTTCCAGGCCTGGCCTCAGGAGGCAGAGAAAACATATGCGGGACCTCTGTCCTGGGCCCCAGGAATGACATACTTTGAAGAGAGTTTAACATCAGTTTTGGTGAGTTGAATCCCCATGGAACTCGGGTCCACACTTCCACAACAGCAGCTGCGTTTGTAAGATGAAAATCTTACTCTGATATTTTTGTTGTATCTGCAATGTCCTTAAAGAGAGAATCTCCTGGTTGATGTTTATTAGACATGAACTGAGCTGTTCTCCAGGGACATGATGAGACAAAAATAACACAGCCCTGCTGCGCTGTGTGGGCCCTCACGGACACCCAGGATGCAGGGGGCAGCTCTCTTCCCAAGGAGTCACCACTGCCAACCATGAACCTTAAGCTCAGGGCTTATAGCTATTCGCTCAGGCACGTACCACCAATGACTGTCCTATGGATAGGTCCATCTCCTGTGCGGGCTGGGGGGCTGTGACCTCACATTGTGCCCCAGCATCCAGATCTGTCTCCAGTGAGAGGTCGTGGTGTCAGCCCCAGTTAATGATCACTTGGTCCATCCCTTGTTTTATAGATGTGGAAACTGAGGCGGGAGGAAGCTAGAGCAGCCCTAGGTTGCTGTCCTTTTATTATTAGAAATTGGTGCCCCCTACCTGTGGGTGCCTCCGCTTCAATCTCTCTTGAAATCCTGGTATCTAACCCGGTTCAGGAAAGCGGGTGGTGTTCCCAAAGGAAACCGCCAGCGCTTCCTGACACTCCTCCCTTCAGAAAGCCTGGTGTCCGGCGGGCGGGGGCGTCTAGATCCGCACAGAGCACTCCCCGAACCACCAGCAGCTCAGCCTTGCAGGGTCGGGGGGGACGGGACAGGGGCCTTCCTGCTGAAAAAGAACAAAGTCTCCTTCCTGCGCTCTGTGGCGTCCCGGAGCCCAGCCCGAGGGGAAGTAGCGGGCCCGCTGCCCGGGAGGGGGCGGGGACACTCCCGAGGCCGGAGCCGGTGCCAACGGTGACCCAAACACAAGCGCGCCCGCGCCCTCGGCAACTCCCACGAGGGGACGGCCGGGTTTTCCCACGGCCCTGGGAGCCGAGAACGGACGTCCTCTGGGCGCCGCCCGCCTGCAGCGGCCTCGCGGCTGGGAGCTGGGGTCTCCACGCTGCTCCCGGGCTGCAGCGGCCCGGCTGCGCCCAGGTCGGGCGAGGGGCGCGGGGGAGGGAGAGCGAGGCTGGCCGGGAGCCGGGGCCCCGCCGCCGACCCACCCCACGCCCCTGAAACATGATAATGTTTCAGGTTACGGCGGAAGGACAGCCCCTGCTCCCGAGTATGCCCGAGTGAGGCACCTTCTGCCTTGTGTCCGGGTCTCATTTGCCAACAAGCGTTGCTTTTTTCTGAAAAGCTGAGCCCTTAGAAGCGGCGGCGCTGAACTGTGAGAGGAGCCGGCCCCACCTTATCCAGGTCCGGGAGGGCCCAAAATAGAGCGCTCCCCTCCCAGGACGGCCACTTGTCTGTTGTAGCCCACCAGCCACCACTCTCCTCCATGGACCTGGCTCACTTGCTCCCCCCTCCTCCCCGCCCCCGTGATTCGGACCCTGGGCTGAACCCCTGGCAGCCAGTGTCGACTTTATAAGCACCATTCATGTCATTCCTCATTTTTAGAAAGCTGAGACTGGGGGCTGGAGGTGCATAAAGTGATGAAGCAGCGTGACTCATGTCACGCGGTAAGTTGGTAGCCTCTGAGATATGGTCCCCAGATCCCACGTGCTTCCTGCAGCTGCCCCCCAACCCTGACTTAGGCTTTGGGTTTGTGAACCTGAGTTTGAAGGCAGGGATCTGCATCTAAAAGAAATTTGAATATCCTCACGAGAGGAAGAGGAGCAAGTGCGATTCTTTCAAGACAGTATTTGTAACACAAATCTGAAAGCTTAACCTGAATCTTGTTGCTAGTAGGGGTTTATAGTCCCTCTCCCCCAGGGATCCCACCTCTAGCATTGCAAATTGGAATGATTTATCAGGGAGTAAGCAAGCACTCCTAACTACAAAATATTTCTTTGAGAGAGCAGAGATGCGTTTCTACTGGAATCATCAATTTTCTACATTCTAGTAGGTACGGCCTCGTTGGATAAACAGAACAGGGACCATTTGGAGACGCTCTCCCTGCCCCCTGGTGGTTGTAAGCATAACTCTAAAGAGTTTCAGTGAGGTTTAAATAACGCGAACTGCACATGTTTAAACTTACCAAAACTTTAGTAAGTTTTGACATATGCACCGGAAACCACTATGAAATCCTCACCACAACCAAAATAATGAACATATCTATTACCCCCAAAACTTTCCTTATGCCCCTTTGTCATCCCTCCCTCCCACCACTCCCCACCCGCTCTTAGTAGTGTTGGTTTACACTTAAACAATAGAAATTACCCAATGTGAACAGCAGAGAGTAAGCAGACTACAAAAAAATAAACAGAGCCTCAGAGACATGTGGGACTACAACAAAAGATCTAACGCTTATGTCATCAACGTCCCAGTGGGATGTGGGTGAAGTTGAAAAAATAGCCAAAGAAGTAAGAAAATAGTAATACAGAATGGGAGAAAACTTTTGCAAGTCATATATCTGATAGGGGACTTGTATCTAGACTCTAGACAGTCTAGAACTATTCCCCTCAATAAAAACATAAATAACCCAATTTTTTAAATGCAAAAGGATCTAAATAGACATCGGTCCAAAGAATATAAACAAATGGCCAACAAGCCATGAAAAGACGCCCAACATCCTTAGCCATCAGGATATGACTCAGCAATTCCACTCCTAGGTATATACCCCGAAGAGAAAACTGGTCTACACAAAAACTTATACAAAAATGTTCATAGCAGGGACACCTGGCTGGCCTCAGTCAGAAGAAAGTGTGACTGTTGATCTCGGGGTTGTAGGTTCAAGCCCCATGCTGGGTGTAGAGATTACTTAAAAATAAAATCTTAAAGAAAATGTTCATAGCAGCATTACTCATGATAGTTAAAAGGTAGAAACAACTCAGATGTCTATCAGCTGATGAATGGATAAATAACAATGTGGTATATCTACACAATGAAGTATTTTGGCAATAAAACAAAATGAAGTACTGACGCATGTACACGAATGAAGCTTGAAAACATTACGCTCATTCAAAAATGCCGGTTACCAACGACCACAGATTGTGCGATTGCACCTATGAGAAATGTCCGGGAGAGGCAAATCCATAGAGAGTAGTTCAGTGGTTACCGCGAGCTGGAGAGAGGGGGTCCTGGGAAGGTACTGCTAATGGGTATAAAGTATCTGGCTGGGGCGATAAAAAGTTCTTAAATTGATTGTGGTAATGGTTGCACAGCTCTGTGAATAAACTAAAAACTACTAACCTGTGAAGAGAAAACTTAAAAAGAAGAAACTTTAGGAGAAAACTTTCCAAGTTTGGCAAAAGACAGATAAACCTATAGATTCAAGGTGAGCAAACCCCCCCAAAATAAACTGAAAGAAATCTACACCATGACATATCATAATCTAACTTCAGAAACCTAAAGACAAAGAAAAGTTCTTGAAAGCAGAGAGAGAAAAACAATACCTTCTAAGGGGAAACCATTCAAAGGAAAGCAAATTCTCATCAGAAACCAAGGAGGCCAGGGGCACCTGGGTGGCTCAGTCGGTTAAGTGTCTGCCTTTGGCTCAGGTCGTGATCCCAGGGTCCTGGGATAGAGCTCCGAGTCAGGCTCCCTGCTCAGCGGGGAGTCTGCTTCTCCCTCTCCCTCTGCTGCCCCCCCCACTAGTATGCTCGCTTTCTGTCAAATATATATATATATTTTGTTGTTGTTGTTGTTGTTGTTAAAAAAACCAAGGAGGCCAGAAGTGTCATATTTGTCGAGTGGTGAGAAAGTAACTGTCAGCCTAAGCCTGACCCCTGGCTCCGGGACCTACTTTGGAAGCATAAGCAGAACTACAGTTCTATTAGTTGCATTATCAACTTAGCTCCACATTCTGTTCTGCTCCCTAATTAACTCTACCTTTTCCACCCTTACTCCCTGTTTACCCACCGATGAGGACGGGATGGTAACGTTGGTCTTGACATATCTGATCATGCCAGGTCCCAAATAGTGTCTCATTGTCCATAAGAATGCTCACCTCTAGGTTATTTCAAGCCCCCACACCCCCACTCAAGGTTTCAAGAAACACTTTACCCTCCTCTCACGCATGTAAGCTGTCCCTAGGCTCAACAGGGCAAGGCAGCTTCGGGAATGATCCCCTGCCTTCTCATTGGGCTGCCCTTCAGATAATACAACTTTCTTTGCTTCAAAACCAGTGTCTCAGACATTGGCTTACTGTGCACTGGGGACACGGACAAGTTTGAGTATGGTAACAAACCTGGAATTCTCTATCTGGCGAAATTATTCTTTAGGAATGAAAAATAAAGACATTCTCATGGAAGGAACACAAAGAGAATTTGTTAGCTAAAGGAAGTTCTGGAAGCAGGAAGGAAATGTGTGAGATTATTATTATTTATTTACTTATTTATTATAGAAAACATACATATGGTAGAAAATAGGAAATAAAATACCTATTGCTCTCTGCCCCCAGTTCCTGGCACAGAGCTCCTAAAACCACTGTCATTTCTGAAGTGATAAGAGTACCGGCAGCATCTTTTGTGCTATGGTTGGTCTTTGACCCCAGTTCCTGGCAGTTCCTCAATCCCTTAGAATCCCCTAGGTGACGGCAGGGTCTTTTGTTCTAATGAGGTGACTCTCGGTGGGCTCCTGGATGGGGTCTGGTCACCAGAAAGACCAAACTAAGATTAGAAGCTTGGAATTTTCGGCCCCACCTCCCATTCTCCAGAGAGGGGAGAGGGGCTGGCAATGGAGTTTACCATCATGCCTATGTGGTAAAGCCGCCATAAAACCCCCGATAGTACAGGGTTCTGGAAGCTTCTGGGTTGGTGAGCACACGGAGGCGCTGAGACTGGCACATCCTTTCCCACGTACCTTGCCCTAGGCCTCTCCTCCATCTGGATGTTCCTCGGGATCTTTTATCATATCCTTTTATGACAAACCGGTACACAGGAAGTAAAGTGTGAGCTGTTCTAGCAAATTCACCCAGTGAGGGTGCTGTGGGAACCCCTGATTGACAGCTGATCACTCAGAACCGCAGGGGACAACCCACTCGCGATTGGCATCTCAAGTAGGGTGAGGGCGGTCTTGTGGGACTGAGCCCTCAAGTGGCGGGATCGGACCCCACTTTCGGGTAAACAGTGTCAGAACTGTGTTAAATTGCAAGACACGAGAACTGCCTGGGGAAGAAAACCCCCAGAAGTCTGGTGTCAGAAGTGTTGTGAGTTTGGTAATAAAGGGGATATGCTGGAGAACTGGGTGTTTCCCTACTCCGAATGCTAACAGAAAGACTCCTGGAAGGTCAGGAAAGAACTGAAAGAATAAAAATATGGGTAGGCCACGTCTCACTGGCTCAGTGAGTGGAGTGTGGGACTCTTGATCTCAGGGTCGTGAGTTTGAGCCCCACATCGGGGGTAGAGTTTACTTAAATAAATAAATGGGGCGTCTGGGTGTCTCTGTCAGTTAAGAGTCTGACTCTTGATCTCAGGGTCTTGAGTTCAGGGCCTGTGTGGGGCTCCATGCTGGGTGTGGAGACTACTTAGAAAAAAGAAAAGGAAAGTGAAAAAATAAATACAATTTAAAAATATGGGTAAATACAATAGACTTTTTTTTCCTTCTTGAGTTTTCCATATTATGTTTGATGGTTGAAGCAAAAAGTATAATATCTAACATGGTTCTACTTGTAGGTAGAGCACATTTTGAAACAGTTATAGAAACTGGGGAAGGTAAGGGATTTAAAGGGAGGTAAGGTTTCTACACTTCAAACGGGTACAATACCAACACCAGTGGGCAGGGGATGAGTGACGTATGCATAATGTAATACCTAGAGCAACCACGAAAGCAGCATACAAAGGGGTTTCAAAAGAGAATTTCTAGAGTCGAAAGAACAGGGTTTGCCCATTTTCCTCTACTTTCTAGCTGAGTGACTGTAGTCAAGTACTTAACTGCTCTGTAAAATGAAGTTAATAACATTCACTTTGGACAAATCGAAGTTAATATGTATTAGCTATAATTATAGCAATTATTATTTTGCATATTATTTTTTATTGGGTCAGGCTATAAGCCCTGTCTTCCTAATTCATTTACTTTTACTGGTTTAAATTAAAGTAGCCTCGAAGGGGCACCCGGGTGGTGGCTCAGTCAGTTAAGCATCTGCCTTTGACTCAGGTCATGATCCCGGGGTCCTGGGATTGAGTCCCATGTCAGGCTCCTTGCTCAGAGGGGAGCCTGCTTCTCCCTCTGCCTGCCACTCCCCCTGCTTGTGCTCTCTCCCTCTCTGTCAAATAAATAAATAAAATCTTAAAAAATAAATACAATAAAGTAGTCTTGAAACCATGTATTTACTGTTCCTATCACAATTCCTGGTATAGACCACATGCTCAGAAAGTTAAAGCTATAGTTATTTATTATTTGTCAGTAAAGAAGGTTGGCCTGTTCTTTAGAAAGAAAGTGACATTCCAAAATGTGAGGGGCTGAGCCTCCGCCAGGCGCTGGACAGGACCAGCTGCGGCAGCTGTGCGAGGCCAGAGCCAAGCTCAGGTAGCGGCTCTCTTTAAATTCAACCACACTGAGCGCTTCATTCCCTGTGCGGCCCTCACATCTTCCCAGTCCAGTTTGATGTCTGGAACTTCAACTTCTGGCTCAGGATCCTTTCTCAGGGCTCCCTGCGGGGAGGCCACCACGATGGGCAGAGGGCCACATTCCTCCCGGAATTCTACAACGTGGAGACCCTTCTTATCAGCCAGTTGTTGATGGGTTTCCTGGGCAAGACCAAATTGAGAACGCCAGGTTAGGTCTATGAGATACACCTGTAACTTAAAGACCAGGAACGTCCACGTACCGCTTGGGGGACTTCACATTTCAGAGGATTCTGGATAATGTTATCTTGCAGCTAAACCATGGTGACCTGGGGTGGACGGCATCATCTCCCCGTTCCCCAATGAAATGGAGGAAGGGCCTTGGCCTCTGGTCTCTTGCTTCCCAAACCTCCCCAATTACGTGCCATGCTGTGCCCCAAACTGAACTTGAATCTCATCAAGCCCCTGTTCCAGCTACTGTTTTACAGGACAAGCAGGGAGAGAAGACATTAGGAACCCATGGGTGGGGCGCCTGGGTGGCACAGTCGTTAAGCGTCTGTCTTCGGCTCAGGGTGTGATCCCGGCATTCTGGGATCGAGCCCAACATCAGGCTCCTCCGCTGAGAGCCTGCTTCTTCCTCTCACACCCCCCCTGCTTGTGTTCCCTCTCTCCCTGGCTGTCTCTGTCTCTGTCAAATAAATAAATAAAATCTTAAAAAAAAAAAAAAAAAGAACCCATGGGNTTAAAAAAAAAAAAAAAAAATTTAAAAAAAAAAAAAAAAAAGAACCCATGGGTGTTTAGCAGCAGACTAGGAAGCTACAGGACAAACAACTCAGTCAAAACAAAACAAAACAAAAAAGCAAGGGAAAAAAAAGAAGGAAACCTACAGATTAGAAGTGACCTAGAAGACATGGCAAGAACTTATAATGTATTGACCTTTTCTGCAATCAAACTCAAATGAATTATGTAAAAAACTTTTTTAAAAATTCAAACGAATGGATACCTTTCTATGACCACTACGTAGGTAACCGATGATACTGCGGTACTGTCAAGTTTTAGGTATAACAGTACTGGGGGGTATTTTTTAATCCTAATCTTTTAGAAATAGATACTGAAATATTTATGAATGCTACAAGGTGATGTCTGAGACCTGGTTCAAAACAACTGGGCTGCATGCAGGAGGTACTGAGAGACAAAGGTCGGCCACAAGCTGCTAACTGCTGACACTGGGTGAGAGGGCCATGGGCAGTCCTTACCGACAGCAGCCCCAGAAGTCTGGAAAAAAGCAAACAAACTTAGGAGATGGCTTATTGATAGTAGATTAAAATACCTGATACGTCCAACCTCATGTTTCCAGACTCTATGGCCACCTTGTACTATTCTATGTAAGCTTGAAATTAGAAAGAAATGAGCTATTTCATAAAAACAAAATTAAATAATTTAAACTGGTGGGTCTTACAATCAATGGCATGTTGCTTAAGTTGGTGACTTTTTTTTCTTTTCGAGTGGCATATGAAATAAAGCAACATTTTATTTATTATTTTTATTATTTTTGAGAGAGCACGCATGTGTGTGAGGGGGTAGGGAAGGGGGGAGGAAGGGGGCAGATCCCAAGCAGGCTCCATGCTCAGCGCAGAGCAATGTGGGGCTCCATCTCATGACCCTGAGATCATGACCTGAGCCAAAATCAAGAGTCAGTCGCTTAACTGAGCCACCCAGGAGCCCCCAACAATGCAACATTTTATAGTTGATGGCATTTTAGAAGAGATGATACATGGTGATATCGGAAAATTTCAAGTACTGACATAAAACAAATATATTACAGGGGCACCTGGGTGGCTCAGTTTGTTAAGCGGCTGCCTCTGGCTCAGGTTGTGATCCCAGGGTCCTGGGATCAAGTCCCCATTCCGGGCTCCCTGCTCAGCAGGGAGCCTTCTTCTCCCTCTGTCTCTGCTCCTCCCCCCACTCATGCTCCCCCCCCAAATAAATAAAGCGAACAAAAAATATTACATAAAAAAAGAACAAGTCTACCTGATCATAAATATAACCTATCTAAAACTAATACCTCCATCAAACAAACCTCTCATGAGAAGTCTGAATTTAGAAATGCTTTTGAAGCATATTTTATATAGTACCAACACACACACACACACGGCTGTTCAAAAAGGATCTTTTAGCCAAAGCTTTTCTTCCAATTAATTTTCCTATTTTACACAGAGATATATATAATTATTCGATGGACCTTGATTCAAAACCAGCTATCACACTTTCTAAGCATCAGGAAGACTGTCAGAGTGGAATCTCTTGAACCTGGCTGTCTTTTCTGCTCATCCAGCTGCTAAGGTCTACCCATCTCTTTGAAGGACAGGCCATCCCCTGGAGCAGGGGAGAGGGCAGCCCAGGGGGAGGGGCTTCGCTGTAGAGTAGAGCGCCTGCGCACCTCGCCCAGGTTGAGAAACAACTTGGCTTATTAAGGTTCATAGCTCCTTCAAGCTCAGGCGTCCATCTGAATGACCTATGTGGGTAACGTGAAAATTGCCTGTGCTTCTCCCGAAGACAGCGCTCGAGCAGAGAGGCTTCACTCTAGTCCCAACTGAAAGGACTAAATCAGGAAACAGCCTTTCTCTTTCTACTTTACATTTCTATACTGTTAGACTTGTAGAACAAGCATAAATTCTTTTCATAATAAAACAGATTATAATTACTGGCTTTTATAAATATTTCATTTCAAAACTTTAAAACACCCATGAAGTATTCTTCAAAGGGGAATTTTCACGAACTAACTGCAGTTGGATTAACTAAACTGATGCAGCCACAGGCAGCAAAGAAAGCCCCAGTCCTCAGGCAGCGCCGGGACAGCAACTCCACGAGGCTCCCAGGACATTACGGTCTAAAAGGCCCACAAGTGAAATACGAACAGTAAGTTCTGTTTCAGAGCCCAGGGAAGGGTTACCTGGCGGGAGAGCCCATGGAAGAGGCCCCGTGTGAGGTTGAGCATGTTGAGGGACCCAGAGACCTTGGCATACATGTCTTTGATGCCAATGAGCCGGCAGATGGTGATGATGGCCCGGTGGCAGCGGAGGCCATAGCCTAGAAAAGGAAAAATGCCATCAGTCACTCTGCCGCCTTTCACACAGCTTTGGGCTCTGAGTTTGGGAGGCCCTGGTTCACATTCTGGCTTCATCATTTCCCTGGAAAACTTACTTCCATAATAACACTGATGTAAGTGAGATGTTATAAAGACTAAAGAATAATATATATAAGTTTCTTAAGCACATGGGCAAAAAAACAGGGATGTTATAAAGATTAAGAGAAATGGGTGAAAGTTCTTGCCCCCCCATGCCTGAGCTGGCTAAGACTCAAGGGACACACCTGTTTTCACCCTCCTCAATTGCTCAGTTGCACTGAGACCTACTTCCTCTTCCTGGAAAAACTCCTCTCTTGGCTTTGGTAACACAGCCTCTCCCACATTCCCTCCAAACACAGCATCTTAATTGCTGCTTTCAGGCACTTGGTGGAAGTTGCTTATCTGATGTTTCCCCTCCGTAGAATGTGGGCTCTGTGAGGGCTAAAATATTATTTATTTCTACTGTATCCCGAGAGCCTAGATCAGTACCCAGCAAATGCAGGTAGCAGTGAGAGAAAGACACCCCAAGTTTAGACTCTAACATTTTGATTAGCCAGACATGGAACTCAGCACACATCTCCCCGCTTTAAGGCAGAGGACCTACTCTGTGTTACTGGCTTTCTGATTTCCAATTTGTAACGGTAATTCAACATATGTATATAAAAACTCTATTTGGATACAAGCACCTAACATAGAACCATCCCTTCCACTTGTCAATTAAATGTGCAGCCCAGAGCTATGGCGGATCATGTGAAAACTAGGACCTCAGAGGGTAGCTAGGACAGGCAACAACGGGGTGGTTTGTCCTTCTCCGCGGAGTGATATACGCAGAATGAGTGTCCATGTGTGAACAAAGGCATGCGTGCACAGACGTGTATAAATGTGTATAAATGCACACACATCTAGAGGCCGGTGCCCATGCAAGACGGTGCAAGGCAGATCGTGGAAGGGTCTGGAAGGCATACTCTAATCTGCTACTGCTCACTGAATGACCCTAGACAAGAGACTCTCTTCTCCTCCACACCTACTTAGCAGAGCTGACGCTGAGCTCCCGAGGGAAGGCGTGTATACCGCACAGCCCCTGGACCGTACACGACACTCCCCAAATGGTAGCCAGTTTTGTACAAACACAAACCTCCGTGTAATAGGGTCATGGTCCTGTGGTAATTATTTGGATGTACTGTGACTGTGAACACTTCCAGGCAGATGTCAAAACCCTTGTTTAATGAAAGTTAAATCTGTGTGCGTGTGGTGTGACCGGGGATGTGCTCTGCACGTAAGGCATTAAACACGGTGCCACAGCCAAGGAAGAAGCGCCCTCTGGTCAAGTAAGTTTGCGAACCCCGCCTTCTCTACCCCCAGCTGGGAGATTCACATCGCAGAGCAGTGCATTAAAGACTGGGACAACCCCAAAGATGTACAAGCATCATTTTTACTTTCCATAATCATTTCCCCACATGGCACTCTTTCTGGAGTTCACACCTATTAATATCTCCGCCCAGACATAGCAATACACAGGAACATAGCTTAGGAACTGCTGTCTATAACGTATCCTACTGTTCTAGCTTCAAGATCAGAATATTTAATCCCAATGCACAGGGAATGGGTTCAACTATATAGAAACCTGAAAAACACAGCTTCAGGAGACAGGGAAGATAAAAAAAGCAACTTCAGCAATTAATTCGGCCGTCTTTCAAAAATCCTGCAGATATAAATGGAGCTACACTGTTCAACAGCAATAGGACAGAAGCCATAAACGCAAGCCATTTATGGAATTTTAAATTTTCTCTTCGATGCATTTTAAAAAAAAGAGGTAAAATTAATTTCAGTAATATCTTTTATTAACCTAACATCCCCACAACACGATCATTTCAACATGTAATCAGTAACTTTGAGATATTTCAAATTCTTTGTTTTCATACTGAGCCTTTGAAATCTGGTGTGTGCTCGACACTCGGCAGATCTCAGCAGCCACATTTCAGGTGCTCGATAGCCACTCGGGGTCCCAGCCACCATGGGAACAGCGTAAGTCGAAACCTTGATGTCAAAGTGCTCGACTCAATACTTCTTCTAATAATAAAATAAGTTTTTATTAGGCCTATAAATGATTGTGCTTTTAAAGCAGAAGGCAAGTTCTCTCGGTGCCCGATTAGTACTGAATTTGATGATTTTTCTTCCTGATTTACTTCCACGTACTAGAAGCTTTGACATGAAAAATTTAGATGTTTTATCTTTTTCTGATCCAAACTTTTAAAGATATACCTCGAGTATCATTTTTACTGTAGAACCACAGGCTAAACACAAATCAAAGTGCTCAAGAATTCTATACCCAGAGTCCACTGGGCATGACCGCCCCAGCTCCGTGACCCTGAACTCTGCCTGCCTGCTCTTCCACGGGACAGGAAGGTCCACCTCAGCATCCCCAGAGCTTAGCACAGCACCCAGCTCACGGTGTTCAACTGATACTTGACGATGTGAGCAAATGACTGGACCCGAAGAAGCTGTAAGAATCTGCCATCTAATAGCATCAACAATTCTCGAAGAGGAGCTGATGTTCTCACTCATCCAAACCCAATGACTCACTCAGTTACTCCTTCCCATTCAGTGTGCTCGTCCCACCTAGAATTCCCCTGGAACATGCCTGTGTTCATGGGAGCCGAGCAGGTTGACTACTTTTTATTTCCCTGAGAGCCTCGGGCTGCTTAAATCTAATGTAGGCCTTTCCTTTTTGGTGTTTTCAAAAGGGAGTGCAATACATGTGATCAAAAATAGAGGACAGGATGGATCTGGGATAATTTCTCTGCTTTATCTTTAACAAATTATAAGAGTATTTTTGGTTACCTCTGGGTTGTTTCTTCATCTTGATATGCGTCTTTTTAAATCTTAAAGAAATATCGTGGAATACTGGAGGGTAAAAACATAAACATAAGAAGGATTAGGTGTGTAGCTTTAATGCCCTTGCAAATACCACAGTGCAGCTACTCGCTAGTGAGCAGCCAGCACGCACTGGCCAAGGATGAGTGACAAAACTCTGATTTCACTCGTTACTAACCTTCTCAGGGGAGAAAATTCGCCCCTTTCTGTATTTTATATAATTATTTGGTCCAGAACACGATAACCGGCAGAGAAACACAAAGATAGCCATAGAGCCATACGGCCACACTTAATGAAACAAGAGTCATCCTGCAAATTTTACAAGAGAAGATTCACACTCACTCGTATGGTCTTCGTATCGTTCTATATAATACAAATAGTGAACTGCTCTGTTCTTCGCCTGAAAGAAAGAAGGAAAATAGTTTTCTTAAACCTATTGATGCAATTTACATTTTCTAGGAGATTTAAAAAAAATACCTTCCATAAAATATTTAATTACAGAAAATTTCACGCTTACACAAAAATTTCATTATATACTCCTAAAAGGTGAGGATTTGATTTTAAAAATTTGTAACAGTATCACTATCACACATAAGAAATGTTAACAGTAATTCCTTGTATCTTTGAACATCCTGTCGGAGTTCCAACCTTCGCAGCTGTCTCACACGTTTGGTAAAAGCAATCACAAGTCTGCTAAAACCGATGCAAAAGAAAACAGGTGCTGCTAAGGCTGCTTTTAGAGAGAGAAGTAACTTCTGACAGGAAGCCTCAGGGGAGAGTTCTTATTTCCATTATTATTTTTTTGTAGTTCTAATGGTGCCTAGCACGCTGATCTTTTACTCTCAACAAAAGAAAAATGTACGTACTTTCCTGAAAGCATCCATCCGATCATCGGCTTTCCCAACGGCAAAACCTTAAAAAAAAAAAAAAAAAAAAGTAAAACCATAAAAAGGGGCATAAATCTGGCACATGAGGTCTTTCACCACATTTCAAGTGTCAGTTCCTACAATACTGCACAGCATTTTATTCGTCTTCTACCCACAGAAAACCTGTTATCCAAAACAAATGATAAAGCATGAGGCTACAGGGGGTGCCTGGCTGGCTCAGTTGGAAGACCATGTGACGCTTGATCTCGGGGTTGTGAGTTCGAGCCCCACACTGGGTGGTAGAGATTGCTTAAATAAACAAAAGTTAAAACAAAAGTTAAAACAAAACAAAAACAGACACATGAGGCTACAGAGACTCGCTTATCTATTTTGGGGTGTTTTGGAAAGATTACATTTGAAATTATCTATGAAATCCAAGGTTAGGTATATAACACTACCTTTTATAAATCTCTAGATAAAACTAAATATACTTTAAAAAAAAAACAACTAACCATGCTCTAAATTAAAAAGATAAATGGTTTTGAACATTTTAAAAAATAGATTAAAATAACCAGAAAGGTTGGGGGAAAACATAACACTGCCATAGAGTAAAACCACGACTTCACTGGAACTTTCAAATGCAATTCAGATTTCAATTAACCAGGAAATAAAATCAACAATTCTAGGTTTGTGAATGCTTAACCCTATGAAATGAGATTTATCACAATTTAACAGAAATGCTGCCATTATTTGCTATCACATTATTTACTTTGAAGAATGTATTTTATTTTTAAATTATACATAGGAAAGTAATATAAAGTGAGACTGCTCCGCGAGATAGAAATGCAAGACATCTGAGAACCTGGGACAAAAGGGACTGTAGATTTTAATCCCTAGTTTAAACAAAACAAATGAAGCCATATAAGTCTTAGAGGAAAATACAAGTGAACTTGTATTGAAGGCTTTCTAAACGACACAAAACTAGAAGTGATAAAAGACTGATAAAGTTGCTATATAGGGACACCTGGGGGCATCGCTGGTTAAGCGTCCGACTCTTGATTTTAACTCAGGTCATGATCTCAGGGTAGTGAGATCCAGCCCTGCATCAGGCTCCACACTGGGCATGAAGCCTGCTTCTGATTCTCTCTCCCCATCTCCCTCTGCCCCTCCCCCGCTCACCCTCCCCCCCAAAAGCTGCTATAGAAAGGTTTAAAACTTCTGTGGATTTAAAACTTTTGTGCAGAAAAAAATTAAAAGCTAAGTCAAATGTATGATAGACAAAGGGCTAATGTCCTTAACTTACAAACAGCTTATACCAATCAGGAAAGCAAAGAACCATCACCCCATAGCGAAATGGGTAAAACATGTAAACTAACAGACCTCAAAAAGGAAATAATGGCCAATAAACATGTAAAATGGTGTCCAAACTCTCGTAATTAAAGAATGCAGATCAAAACTAAGAGATATGCTAGATAATCAGTAAAGTCTGATAATACCCAGGCTGGCCAGGGTGTGTTGGTACAGAACAACGTAAACTGACGCAACCTTTTGGGAGGGCAATCTGGCAATGCTCACCAACACTTAAAACGCATATAACTTTGAGGCAGCAGTTTCACTGCAAGAAGCTTCCCCTATTGATATACGTGGAAAAGTATGACAAATCACATACACAAGAAGCTTGCTGGTTTTTATAAGTGGTAAAAAATGGAAACAACACAAGCATTCACCAAAAGGGAAAAGGTTACAGTAATTACGTTTCTCCACACAATGGAACACTATGCAGTCAGTACAAAGAAGGAGGGGGAATCTGTTTGTGCTACTCTAGGGAGATCTCTGGGTTTAATACTAAGAAAGGAAAGCAAGGTGCAAAATTATGGATATACTCTTTTTTTTTTTTTTTAAAGATTTTATTTATTTATTTGACAGAGATAGAGACAGCCAGCGAGAGAGGGAACACAAGCAGGGGAAGTGGGAGAGGAAGAAGCAGGCTCATAGCAGAAGAGCCTGATGTGGGGCTCGATCCCATAACGCCGGGATCACGCCCTGAGCCGAAGGCAGACGCTTAACCGCTGTGCCACCCAGGCGCCCCTGGATATACTCTTGATCCCTCTGTGTTAAGATTTTTTAAAAGGTAAATGGAGATCTATGAATACAGAATTTCTGAAAGATATAAGAGTGTTAAGAGAGGTTTCTTTTGGCAACGTACTGTCATATAGATAACTTATTTTGACAGTGTCAGGATGGGCAGTTTTCCAATTTTCTTTCCCTAATACATCCATGTATACACTTCAAAACCAGACATTCACTGGGGAAATTTTACAGAAAAGTATAAAGAAGGAATTTTAAATGACTCAAAAACCTATAGATTAAACATTATTAACTTTTCCAACATATAACCTTCTAGTCTTTTCTTTGCATAGAGACATACTTATATAAAAAGCAAAACTGGGATTATATTATGCAGTCGTCTGTGAAGTGTTTTTGGTTGCTTATTTTTACTTAGCATCATTTTGTAAGTAATTTTCCATTATTCTTTAATGGCTACAGAATATCACAATGTGTGACTATATTCTTTTTGTAACTATGTCCCTGTTGTTGGACATTAAGTGGCTTTCCCTCCCTAATTTTTCACTATTATACATAATACAACAGTGTCTTAAGCCTTTTCAAACATCCATTGTTCTCCACGGAAAAGGCAGGTAGAGGAAGATCTGTTCCTTCTTTTTCCTCTAAGGGATTTTATGGGTTTGCCACAAGGTTTGTGGACCCAAACCACTTAAAAGGTTTAATCTGCACAAAGAGTCTGGGCAGCAGCAAGAACCCACAGACTCCAGAGGGGAGCCCAGGCCACACCTGTCCTCTGCCTCCACCATCAGCACCATGCATATCACACCCCATTTACCTGCAGCTCCTCTGCCGTTCCCCACCACGACCAGGACACGGACTGATTTCTTTCTTCCCTCTTTTGCTGTCATATTGAAAACATTTCTTACCTAAAAGACAAAAGGTTTCATATGTATTACACCTTTAGAAAATTCTGAGGGAGCCTGGCTGCCTCAGTTAGTAGAGCATGCAACTCTTGATCTCGGGGTTGTTGAGTTCAAGCCCCATCAATTTAAAAATTAAAATAAAATAAAATAAAAATCAATTTAATTTAATTTTTTAAAAAGGTAAAGAAAATTCTCAAGGAACTGGAGTGACCGCCTTACACACACCCCCCCATGGTAAGTAGCTATATCATCCTCCAAGTTATAAGCACCAATAGCAAACTTTCTCGAAAGGAAACCTCTCTCTGCACTATTTCTTCAGTGGTAAAATGGAAATAAGACTTTTCCTTCCTATTTCATAAGGTCGTTACAAGGTTGGACTGAGATCTTCTGAAGGGATTCGAAACTGTACAACTCAATACACACTATCTTAATGAACTTCACAAAGGAAGAGAGTTGCTGATTAAACTGTGAAAGAATTTATAACTGATTATTACTGATTATAACATATTCCAATTATCAGGGATGTTAGAATATAAAAAAATGTGCATCTTAGAAATGAATGAAAATGCAGTACAGAATTAGGCTAGGGCTGGATCTCTATACTAAGGTTGAGGCTTACCTGATAATACAAAATTTGGAAATACCTGCTTATTATGAACTACAGGAAAATCTATGTTTTATTTAGCTTGCTTATTTTGTTTTTTTCGGTGTATTTAAAAGGCCAGGAATTATGAAACTGTTACTTTTAACTGCTTACATGGCAAGTCCTTTCCCATAAAATAAGCTTAAAGGAAAAGGGCCGTCCCGTCCACATCCATGGATAATCTTACAGGAAATCATCCACATATACAAGAATTCTTCAAAGGGATTAACTTCCAAAAGGTATAAACTGGGACCCAAAGACATAAAATGCTTGTAAACGTATTTTAAATTACTGATAATGATGAAAGAATATACATATCTGATCACAAAATCAGTTAAGTGGTTTTCCCATATGGTATTTAACCCTGACCACGTATGTGGTACTAGCTCAAAGGGAAGCTCACTCTTTTAGGAAGTGCCCTGGAAAGTGACTGAAATTTACCTGACACAGGCTTCAGTTTCAAGGACCCACAAACAGCCCAGCAGATTATTTCCTCATCAAGAGCTGGGCACCGACAGCAACTCCAAGCTTTCTTCCCCTGCTCCATGGTTCCTTCCCTCTGCTCCCTGAACCGAGTGCCCAATACAGCTTGTTTAGAATTCAAAGACAGATTGCTAACCTACTTTAGCTTTAGGAGGGAGGATTTTAATAGTAATCTCCAAATTCTGTTCTCAACAATACCACTGAGGCTGCCCTCTCATGAGACTGCAACTGGTAGCCCCCAAAAAGGGCGGCAGTCATGTGAGCCAGGATCAAGTAACTGAAATTAAAATGTCATTATTTTCATATCCAAATCAACTGTGTCTCCAAAAAGACATGCATCAAAGGCTTTTCCTCAAAGGTGCCTGGGTGGAGCAGTCAGTTAAATGTCCAACTCCTGATTTTGGCTTAGGTCATGATCTCAGGGTCGTGAGATCAAGCCCTGTATTGGGCTCTAATGCTGGGCATGGAGCCTCCTTGAGATTCTCTCTCTACCTCTCCCTCTGCCCACCCCCATCCCTGACCCCTCCCCCCATGCACTCTCTGTCAAAAAAAAAAAAAAAAAAAACGACCTTTTCCTCATGGTTCCTCTTGTGCTATTCCCACTCCACGCACCCCAACTTCTCCAAAGGCTCAACGGAGTATTTAATTCAGCATGCCTACCTCAAGTACCCTGGTATCAAAATCATCATATGTTTCTGTAGAGAGAAAAGAAGCAGGCATACAGATAAATGTGTCTACACAGTTAGTGCATGAAAGCGTTTTTCAACACAGGCACCACCGCCGATTTTGAAGTGAGAAGGAATCTCAGATCTTTTGGTGCCACTCCCAAGGCCACACCCTCATCCTCCATCATCACCAGAGACTGCTCCAGCACTAAATTCATAAAACTCGGCTGCCCTTTCCCTGACTGCATCATCCCACCCCTCCAGCTCTCTCACCAACAACTCCCATGGTGATGGTTCTTGGAGTTCCCTAGCACCTCCAGGCTCCTGACCACTGTCTTCCCTTCCTCTAAGCCCCTCTAAGCCTCTGCCACTCAGCCAAGACACCACAAGCCACTGCTTCGACCAGATCTTGCAAATGTCCTCAACTCCCTCACCCTCTTCTCTCTCCACCACACTATCCAGGCCAGAATAAAATGCAACTGTCTGCACACCTGGCCTGCTGGGTGCGGAAGGAGAAGTCAAAGTGTAGTACACATGTGGGCCACTAAAGACATGGTCTCCAACTCAGTCAAGTCCTCCCTGCTGCCCGTTGGCCTTTTACGTCCGTTTAGGTCTCTCTCCACTCAACACAGCAGCCATTTCAAACACTCTCTGTGTTCTTTTATTTTTATTTACTTTTTCCTATAGAAAATTTCAATCATATAGAAAATAACAGAGAACAGCAAAATGAAATCTTACATGCCCATTAGCTAGCTTCAACACTTATCAACAGAGCCCATCTTCTTTCCTCTAAACTCTAATTCCTACTCCACGGGATAATTTTGAAGCCAGTCCTCGATACCCTGCCTCTTCATCAAAAGATTCCGGTGGCCATGCTCGTCAATGCCCCCACCCTAC
This sequence comes from Ursus maritimus, assembly GCF_017311325.1. Taxonomy (NCBI): domain Eukaryota; kingdom Metazoa; phylum Chordata; class Mammalia; order Carnivora; family Ursidae; genus Ursus; species Ursus maritimus. The sequence goes on along the minus strand of NW_024426774.1, from coordinate 34,377,979 downwards.
TTTCAGCAGATGACCCCACCCCCTCCTCACCGACTAACTGAAGCCACCAGACAGACAGCACTCACACACCATGCCCCCAGCACACACACATTCCCACTAGCAACAGCACAGGCTCCCCTGAATCCGCAGTCTCAAGTTAATCCACTCATCCACTCTGGATCTAAGCCCTCATTAGGGATTTAGTTTATCGGTTTTTTCTCTCCAACCCATACCTTCATCCTCCCATCCGCCGTTCTAAGCACGTTCACCTGAATCTCTCCGTCTCTACTTCCCCTCACCTCTTTAAGCCAAACTTGAGAAAGTAGCCACACTCTTTTCTATTTCTTCATCTCCTGCTCATTGACAAGAGGGAATTTTTCAGATGATTTTTACTTCTTTACATATTCGGGATGGGGTTGGGGAGGGAGGACTCTGTTTTCTAATTTGGCCTGATAAGTATTATCAATTTTTATTTCATGTATGCTTTTATAAAGTTGAACGACAACTATCTGGTTTATCTTCTGTTATCAAAAGAGCACTCCAAGCCACGCTGCTCCACAGGTACCCCATGGGCAATTGTGTTTGGGGAACTGCATCCTACTTGGGCTTGTATAGATCCCAAATGCATGCTACCACATTCAAGGCTTTGAGAAGCCACACGTAAGGATGCCAAAAGCCAGTACTTTGCTTCCTGTGTGTGGAATACTTCTTGGTTATGGGCCTCTAATGTTCCATAAAATACAACTGAATAATAATGTGAAGTTATCTCAATAATGCTCAAATCCTTTTTTCGAAAAGGCAGTCTAAACAGACAATAAATAAAATTAAGGAATTCTAGAACTATAGGTACTCTCTCTGTCACAAAGGGAAGCAACACTGGGACTCTGCTACCTCCACTGGGATCAGGGTCAGGAGGGCCAAGACTGACGCCTCCCCACGTGTTTCCACTCCATCCTCGCTCCCGTTTAACCTTCGTCTTCCGCTTCCGGTCCCACTCTTCCCTCTGCTGGACCATATCAGCCTCTACCTTCTCCTGATCTTCCTTGCTTCTTTGCGCAATGGGCTGCACAGCTCCCTCTCTCATAAGAGGGACATTCAGACCAGGCCAGAGGAAGCCACGACGCCCTGAAGGTTTAAAAACGTATGTTAATAAGAATTTTTAAAAATCATTCATTTCTTCAATGTTAAAACAGCAGGCAACGGGTGTACAGACCATGACACTGCTGGACGGAGCTTAAACTAATGATCACCTGGCAGGCCACCCGGCACTGTCTATTAAAATTTTAAGTGTACCTACCCCATAACTAGTAATTCCACTTCATGACATTACCTAGAGAACATTCCCATACAAGTACGAGGCATAAGTGTGCTTGGACAAGGAGGTCCACTGAAGTGTTATTCGTAAAAGCGAAGAGGGGAAACAATCTACGTGTATAGCAATATTGGACTGATTAAATGACCTGTGGCAACTTCAACCCATGAAATACTCTGCACTGAACCGAAAGAATAAGGTAGCTCTACAGATTCTGATAAGGAACAATTTCCAAGACCTATTATTGAGTGAAAAAAGTAAACTATAAGACAGTACATACCATGATATAATTTAATTTTTTTAAGAAAACATGTTTAAGGTATTTATGTATATGAAAACATTAAAATACACCAGAAGGAAACATCAAAATGCAATCAATACCTTGCTTGGGGGCAGCAACCGGGATTGGAAGAGATAGAAAGGGCATCAAGGGGAATTTAGATTTCTCTGTAATCTTTGAATTTTTTACTGAGAAGGTATACTTAATATGATTGTCGTACCTTTTAAAAACGTTAAAAAATAAGATACAAGGTGAGTCATTAGAGAAAAACATTCAAATAGACAAGCAAGTGCAGTGAACAGTGTTTTTATGCCTGGAAGCCTATCACAATAAAGGATAACTTGTCAGCCACCACAGCACAAAATGCCGATTCGAGTACACTGTACTATTTTTACTCTTCGAAAAACCCAAAGTAAAAACGATCATGTGTTTCAGGGGTTGGCAAATTAAGGCCCAGGGGCCAAACCCTGCCCACCACTTGTTTTTGTAAAGTTTGACAGGAACACAGCTATCCTGGTTTGATCATGTATTATCTAGGACTGTTTGTGCTCCCATGGCAGAGCTGAATAGTTGGAACAACGTCCGTGTGGCTCACTAAAGTTAAAAATATTTTCTAATTGGGGGCGCCTGGGTAGCGCAGTCGTTAGGCGTCTGCCTTCGGCTCAGGGTGTGATCCCGGCGTTCCGGGATCGAGTCCCACATCGGGCTCCTTGGCTGGGAGCCTGCTTCTTCCTCTCCCTCTCCCCCTGCTGTGTTCCCTCTCTTGCTGGCTGTCTCTCTGTCACATAAATAAATAAAATCTTTAAAGAAAAAAAAATTTTCTAATTGGCCCTTTACAGAGCAAGTTTGCCAGCTCTCACAATGAATCGTAAGCACAATGAGGGGAGTGACTATCGCAGAAGATGCAACACAAGGGCACTTAAAGCTTGTTGAATGAAAAACTGAATGAATTGCATTCTATGGGATTTTCTTCCCCCAGAATCATGGGGCATTAAGTGAGCCATCTGGGTGAACTCTAAAACTACAGACCCTAATGCCCTTCATGAGAAATAGATGAGGCTTCTAGACTATAAAACTCTCTATAAAACTAGGAGGGAAACCTTAAAAGCACATTAGCTTTTTTATAAATAAGCTTACCTTCACCAATGATCTGACCCCTGTTCAAATCTTTTTTTCTCTTTTTCTTAGTTCTTTTGCCTCTTCCTTTTCTTGCTCCTGCTCCAGTCTCTGCTAAAGCACCTTTCCAAAGCTCATCTGCTGTCACTGTAATGAAAACAGGTTTTTTGGTTTTTTTAATTACCAAGCAATGATCTATGGTCCCCCATTGAATAAAAAAGGCCAGAAGAGGCCAGCTTCACTTGTATCACTATAGAATTATAGGTGATTTTCTTCTTTTTGATTTTCTGTATTTACCAAATAATCTAAAATGAACTGGCTTTATAATCCTAATTTTCTTGTAAACAGAAACTCTATTCTCTTTTAAGTAATCTCTATACCCAATGTGGGGCTCAAACTCACAACCCCAAAATCAAGACTTGCATGCTCCACCAAATGAGCCAACCAGATACCCCAATTCTAATTTCTTTTAATTTGCCTAATGCTGAGTTCTGAAATCAGTCTCCATTTATTACAAGCTAATTTCAGTTCAGATTGGACTATTTCAAATACCACTGCAAGTAGGAGTAGTGTTAGCAAAACAATGCCTACTTAAAATTAATTTTTCCTGGCGCACCTGGGTGGCTCAGTCAGTTAAGTATCTGCCTTTGGCTCAAGTCGTGGTCCTGGGATCGAGCCCCGCATCAGGCTCCCTGCTCAGCTGGGAGCCTGCTTCTCCTTCTCCCTCTGCCTGCGCTCTCTCCCTCTCTCTCTCTGTCAAATAAATAAATAAATAAAATCTTTAAAAAAAAATTAACTTTTCCTGATTTTACTATCTCCTCAACTAAAATGCAACTAAAAATAGCCTTTGAATATATTCTTGTTGTGAATCTAAATCAGCAGGGATTTGGGCCACAATTCAATACTCTGTAGGTCTCCGGTGCCCCAAACAAGGGGATTAAAGTAAACTAGTGCTCCCCCAAAGTACAGTACAAATAGTTGGTAGTATGTGAGATAATTCTAGGAGGTATACTAAAGAATATTTTTATTTTAGTAGCACACCATATACTAACTTCTAAAGTGTTAATTCAGGAAAAATTAAGGAAAAGAAGAAAAATTAAGATACAAAAGCACCTTTTAGTTCCCTGTTTCATAAAATGGGAAGTTTGTGGCCAGTCTACGTACATTTAGTGAAGAAACTATAGGATCTATACTGTTGACCCATTGAATTACTGGGAGACGAAATACAGCATTGTGTCTGTAGCGCATGGGTCAAGCTGGTGAAATGATGGTTGTCTCTGGTTCCTAGCGACGACGAAGGACCTGTAGGTAAATGGAAAAAAACTCCGAGTTAGATGCTCCATGTCTGTGGAAAAATACTGCCAGCACCAAATAATTAATCATTACTGATGCAATTAAGTAACTAAAATCCTGAACTTTGTAGTCATATTTTGAGGACAGCCTTTCTTTAAAAAATAAATCAAAACTTAGACTGCTGAGCTAACTGCCCATCCTAGTTAGAGAAGTGAGAGTTCATCCACACAATGGACACAGCTGTCTAAAGAAAGAAGTGCATCTGTCCTTACTGGGGTCCCCATGGTGCTATGTTGCCCTGACAACCCCATGATCAGCATTATCTACTCTGGGCACGTGATGACCTCTGCTGTCTTCAGCAGGCAATGTACCCGTGTGGAAAGACCTGTAAAAGGCCTGGTTAGAAGAGCGAGGTGCTGAACAGTAAAGCACCCTACCCTCCATGTTGAAGAAACAAGGAGGGGACATGAATATACTTTATAGACTAATTTCAGAAGCATATGTAAGAAACTGGTCACAGCGGTTGCCTCTGAGGAAGAAAACTGATGCGTTTGTGGTTAGTAGGAGAGATTTGTGCTTTTTTGCGTTTTTTGGAATTTTTGGAACCATATGCATGCGTCGCACAAGAAAACATTTTCAAACAGCTATGTCTCGGGGCAGCTGTTTAACCAATCCCATGGATAGTAGTGTCCTGTGAGGGAGGCAGGGGTGACAGGAATCAGGGACTCAAAGAAATGCGACTATTGATCACAAAAACAGTACACACACTCCAGCTCTGTATTTTAATGGAGAACGTAGTCACCATGAGAAAAGTGAGGAGGGAGATTAAAACAGCTCTTGAAAGAATAAAGTTTATTTAAGGGCACTGGGCTTGAACAGAAAGCCAAAGAGTAATAGCAGCTATTTTCACGTCTTTGAGAAGTGAGGCCAGTCAGTGGCCCTCCTCACACAAGCCTTCTGCAGGCCCTCCATCAGCTCAGGTTGGGGACACCACCTGACTTACAGCAGAGGGCAGAGTTAGTAGTTTATGAATGAATGAGTCACCCAACTAGTAAGTGAACAAATAAAGGGAAGAGCTGAGGTAAGCACACTCTTCTGGACCCTCAAGCAAGGCATGAAGGCATCTCAACAAGCAGGGTTAACAAGATAAAAGGGAGTTAAGACTAAAAGTAAAGCTCAGCGCAGAGAGTTCCAGAAGGTCCAGGACACAGTGAGATTTCATATTCCGCCCTAACCATAGGAAAAGGCATTTCAATGACCACAAGCACAACATGGGCTCAGCAAAGCCTGGCTTCCTTTCTTTCTGGAGAGTGACTGAAGAGAGGGCCCTGCACTCTGTCAGTGTGGGAGCAAAGGCCTCTGCAAAGACACGGCTTTACTAGGAGGCATCACAATATCCAGACAGCTCTGGACCCAGCCCTGCCATTTACTGGCTGTGTGATCCTGAGCGAGTCACTTCGTCTCTCAGAGACTCACTCCATCATCCGCCAAATGGAAATGAAACCCCCTCATAAAAACCGGTGAGAATTAGCCAATATAACATGTTACAAGCCTGACACACAGTAATTACTCCAAAAATCATAGCTATTATTTTTTAAAGCCTTGAACTATAACAACTGTAGTCATAAAAAACTTGAAAACTACTCTAGACCTTATGCACTTCCATTATAAAGAATGTGCTTTGTTCATTTACATTTACGCCTACTTAAAGTACTCTGGCATTAGAGCTTGTGAAAAAGGCAGCTGGATAAACGAATCTCACCGTTGCTACGAACAGTCTTCAATGCCAAAATGGAAGCTGTCGGAAAGGTGTTTCGGTAAAGCTGTCTGGACCATATGTGGCCTGTAAATTTAAAAAAATTCTTTTAAGATACATTTCTACATTAAAAGGAACATTTTTAACACCCAAAGAATATTACTATCTACAGAATAAAAGAACCAAGAGAAACAAATGAGTAATTTCTGGGTCCCACGACCACTTGAAGTAGGTAACATCACATCACATCTTCTCCTTCATGTTCCCATCTAACCAGTTACCAAGCCCTACAAATTCTCCTCAAAAATCTATCAGCTGCACCTTCTCCTACAGTCTCACTGCCCCTTCTTTGCTCAGGCACCATCCCTCAGTCACAAGGTAACAAGAGTCCCTTAGCAGGTCTTGCTGCTCCCCCTCCAATTCCCCATCTGTTGTCAGTCAGGCCTTTCTAAAATAACATGCCTGGTCACTTCCCAGGCCCGATTTATCATTCTTTGGCTCCCTACTGCCTGCAGAACAAAGTCAAAACTCCTCAACATGGTCTATAGGACTGCAACGTGGCCCCAACCTTCCACATTGGTCTCATCTGTCACCACTGTCCCCTTCACCCTCTTCGACTACACCAGACTTGTAGTCATTCTTGAACACACTCTGTTCTTCAATCCCTTTGTGTCTCTGACACGTTCTCCTAAACATCACCTCTGGGTGAAGGCTCCTGATTCCCACAGTGCCCCCCAAGCACTCTGCTCTCCTCGCTCCTCCGAAGCCCCGGTGGCACCAGGCTGTAACTGTATTGGGAGCCACTTCACATGGAACAGTGCTTCCAAACAGGCTCTGACAGCACTTACTGGTTCCTAATTTTTGAAAAGGGTACCAAGATAAATCAGTGGGGAAAGAACAGTCTTTTCAAGAAATGGTACTGGGACAACTGAATATCCACATGCAAAAGAATGAAGTTAGAGCCCTACTTCATACCATATATAAAAATCAACTCAAAATGGATCAAAGACCCAAAGGTAGGAGGAAAAACTAAAAAACTCTTAGGAAAAACCCTAAGGGTAAATTATCAAGACCTTGAATTTGGCTTTGGTTTCTTAGATATATTAAAAGCATAAGCAACCAAAATTAAATAGGTAAATCAGACTTCATCAAAATTTTTGGGATTCAACAGACACTATATTCAGAGAGTGAAAAGACAACACACAGACTGGGAGGAAATTTTTGCAAATCATATATCTGACAAAGAAGTTGTACCTAGAATATATAAAGAACTCTAACAATTCACTAATAAAAAGACAACTGTAGAAATGGGTAAAGATTTGAATAGACATTTCTCCAAAGAATATTTATAAATGGCCAAATAAACACACAAAAAAAGATGTTCATAAGCCATCAGGGAAATGCAAATCAAAACCACAAACTGATACCACTTCATACCCACTAGGACAGCTATAATAAAAAAGATAATAACAAATGTTGACAAGAATGTAGAGAAATAATCCTCGTGTACTGCTGGTGGGAATGTAAAATGGCGCAGCTATGTTAAAAACAGTTTAGTCATTCCTCAAAAAGTTAAACATGGAATTACCATTTGATCCAGCAATTCTACTCCCAGGTCTGCATACAAGAGAAACTAAAATATTTCACACAAATATTTATAGCAACATCAGACATAAGGGCCAAAAGGTGGAAACATGTCAAATATTTGCCAACTGATAAACGGATACACAAAATGTGGTATGTACATGCAACAGAAATTCAGCCATAAAAAGGAATGCAGTACTGATACATGCTACAACATGAATGAATCTTGACAACCTTACGCTAAGTGAAAGAAGCCAATCACAAAAGACCACATAAGTATACGAAATACCCAGCACATGTAAACTATATGGAGAGAAAGATAAGTGGTTGCCCAGAGTTGGGGGCAATGAGGAACTAAGGGGATGACAGCCAAAGGGTATACTTTTGGGGTGATGAAAATGTTCTAAAAGTTGATTATATGGTGATAGTTGTATAGTTTCATGAATATACTAAAAACCATTGAATTGTACACTTTAAGAGGATAATTGTATGGTGTGTAAATTACATCTCAATAAAGCTACTACCAAAAGAAAAGTTTATACCAGAAAACGGGGTGTATTAAAAAAACAAAACAAAACAAAACAAAAACAGGCTCTGGAGCCAAGTGGTATGGATACAAAAACCTGACCCCCTCCCAATGTAACCTTGAACAATTTCTCAACCTCCGTGTCTTGATTCCCTCATCTGTATAATGGGAATAATAAAGGCATCTATCTCACAAAGACACTGTGAAGATAAAGTGAGGAAGAGCATAAAGAGCTTAAGACAGTCCCTGGAACACAGTAAGAGCTCATGAAGGAAAGCTACGAATGCCATAGGTGCTATTTGAATGGAGCCTTGAAAAAGGAGGAGGTGGTCACAACATGGACAGAAGTAAAGAATGTCCACGACATGGACAGATTTTCTGCCAAATGATTTCAGGTTAAGTTTCCCAAATGGGTTACAAAAAAATCTTCGGTTTTTAGAGGTCTTTGGGCTTCGGAATCATGCTGGGTTGTGGATTTACAATAAAACAGACGGAAGAAAAAAGGCCAAGACGATCATGAATCACAGAGACAGACCTTATGCTAAAGGATACAGCAGATTGCCTCTCCTCAGGCTGCAAACCAACAAACGTGGGAGAGGACAATTTAACAGCAAAACCACAGACATTCAAAACATCCTTCTTTTCACTAATGACACTGATCCAGCCGGAATCTAAAATGACTGATACTAAGCTTATCCTACTCAAGCTGGAGGACTGCCTCCACCTGCCTCGAACCCCACATCGACATCTCCAAATGAACCCATCACCAAATGAATCACCATCACGCCCCCCGGGAAGGCGATGCTTGCCTCCCAGTTCCCCGCGCCTCTTAGCCAAGCACGCACGAGCAGTTTGGTGAACTGGAAGGAGCCTTGGACAGCGTCCAGTCCACCCTCACTTTACAGACAGGAGCCCTGCGATTCGAGAAGGCGCGGAAGCGCTCAAGGTCACACAGCGGCTCTGGAAGGAACCGGAGCCGAGCATGATGGGCCCATCGGGTAGCCTCTTTCCGCCCGTGCACCTGCAGTCCGCGGGCGAGCCCCCGCCCCCGTCCCCGCTCAAAGCCCCTCTCCCAGCATCCGGGCTCTCACCCGCCGGCACGCCACACAGCGCAGGGAGGTAGCCCGCGGCGCGCACCGCCACCGCCATGGTGGAGCCCTGAGAGCGCCTCGGTCAGGACCGCCTTCTCCACCGCCTGCCGCGACTGCAACTCCCGAAAGGCTGGCCACAGCCTGCGGCTGAATTCCCGAGGCCAGAGGACCGCGCCGCAGCGCAGACCGGGGTGGGGGATTGTCTGTACCGGCAGCAGTTTAGAGAGAGTCCGGCGCAGCTGCGGACAGCCCCCTCTGGGGTCCTCGCGTTAGGACCCGGGGGCGAGGCTTGGGCTGGCTGCCGGTGTGGGCGGAGCTGACTCCTAGTGTACTCTCCCGGGAGGAGACAACCGTGACCAGACGGAAAAAGCGGCGGACGCCTCGGTGCCGTGAAGACCTCTTAGGGCTGACAGGAGCTGGGGCTGCAGATCGTTCTCAACAAGAAGTGCGAGGTACAGACGAGCACGAAAAGGGTCTAAGTGAAGGTGCAAGGGGTGATGTCTCGAGGAGGTTTAGAATAGGTAAGACAGGGAGTATGAAATTGTTCATGCCCAACTCCAATAAAGCTCTGAAGTTTTTAGATTCATTAAGCACGTCAGGTACCTTGGATTTCACACGCATTTATGTATTCTTCTGAGTTTAACGTTTGGTCACACACTCATATCCCACCTACGCTACGGTGTTTTCACCAACCCCGTTCATGGCTTCATAGCATCTGGGCCTGCCCGGATTGCCCAAGTATGTGGACGGACAGAAGGTATGGACGGCTTGTCAGAAGCTTGTATTCCTGCTCAGCCAAACCTCCGATTTTCAAATCTAGTTTAAAAATTTTCAAACATACAGAAAAACAAAAATAGTGACAGGTTAGATTCCAAAAATTAAAATTGACACGGTCGCTTCATCTACTCTTTTTCCTTTTTCTTTGCTGAATTAGACAACCTATTTCACCCCTATTTTATGATGCATCCCATTTTTATTTATTTGGGGTTTTTTAAGATTTTATTCATTTATTAGAGCGCACAACAAAGGGGAGCGGCAGGCAGAGGGAGAAGAATAAACAGGTTCCCCTACTAAGCAGGGAGCCCCATTTGGGGCTCAATCCCAGGACCCTGGGATCATGACATGAGACGAAGGCAGAGGCTTAACTGACTGAGCCACCCAGGGGCCCCCATACATCCCATTTTTAGTAGACTTTTAACATATCAACTTGGCTAAATTAAAAGAGATTAATCACACTTAGCGCTGGCAGGGATTTGGATAAGAGGCACTCAAACAGTGGATTGAAGAGGGAAAGTTACTACTCAGTTAAAAAATTCATAGATGGTAGGATTTCTGCAAAGATGGTCCCAACAATTCCTTCTCTGCCTCTAACTTACATATTATTCCTCCCATCAAGAAGTGAAGTTTATGGGGCTCCTGGGTGACATAGTCAGTTAAGCATCCGACTCTTGATTTCGGCTCAGATCACGATTTCAGGATTTTGAGATCAAGTCCCTTGTCCTACTCCACACTCAGTGTGGACTCTGCTTAAGACTCTCTCTCCCTCTGCCCTTGCCCCCTTTAAAAATAAGTAAATAAATCTTTAAAAAAAGAAAAGTGACGTTTGTTTCCCCTTCCTTGAATCTGGACTGGCCTTATCACTTGCTTTGATCAACAGAAAGTGGTGGAAGGCCTCATCAGATTTGAGAAGGCAGAAGAGAGCATCAGTGAACTAGAACATAGATCAGTGAAAATTATACAGTTCAAAGAACAGAGAGAAAAAAGAATTTGAAGGAAAGGTAACAGAGCTTCATAAACATTCCAGTACACGTGTAATGGGAGTCTCAGAATGCAGGAGAAAAATATTTGAAGACTGCATTGGAAAGTTAGTGGTCTGGGACTTCCAGCAAGGCTCAGAGAGGACTGGCAGTTTCCACTTTCATCCCCTACATATCCAGCTACCATGTAAAGAAATGTCGTTCAGCCTAGCCAAGTTGACATTTTAAAGCCATCACAGTCCATCCCGTGTCAACTTGACACCCACACACTTTACAGGAACTATTATAAAAGAACTCCATAAGGCATTACCCCTTACTCAAAAACTATGTTGTCCTTACCATGCATAATGTTCTGGAAAGGTTGTAAGAACCAATGGCATCTTTAACTTAAAATTAGTAAAACTTTTAGAAACCCTTTAGCAACCTGGCCAAAGGTAGCCCTTATGGCCAGAAGCCCCTTTGGCTATATGGGTCACTCCTTTGGGGATACAACAATTATCCCCCTAAAAACTGATAACTGGTAGGCCCATTTATTTAGAGATTCCCTTTCAATACTAGACTCTATCCTGCTGCATGCAGACATGACAAAATAGAGCAGGAGATTCTTGTATACACCCAGTCCTAGCATCAACAGGTTAAGGCCACCTTCCCACACCATCTTCCTAAATAGCTTCTTTATGATCTTCAACCATGAGATTTTATTTATAGGAAGAGACATCAGGGAAAACTGCTCTTGAACCTCATTGTATGGGACTTTATCAGATACTATTAACAAAAAATACAGCAGTGAAACTCCAGAGAGTCAATTCTCCAGTATATATTTCACAACTAAAGAAGAAATTCTTCAGAAAGTAGATGCGATACAACTAGAAGCCTACTGCGATAGAGGACTTCAGACAGGATTCTCCAAGATACTCTAGAAGCAGCTGATCTTCAGAAGTATATAGCTGATGAAATACTTCTGGAATAAATAGATGACCTCAGATAATGAATAGCTTCTGCCCAAGATGTCAGACCAAGACTTCTGTCAAAGTCCTGTTTTGTTTTTCTTCTGCTTGCTTATATTATTGTTCTCATTCCTATAGGTCCCTGGTTGTTTTCCACCCATAATGGTCCTTTTTTCTCTTTTCTCTCTTCTTCAATATAATTGTTAGGTCAGAACATATTCATTCTAATGCCATTTTTAAATTACCCCAAACAGTAAGCACTACTCTCAGTCTTACCAGTTGCTAAATTTGACATCCATTGCCAGACCACCATGATATATCACGTATATGAACAATTCTGGTCTCATCAAATGAGACTATAGGGAATTGTAGCCAGTGGTTTTTCCACTTGTACCTACAGGGACCAATGACATTAAACAAATCAGCCTGTGACTGCTAGTGTCCCTGTCTCCCATAAAAGGCTAGTTATTACCATCTAATGATCAGACTGGTAACTGTAAATTTGAATTTGACAACCTTTCTAGTGTAATGGGTCAGTTACTTATCACTTAGATATAGGAATCAAAATAGGTAACAAAACTCATGTAAGGCTTTGGTCTCAATCTCATGTCATGAACAACTTTTTTCCCCTTGATTTCTATGTGCCCCTATTGGATTCTGCTTCCTTTGCAGCTAGGACAACGATCTTGTTTTTCTCACACTAAAACCTAATGCAGTTTGGGAATAGTATCCTAAGATCTGAGTGTGTACAGAAATCCCTTGTACAGAAATCCTGTTAGTCGCCAATGCTGGAAATTCTAACACAGATAGGAGCTCCAAAATGAGGAGCCTGATATTCAGGCACTCTGGCAAATTGCTAACTCATTGTTTATGTGAACAATCAGAGCAGTATTTCCAATGGAGGGAAATAAAAAGACTTTAAAAGACCTATCACTGACTCTGGCAGAAGTTATTAATGGTATCACCTCTTCCCTACATGGAAGATCTGTAAATCTGCCTCATTTCATTGGCACAAGTAGTTATGGGCAATTGCACTACTCTAAACGTCTAGTTGACGAACGATGGTGGTATCTGTGCCATGGCTATAATTTCTTGTTCTTAGATACATGAGACAGACATGGTAGCACTGGCTATATATTGCCTTAAAGAAAACACTACTTGGCGCAATGCTTCTGACAACTGTTCTCTTACTAGATGATCGCTGTGATGATACAGCAACAAAAATATCTTCTGATACAGTTTGTATGGGGAAAACTGAACAGTCCCTAAGTTGTAAAGATCTGGAGGTCTAGTATGTCTGAATTGGCCAACCTCTCTCAAGCAAGAGAATGACCAAAGAGGGGGAACTGAGGAACTAAATATACCAATGGACAATGGACATACCATATATGACAATAGAACTCTGACACACACCTCTGCAGCAACCAGCCTGGAAGCCAAACCACAGCCTCTACAGCAATCAGCTCAGAACAGTCAGAACTTGGTCAAGGACTGCCAGTTCCCCTATTTTGTTTGCCCTCACTTTCAACTTAGGATTAACCATAGGGAGCCAGATAAGCTCCCCAAACCAATCATGTAAGGTGTCCTACCCCTAGTTAACCCATCTCCAGCTTTCCCATGCCAACAACCTCCAATCGGGGCATACCTGAAGCTTCATTCTTTTTCTTCTCATTATAAAGCATTCTTAACTTTCTGCATGCCTCTGGATCTCTGCCAAATGCAGGTCATAGTAGCTGATCCTTTGCTATAGCGAGCTCTGAATAAATAGCCTTTGTGTTCTCATTTGAGTGGGCTTCACTTACTTTCACAAGTACAGAGCCCTTCATCTTACAGAGAAGGCTGAGACCCAGAGAGTTATGGATGTGACCTCACACCCAAATGGCTTTGCAGTATTGGGTCTTGAGAAACAGATTCCTGGTCGTCTGTCAATATCCATCGTCCTCTTTGTCCTTAATAACAGAATCCCCCAAAGTTTAACTGGGCTCTTTGCTGCCCAGGACAAAGACCAATTTCTGGCTTCCCTTGCTATCAGCTGTGGTCCTTTGTCTAAGTTCTTGCCAGTGATCTGTAAGCAGAAGTGGTATATAGCAGTTATTTGTTGAGGAATATCTAAAGTACAGTCTTCATGTTTATGCTTTGTCTATTTGAATAATAATTGAAGAATTGAGGATGTGGGGAAAAGGAACCCTCATACTATTGGTGGGAATGCAAACTGGTGCAGCTGATGTGGAGAACAAAGGCAAAAGAATGTAAATAAAATTCAGTCTCCTTACAACTTACAGCCCATTGACAAATACTTGGATGAAAAAAATAATAATAATTGAAGAAGCATTTTCACATTGACTTGAGTGTGTGCTTCTGTCATAAAGAACTTGGCTGGTCTTTGTCCTTGATTCCTGAGAGGTAACCCCTAAATCAGTGGAACTTCCTGAGTGATGAGTGTCTTTGTTATACATAGTGGGTCTCTGGGACCACACCTGATAGTTCATGCTAATGAGATGACTTTTGGGGTACCTGGGTGGCTCAGTCAGTTAGGCATCTGCCTTCAGCTCAGGCCATGATCCCAGGGTCCTGGGATCGAGTCCCGCATCAGGTTCCTTGCTTAGCAGGGAGCCTGCTCCTCCTCTGGCTGCCCCTCCCCTTGCTGTGCTCTCTCTCTGACAAATAAATGAATAAAATCTTAAAAAAAAAAAAAAAAGAAGAAGAAGAAGACTCTTGGTTGCCCCTGGTTTATGCTAAGTAGATGATTCAGGATAGGGGCTGGCCAAGTCAGAAAGACCAATCTTGTGATCAGAGGGTTGGGACTTCGAGCCATCTGGAGATTTGAGTTCAATTCTGTGGTCAACCAACCATGACAACATAATGAGACCCCAGTGAAAACTTTGGACTGTGAAGCTCAGGTGAGCTTCCCTAGTTGACAGTACTCTGCATAGTTACACATTGATATGCCAGCAGGTGATGTGTTCCTGGGGAAGATGAAAGCCTCACATTTGAGATGCTCTCGGACCTCAACCTATGTGCCTCTTCTTAGGCTGATTTTGATTTGTATCTTTTTGCTATAATAAAGTTATCATAATAAATATAGCCCTTTCCTGAGTTCTGAGATTTGCTCTAGAGAATTATCAAACCTGAAGGAGTAGAGGGAACTCTCAAATTTTTAGCCAGCTGGTCAGAAGAGTAGTCTAGGGACCGCCAAATTTGTGGCTGGTGTCTGAAATGAGAGCAGTCTCGTAAGGTACTGTATCTTTAACCTGTGGAGTTCGGCCCAATTCTGTGTCGTTGATATAAGAAGTCATTGTAGTGCTACAAAGTAAAATAGCAGTGAGGTTTTCTGTACACACATACCAACCCACCCTCAAAAGATGGAACAGTGCCAATCTATATTTGAATTTGAAAAATAATTACATGAAGCAACATTATATTTTTCTAAGAAAATATTTAATTGGTAGTTTTCTAGAAGGAAAGTTTTTCATCTAGTACAGAAGTGTGAAGTTGGGGGCGCCTGGCTGGCTCAGTCGGAAGAAAGAGCATGCGACT
The DNA here is from genome assembly GCF_017311325.1 of Ursus maritimus. NCBI lineage: Eukaryota > Metazoa > Chordata > Mammalia > Carnivora > Ursidae > Ursus > Ursus maritimus. Next base: position 34,362,801 of record NW_024426774.1, on the reverse strand, counting down.
CTTGATCTTGGGGTCGTGAGTTCAGGCTCCATGCTGGGTTACAGAGATTACTTAAATAAATATTATTTTTTAAAAATGTGGTATATCTGTACAGTAAAATATTTTTTAAAAAAGTGTGAAGTCAGAAGCAGTGAGAAAACGAGGGCAATACAAGTTTTTCAAATTAAGACATGGTTAGTAAGCCCCTACAGTCTGCTCATTTCTGAGAGGAAGTATGAGAAATTATCTGAAGCGGCTGATAATCTGGTTCAGGAGACAACAAAGTGGCAAGCTGATAAACAAATGATTTATAGAGATCACGACAGTAATAAGAACCATCCCAAGACAGCTTTCATTATTAAAAACCTTAAGCAGGGGCACCTGGGTGGCACAGCAGTTGGGCGTCTGCCTTCGGCTCAGGGCGTGATCCCGGTGTTAAGGGATCGAGTCCCACATCAGGCTCCTCCGCTATGAGCCTGCTTCTTCCTCTCCCACTTACCCTGCTTGTGTTCCCTCTCTCGCTGGCTGTCTCTGTGTCAAATAAATAAATAAAATCTTAAAAAAAAAACACCTTAAGCAAACACAAATGCTTTTACAATTGCAAATCAGTAAGATATGACTTCACATCAGTGTTCAAGAGAATTCTTCCCTGATGACAGGGTATTTGAACAGGGTTCTAATTATTAGGCTTTAGAGAAGTGGAGAGGGCCCTCCAGGCTGGTGGAACAGGCAGGGGAGTGTGAAGGTTGTCTGCAAATTAGTATGTCTATAATAGAAATTCTTGTCAGGAGCAGCAGGAGGTTAAGGCAGAGTGAAGAGGGCATTAAATGCCAAACTGAGGAGTGAGGATTTATTTTGTAGGCAGTACAAAGGCTTTCAGACAGGGCAGTGGGTACAGACTGATAAGAATGGTTACCATGGCAAAGATACACCAGAGAGACAGATGTTAAGCAAAGACCAGCTACAAAGTTGCAGGTATCCGGGTATATAAAGTGACTTAGGCTGGGGGTTAGAAAAGGACACTGGGAGGAAAGGTAAGACAGAACAAACTAAGCTATTACTAATGTAATAAATTTGCTGTTTCTCTCCTGTGCACTTTGGCTTTCTGGAAAGAAATTCCCATGATTTCTAGGTTCGTAAACTGGCATTCTGATCTCAGTTGTCCAGATGCCTCCTGTTCATCCTGTCTGCCTGCACCCCTCTGCCTTAGCCAATCTGTTGGACCCCTAGATTCTGCCTGTCTGCATGGACCCACTTTGAACTGATTCCCTAAAATCTAGGCTCAGCTTCTCATCTGGACTTAAAATGCTTGAAGGACTGTCTTTAATATAAGACAATATTTTTAGTCAAGACTCTTCTCTCTGCCATCTCCTACTCCTGGCTTCTTCATGTAAATTTCAGATGCATCATGACATGAACTTGAGATCCAGTAAGCTTAGGGTTAGCTATTACAGAAAATAGGGACGCCTGGGTGGCACAGCGGTTAAGCGTCTGCCTTTAGCTCAGGGTGTGATCCCAGCGTTATGGGATCGAGTCCCACATCAGGCTCCTCCGCTGGAGCCTGCTTCTTCCTCTCCCACTCCCTGCTGTGTTCCCTCTCTCGCTGGCTGTCTCTCTCTCTGTCAAATAAATAAAAAATAAAATCTTAAAAAAAAAACTATTACAGAAAATAAAGACACACAGATGGCTTGAAGTAACAGACAAGATAGGAAGAGTAGTTTAGCAATAGTTGGTATATCTGTATATTTGATATTTTTTAAAAACAACTTTACTGAGGTATGATTTATGTACTATAAATTTCACCCACTTTGTGTGCACAATTCAATAATTCTTAGTAAATTTACCAAATTGTTCAACCATCACCATAACCCAGTTTTAGGACATTTATGTCACCCCAATAAGCTTCCTTGTAACATTTGCATTTACTCCCATTGCCTCTCCTGGTACCAGGCAACAACTGATCTACTTTGCCTCTGAGGATTTGCCATTTCTAGACATTCCCTATAAATGGAATAGTGCCTGGCATCTAGCTTTCACTTAGAATAATGTTTTTGAAGTTTTGATTTTTTTTACACAGTACCCACACTTTAATGATTTTAATGTTTAAAAAGATTTTATTTCAAAAATCCCAAATCTCGTAGCATAAAGATCTAATAAAATTTGCTTTTTGCTCAAACTTTAAAAATACCACTCCATTGCCTCTTAGAGAGAGGTAACATGTAGTGCATGGGGATTTTGTACAGGAAGACCTTCAGTCTCTCAATCTCAAAACCACAGCTGTGAACCAGAAGGAAAAGAGGCCCAGCCCAGCGCATGGCATTTTCAGATCAGCTTCCTTAGCCCTAAGGTAGGGTCCGGCTAAATCAGTAGTGGCTCTCCACCTCGCTCAGCTTCCATTCTCTTAACCCACGCAGTAACACTTCTGCTTCCATCAGTAACAGGAGAGGGAGGCAAAGCACAGTGCAGTTATAGAGAGCCCCCACTAGGTAGAAAATCACCAGACTTGTTGATTTCTCAGATTCCTTTCAGCTCTTGTTTTATGAATCTCAAATCTGAAAGGAACTTTCCCCATGTTCGTTAAGTTCCCATGGTTTCTCTTTGGAGTGAAGCCTTAATGTATGCTGAGGCCTGAACTATACTATGGGTTTTCCCAGTTTCACCAAATTCAAAAAGTCACTATACTACACATTCTCTGATGTGCAGAATGGGTGGAACATCGGCCAGAGGCTTTTCCACATGCATTACATTCCCAGGGTTTCTAACTGGCAGGGTGAGTTCACTGATGTTTATAAAGGAAACAGGTTTGGCTGAAGGCTCTCCCACATTCACTATTTCCATAGTGTTTTTCTCAAGAATAAATTCTCTGATGTTTATTAAGAGATGAGCTCTAATAGAAGGCCTTCCCACATTCATTGCTTTCAAAGGGCTTCTCTTTTATATGTGTTCTTGGTGCTTAGTAAGGGAAGGAGTATTACAGATGGCTTTTACCACACTTGAGTTATCTGCTATTTATTTATTTATTTATTTATTTATTTCTGAACAGTGTGACTGAAGGCTGTGTCATACTCATTGCACTGATTAGGCTTCTTGCCAGTAGAAACTGTCTGATGTTGAATAATGTGTGTCCTCTGACAAAAGCCTTTCCAAATCAATCACATTTACTTGGTTTCTCACTAATATGGATTTTCTGGTGTTTGATAAGGGGCGAGGTGTGACTGAAAGCCTACCTTCTTTCTTGACATCGATAGAGCTTCCCTTTAGTATGTACTGTCTGGTGTTGGATTAAGATAGAGGTCTTCCAACCAAAAGTCTTCCCACACACATTACACATGACACACAGGATCTCTCTCCAGTGTGTGTCATGTGAATACTGTGTGTACTCCAACTGAAAGCCTTCCACCAGTCACTGAATTCATACAGCTTTCTTCCCAGCATGACTTTTCTGATGTTTAATAAGGGATGCAGTATGAGCAAAGGCTCTCCCACATTCATTACACTTGTAGGGCTTCTCTCCAGTATGAAATCTATAATGTTGAGTGAGAGATGAACTCTGGCTGAAGGCTCTCCCACATTTATTACATTTGTAGGGTTTCTCTCCAGTATGAAATCTATAATGTACGATGAGAGATGAACTCTGGCTGAAGGTTCTCCCACATTCCCTGCATTCATAGGGCTTTTCTCCAGTATGAGTTCTCTGATGTTTAATAAGAGACGAAGTATGACCAAAGGCTCTTCCACATTCATTACATTTGTAGGGTTTCTCTCCAGTATGAAATCTATAATGTAAAACAAGAGATGAACTCTGGCTGAAGGCTCTCCCACATTCGCTGCATTCATAGGGCTTTTCTCCAGTATGAGTTCTCTGATGTTTAATAAGAGACGAAGTATGACCAAAGGCTCTTCCACATTCATTACATTTGTAGGGTTTCTCTCCAGTATGAAATCTATAATGTAAAACAAGAGATGAACTCTGGCTGAAGGCTCTCCCACATTCGCTGCATTCATAGGGCTTTTCTCCAGTATGAGTTCTCTGATGTTTAATAAGGGATGAAATATGACCAAAGGCTCTTCCACATTCACTGCATTCATAGGGCTTTTCTCCAGTGTGACATCTCTGATGGCGCCTAAGTTCTGACTGGAAATGGAAAGACTTCCCACATTCATTACATTTACAAGTTTTCTTCCCTGGATGGGTTCTCTGGGAGTTATTTCTCCCTGAAGTCTGTCTGAATTCTGTATCACATTTATGGGATCCTTCTCCTGTAGGAACACTGTGTTGGTTAACAAGGACTGATGTTAAGCCTAAACTTCTCCCAAAGTCACTCTGTTTATGATCTGTCTTAAGGGTGATGCATTTATGAGTGATTGACATTTCGTTCAGGTATCTCTCCTGGTTTTTTGGATGTATCTCTAATTCGTCATCACAACCACAGGTTGCGTTCAATTTGCAGAAGCAGAGTTCATCTCTGATGTGTTTTTCCACTGATACTATCTGGAGTAATTCTTCTTTGGAAATTCCCTGATTTAGTATTGATTCCTTGGCTTTAGGCCTTTTCTCCCAGTCTGAGGGGGAAAAAAAAAGTTATTCTAGTATTAACTGTTCCATGTGCCCAGAAGAAGTAAAGTCTTATAATGGATGTAAGATAATGAAGCTTTAAAATAATATCTGAGATGTGTACAGTTTCTTTCAAGTATAGTGTATATCCGAAGAAGGTTTTGGAGTTATCAAGAAGTGATAAGCAAGTGAATGGAGATTAGGAAAACCTGAAAAAATAGTATTTGGATTCCAGTACACAAGGTGAGTCCAAAGATCACAAAGATGAGAAGAGGGTAGGAAGATGTCCTCCACAAAGTCCCCTCAGCACCTCAGTAATATATTACTGTATATAATTATGATAGGCAGAATAATTCTCCCCCAAAGACATCCATGCCCTAATCCCAAGAACTTGTAAATATGTTACCTTATATGGCAAAAGGGACTTTGTGGATATGATTAAGGGCCCAGACCTTTAGATGGGGAGATTATCTTGGATTATTCAAATGGGCCCAATCTAATCATGTAAGTCCTTAAAATCAGAGAACATTTCCTGGCTGGGTCAGAGAGATGTGGTGTGAGAAGGACTCAGCCCACCATTTCTGGCTCTGAAGGTGGAGGAAGGGCACAATGAGCCAAGGAATGTAGCAGTCTCTAGAAGCTGGAAACATTCCTCAGTTGATAGCCAGCAAGAAAACAAGGATCTCGGTTTCACAACTGCAAGAATTGGTTCTGCCAACAATTCAAAGATTCTCCCCTAGCCACTCCAGAAAGGAACACACCTCTCCTGACATCTTTTGTGAGACCCATGCCAGACTTCTGACCTATGAACTATTAATAGACTTGTGTTGTTTAAAGTCATTAAGCTTGTATTAGTTTGCTTCAGCAACAATAGATAACTAACACAATAATAATAACAGTTCTGAAGAGGTAAACGATTAGTGATGCCAGTATTCCCAAAAGCCAGATTCTGAGTCAGTAGGTCTTATGTGACCCCTGGAGATCTGGATGTTTAACAAGCTCCCTGAGAGATCCTGAAACACAGCCATGTTTGTAGAGCACTGTCAACAGACAGATATTTATCTTAATACTAGATCCAGAGGTCACACCCTTCCTCCATTCTAGAAGGAAAAAGATCAAGAAAATATAGCTGAGATCAGCAACTTCCCTCTTTGTCCTCTATTCTAGTCTCCTTTAATGAGGCCCAGCCTGTGCTGTCAGGATTGGAGCACTGATTTCCTGAGATTCACCTATGACCCAGGGCTATGATTCTTCCTCAGAGATGGACATTGGCACAGACTGTCACCTTCCTCCACTGTGCCTGGGCTACACGTGGTAGGCAGGAGAGCTTTGAGTCCAGAACTCTGCTCCAAGAGTTGAGGCCTGTTAGGTACTCTCCAGTTACCTAGGAATACGTGGTCTCAAAGAGATGACATCAACAGACAGCAAGGACTAATCTTTGTCCCTGGAACCACCTCTGCTGAAGCTCAGCTTAATCAAGGTTGAAGTGTCTTCACCTTGACCTTCTTGACATCCATCTGTCTGTCCTTGCCTGTAACACTTTAATTTCGAGGCTACTCTACTGTTTGATCTCTCACTAACTCTCTTAACGGTGCTGATGTAGGATAGCCTGGCCATTTACAACTGTCAATCCTTAGATTCCATCCAACATTAACCATATGACATCTAGTGATGCTAAGTGGCACCAAGAACCCAGAAGGGGTGGGCAGAGATGGGTACCAAAGAAAGCATAAATGCTAGAGAAGAAATGAGCATCTCTTCTTCTGACACCAGATATAATTACAAAAGCCTAAAAGTATTCAAATACTGCAGTGGAGGACTCCTGACAAGTGGCCTCACGTTCTCAAAGGACAGCCCTGTGACCAAGGGTTCAGGGCAATTTCTCACCCATGGCTGGTCCTTATTACATGTGATCCTGCTTAGGTCTCACTCACTCACCTGTTGAGATTTCTCCATCTAACACACAGGGCTCTTTCCCTTCCTCCAGCTGGGTGATCACATATGGTTTAGATACTGGAAGCCCTGATGGCAGAGAAAGAAAAGGATCATGTCTGTGTATGTTAGAGGCCAAGGCTTTGGCCCTAGGTCTTTCTGGGGGAGACCAGACTGTAGGTGTGGAGAGTCTCCAAAGAACAGGCATTGTAAAATATCAGAAGCAGAATCATGAAACTTCTTATTACAATTTCATATGGAGCAGGACTTTTCCTAGGATTGAGAACCTCAAAGACAATGTAACTGTCTGATTCCATAATCTCAGGGCAAAACTCAGTGAACAGGCCTAGAAACCCCAAGCTTTTAAACACCAATGAAATAACGATGGCAGGCCTCACAGGCAGGCTTTGGGATTTGGAGGAGCTGAGCTCACCCAGAGAGGCCAGGTTCTTGAAGTTCTCCAGCATCACTTCCCTGTATAGGCCCTGCTGAGCAGGGTCCAGCTGCCCCCACTCCCACTGGGTGAATTCCACAGCTACATCCTCGAATGTCATCAGATCCTGAAACACAGAAGACACTCTTGTACCATTAGGGAGCACACTCTTGTACCCTTAGGGAGCACACTAACAGCCCTGAGGAGAAGAGTCGGTGGATCTCTGAGTAGAACCTTAGGATACATAAGGGATTCCAAGAGTTCCTAGCTATCCCAATGCCCAGTTTGGGGTTGTGTCATCCCCAAAATATCTTAAGCTGCTCCAGGGATTGTATTATCCTTACTACTTGGTATCCTACCCAAAGCCCACTTCTGTCAGTATCACACTGCTTGTTAATATAAGGATCTCAAGAGAATCAGGCCGACAGAGACATTCTGGTTAGGTAAGGGTGATAAATGCAATCCATTTCCTCCATTTTCAACAGGTTTTACTCTCAGTTTAGTTGCATTTAATTAGAATCAACCAGAAGTAACAGACTAATATGTTTTACAGTCTTTTTTTTTTTTAAGATTTACTTACTTATTAGAGAGTGAGGAGTGTGAGTGAGTTGGGGGGGGGCAAGGAGGGAGACAGAAACTCCAGCAGACTCCTCACTGAGCATGGAGCCTGACATGGGGCTCAATCCCCAGACCGAGATCATGACCTGAGCCCAAACCAAGAGTCAGACGCTTAACCAGCTATGCCACGCAGAGGCCCCTGTTTTGCATTCTCAAATTCACTAGTATCATCAGTCTCCAACTGTTTTTGAAACTTGTGGCCTATGATTTTAAAGAAAGTTTTAACTAAGTCCAAATCAAATAATTTGGGATTTATAATAATTTATCACCACAACCACACAGTTCAGTGAAAGTATATCAAGTGGCCTTATAATAAATCAGTAAGTCTTTTGTGAGTTTGATTACCAAGAATCCTCTCCCCCATACCCTAATCAGTTTTCAGTTCCTACTCACTCAGCTCCCGAATGTGCAAAACTGACAGTGAGACCCTGAATCCTAGGTCCCCACAAGGTACAACAATTCTGTGGGTCCCAGCCAGGACTATGCTGTCATCCTCTATAACAGCAATTAGAACACCACCCATTTGACTTACACTGTACAATAATCCACGTACCATGAACTAAAATGCAGATAAATGAAGACAGTATAAACTGTTACTTTTCCCAAAATATGTTTAGAAATCAAATCCATTTAGGCACTGATTCCATAAAATAAGTCAAAATAAAATTTTACACTAACATGAACGTCAGTCCAAAATAATCAAATATGGAAAACTCACTACTATAGTAACCTCTCATAATAGATTACATTATTTGTTCAGAATATTCACTGGCTCCCCCTACAGGATTGAGTTCCCTGCCCCACTGACCCAGGTGTAGTCAAATAATCTGCTTTTGCAAATAGAATGTAAAACCTGTAATGCAGGCAAGATGTAAACCTTTGTTAATATAAGTCTTTGAGGGTTTGCTGTTGTCATTACAGCATAACTAGCCTAAACTAACTCATTAAAAAACTGGTACTTAATGTAGGGTTCTGCCATAACAAAAAGCCTAAAGTATGTGACTTTGGCCTCAGGGCTGGGTAGTAAAGAAACTTATTGGTGAGATGGCAACCCACATAATTTGGTGGTGAACTGTGTGCTAAAACTGTTGTCTGCAATAACTGGAAAGATGAACAATGTAAGCATGAACTTGTGATGTTATGAGAAGAGGCTAGAACATCAGTAGTGTGAGTTGGTTGTTATTGGCAGAATTTGACAACATATTACAAGAAAAAAAATGAACCTAAGAGTTTACCAGTTTGCAAAATAAAAATGGAAGGCAAAAGAAAGTGTCCAGAAATTCCAGGACTTGCTGAGTTAGTGATTTAACCAATTCTCGTTTCTAGTTGGTCAAAGACAATATAGATAAGGCTTCTGCATGATAAAGGATGATTAAAACTCAACCTAAGGGAAGGACCAAATCATGTGTGATAATCAAACCTTTTGTTTAAACCTCTGAATAATTTCAGATGGCTCCCCGTAAATCTTTCAGGGCAACTGAATTGCTTAGTGACTAAAAGAATGGCTGTCCTGAGAAAACCCCCAAAGCTCCACAATTAAGCCTAAAGAGAGGGGCATATTTAAAAGAGAACTGTGGGCAGAACTGTTGACACATGGAAGTGACAGAAAACAAATACATTACATTTTGAGAGTTACATTGAACGTCCAACGCTTGAAAAAAATCCTCGAGCCATCAACCTACTCAGGATGAAAAAGCTGCTTAGCCCTCAAGTGAGTTTATTCTCCAGTGTCATTTCCTATGTGACCAAGGAGGATACTGCAAAAGGAACTTGGGGGGAAGAGCCAAGAGCTAAGGAAAATGAGGGACTGAAGAGCTCCACCCAGGGAGCAGAACCAGGACATAACCAAAAGACTTCCCAGTCCCAAAATCAGTGGTTCTCACCAAGTCTGCCAAGTGGAATTTCATAGCTGTTAGGGACCTGAGACTGCTGGGCTCCTCTCATGCTTCCCTGTTCTGAATAGGGGTGCTTATTGTGGTCATCCTGTCTCCACTGTTCCACTGTACATAGGATATATGGATTCAGGCAATTTGTCCTTTTAGTTCATAGGTCTCTAGATCCAGAGGAGAAACATCCAGACCTGATGCTGAGGTCATCACCCCATCCAGGACTTTGACCTTGTTGTTCCTACTAGGTAACTAAACAGAGTTTTTGGTTTATCTCTTGGGAAATTTGTGTGGAGGGAGGGAAGCGAATATTTCTAAGAAAACGGTAGACTTAAATATTCACTGCCCCTCCCCTAGCACCCCTCACTATGGGAGGCTTCTGTTTCCCACCTCACTGACATTAGGCTTGGCCACATGACTTCCTTTGGCCAATGGATTGTGGGCAGAAGCAACACATGTCCTTTCTGAGCAGAAGCCAGAATAACTATCTCCTGGTTCTGACACTGCACTTTTCCTTGCCACATAACACATCCCAGAGCAGGACTATCTTTCAGCCTGAATCCCAGAGCAAAGAGGGTGTGGACCAGTCACAGCCAGTCCACCACTGCTGTGTAACAGAGAAGAAATACACCTTTGTTACTATGAGCCACTGAGATCTACAGGCCATTGTTACCACAGCATAACTACATTAAGCTCTCTGATGCACCTCTGAATGTGTACATAAAGGCCAAAGAGGTTTAAACTCTATTTATTACTCTACTAGTTATTTGTGAGACTTTCCTACTGGTGGGGGTTTTCCTTAGTGGCTAGAAAATTAAACACAATGTCTATCATTAAGCTAGAATAAATGAAACTATCGTCTAGGTAGTATCAAGATGCTACCATCTTGGCATCCATGCTAGGAAACAATGCAGGCTGGCACCCACAGCCCTCCACTTGGTTCTCCAGCCTACTACAGCCAAACTTGAATCCACTTCTGGAGTCAGTCACCATTACCCCCTCTACCCCCATTACAACTGAAGCTGACAAGGACTAAGCAGTTACCATTTGCCAGAAGACTCCAGCAACGATATGAGGTAGTTGCATTATTGAGTGGTTAAGATCTTAGAGCCAGACAACCCGGATCTGAAACTAGGATGCCCTCCTTATGAGCTAGATAACCATGAACAAGTTACTTTATCTCTCTGTGCCTTGGCTTTCTCAGTTGCCTCTCTGTGCCTCAGCTGCCATCCTTCAAAATGAGAATGTTTGAAAGATGAAAGAGTTAGTTTAGGTAAATGGTGTGCAATAGTTCCTGATACATATTTGGTTCTCAGTACATAATGGCTATTACTACTTTCATCATTATCATTAACATGATTACCATCCTCATTTTACAGTTGGCAAAACCAATGCACAGAGAAGTTAGGTGAGTCTTCCAGCCAGGAAGTAATGAGTTAAGTCTGTCTCCTCACTACTCCAGGAAGATAACGTTTGAATAGGGACATAGCCTCAAATGGCCTCCCCACCTGTCCATACCCTCAGAACCTCCTTGCCCCCTCTTCTCCATGAGCCTTACCCAACCTCTCCAGCACAGGCTGATTTTCCTTTTACGAAACCTTGAAGGAAAGGCCTATCTGTGCCACTCCCATCGTCATTAAATTATGCACATCCTCACTGTGACTGGGCTGCATCCTGGGTACCACAATCCTCTCCCTTCTGTGGTAGTGACACTCTTTCAAGGCCAGGGCTCTCTCACATTACTTGGTACTCACTGCAGGGCTCATGACAAAAATAAACCAGAGGATCTGAGTGAGTACATACGGAGCAGAGAGGAGAGGGCCCTGGAAAGGGGCAAGGAGGCCAGCATCCACTTGATGGGCTCAGCCTCCTGCAGAGCAGGAACTGGGGTCAGTTCCCTTTGGCGTTGAACAGAGGCTCCAGAGAAGAGGGGGCAAAGACATCCGTAGTTCAGTCATTTGAGGAAAAACGAAGAGAACCTCAACTCACCTGGGGCCTGGCTTTCAGGAATAAACTGGCTGTTCCCTTTTCTCCTGGGTATCTCTCTGGAGGAAGAGCAGGGTCCTGAGAAGGGAGAACTAGGAAGGTAAAAGGAGCCATAAGGAAGGCTAACCCCATGCCTTTGCCACTCCCAGACTCCCCACGCTGGAGATCCCTGAAGAGTCAGTGTGTCACTTCCATGGTTCTGGGGACAGAGCTGGATCAAAGGGAGCTGAGCGGCAGCCTCTAGCTATCCCACAGAAGAGAGAAGTGCACAACCCCCTCCCTTCCTGTCCAAAGGCCACAGCAGTTTGCAGGTAACTTAAGTACCACCATAGCCTGGTCACTCCACTGAACAGTTATTTACTGGGCATCCAATATATAGGTCTTTCGAGGCCTTTTAAAAATATAAACATGGAAAAGACTTTCAAGGAACTTTAAATCTAGCCTGAAGTATAAGACATGTGAAGAATATAAAACAAAGCCCAGGGCAAGGCCACAGAGGGATATAGACTTTAAGGGAAAGAAGTCACACCTTTCCTCTCATCCTTGGGAAGCCAGCTTAAAGGTCAGTTCTTCCTGAGAAGTTCCCAAGCATCGTTAGGTCTCTGCAAGCATACTTTGCAAGTCCCTCTATGATAGGGTTTTGTACCTTACTGTTTTTAAAGTTTGTTTTAAAAACAAAAAACTAACCCTAACCATACCAGAGGAGTGGTTATAGCTAACAACAACAACAACAAAAGCATGGAAGTGGCAAGCAGCGTGGTTTAGTGTATGTCAGAACTTCTCAAACTTTAATATGTGTATGGATTCCTGAGGATCTAGTTAAACAGACTCTGATTCAGTGGATGTAGGGTAGGGCGTGAGAGCCTGCATTTCTAAAGAGTTTCGAGGTGATACCTGTGCCGATGGTCTACAGAACACAAGGCATAAAGGAATACAGAGGGGGTGGTAGTCCCAGAGATTTGGCCCAGTTCTGCCATTGGCCAGTCTTGTGACCTTGAGCATTTGTACTGAAGAGTGAAAAGTCAAATTAAAATGCCTACTGGGGAAGGGCAGGAGATTCTAAATTTACAAAGGAATGGCTTAAAACCTCCTGGGTCACCTGGATTGCCTCCTTCCAAACGCTAGTGAAAGGGTGGCTACAGGAGATGCCCCATGTCCAGTTGAGCTAGACGAGCTAGAGGAAATTTTATTAGTTACTGAAGCAATAAAAGAATTGGTGGCAAGGCTCTAAATGGCCCCGGCGCCCTCTGATCTCTGGCCAGGGGCCACTCCCCCCACAGACTTGTTTATTGTTTACCCTCTCCCTCCCACACAGGAAGAGATCATTTCTGGCCCACCCCGCTCTCCTCTGGCCTTTGGGAAGTCTTCCGTGGCCATCCCGTCCACTTCTACCACGGTGTCTGGACACTGATACTTCATGCTCCTGGGCCTGGCAAATTAGGAAATGCCACAGGGAAGACGGTTGTAAGCTCTCCCCCATCAGTGGATTCCCCAGCTTCTTCCTAGGGTCGTCCTCCTCCTCGGCCCACTACTAACTCCCCAGAAGGGCTTCTGGCCCTCTGCACCCTCGAGAGCCAAACCTGATGCTGTGGAGTCCATAGCTGGGACTAAGGGGCGACGTCCTTTCACTAGGTCCAAATCTCTCTCCTGCGGCCGCAGCCCTGCGATCCTCCCTACGGTTCAGGGAGCAGGGAGTAAGCTGGGTGACATCGGTCATCCCACTCCTCGCGGTGACGCCCAGCCAACCCGCAGGGCTCAGAGCAGGGCTATCGAACCCGGCCTCCCGGCCTCCGGCCCCGCGCTGCCGCCCCGGGCGGGGCGGTTCCCCCGCTTTCAGGCGCGCTTTCAGACCCCACACGAGCCCGGCCTGGGCGCACTGGCTCCGCTCCGCCGCCCTTCTCGGGACCAGGCTCTGGAACCCAGTTCCCACGCAGACCCACACCCACAGTGACGACTACACCACCAGAAGGTACGGTCGTAGCCACGCCTGCGACCTCGGTGGCCAGTGCGCCTCCGCGGCCCTAAGACAGCAAGGATTCGGGAGAAAGCCTCACAGGGACACGGGCCGGCCCTGCAACTCTGTCCCCTAGCTCCAGACCCCACTAACCCCTCGCAGGCGAGCAGGCAGAGGAACACTTCCAATTCTGTCACAGGCTGGGGCGCGATGCCCGGGAAATGCCTGCGCACCCGAAGTCTCCGAACCCACAAAGAGTAAAGCCCACCCCTGCCCCAACCCCTGAGCCAAGACCCGTCCCGAGCCTGCGCAGACGGGCCGCTGCGCGGGGGTCAAACAAGCGAGCGTCCGGGGCGGGTCCGCGGGGCGGGGCGGATCCGCGGGGCGGGGCGAGTGGCGCCTGCGCCTTGGGGGCTGGAGCGAGCGATCTTGGGCGTGCGGGCCGGTAGTGCCCTGGTAATGGCACTGTACCCCACTGACCAGGGTTGAGGGTTTCCCATGCTCTCACCACCGTCTGGGAACTGGGAGCAACTTCCATCTTAGGCTCGATAGCCCGGTTTGGGGATGTCCAACCAGAAGCCACTGGAAATTTGTTAAAAAGAAAAGCCTGGGCCCTACCCTGAATCTGCTGAATAAGGTTTTCCAGGGGACTCTCTGGGCATATCTCTTACAGAGTGCCCAGGAGATACAGATGGCTCATTGCTAGCTACTAACTGCTATTCTACAGGCCGTCCCGTGCCTGTGCCTCTCCGCCTTCCTCCCACTGCTCCAAGTTCTGAGTTCTGCAAAGGTGTCAACGAAGAAACGACTATGGATTCCTTCTCCAGAAACGAATATCATTAAGGACCTAAAAGAAATATACAAATGGTCTGAATATTAAAACGATGGCTCTCAGGAAGCAGTCCTCAGCCAGAGAGGGGACTTGTGAGGACTGGGGGAGGGGGGTATAGACCCTATCTAGGGGTTCAGGGACAACCCATTAAGTCGGGCAAAAAAACCCGCCATTTTCCTCTCTTGCTTTTTCAGTCTCTGTGTCACTTTTTGCCAGCACTCACGGTGGCACACATGGCCAGGATGGCACAGCAAGTGTCCAGCAAGCAAGCCCTCTTCCTCTAGGGTGGGGATGGGGCCGGCAGGGGTCCGGGGTGCTGCCAGGGAACCGTGGTTGGCCCAGGAATTTCTGTTCTCTTCTGTGCTCTGGAACCAAGAGGGTGAAGGGATGGACAAATGAGAAAAAAAAATGTCATCTCATTTGTGACTTGGCACAACAAGATAGAAATGGAACTGCTTCAGATTATCTTGAGGGGCGCCATCTGTCCCTGATGTGCCTTTTGGCATTGCCCTGCTACAGTGTCTGAAATTTCGGTCCTCTTAAATTCAGGACAGAGCGTGATCCAGAGGCCCATGTCACAATGCACATTTGTTACCCACGAGAGTTAATCAATAGCTTAACATGGATGTCCCCTTTTCCAGAGTGCTCTCATGTGCTACTTGATGTCAACTACTGTTAGGGTAGCTCTGGTTCCCAGCAACCTGATAAGTTTGTGCATTACCCCCAACATTCCCTCTTGCTGCTCCTTTGTAGTCAAACATTTCTCCCATTCCAACCCAGTGTGGCCACTGTTCTGTCCCCATAGTTTTGCCTTTTCCAGAATGTCATATAAACAGGATTATATAGTATGTAGCCTTTTGAGAGTGGCTCCTATCACTCAGCATAAAACCCTTGAGGTTCATCTGTGTCGTCATGGGGATCAATAGTTCATTCCTTTGTACTCCTGACTCCAGCTGTCCTGTAAGGAAGGCTGTTCTAAGGAGCTATACAGCACATCCATTTACATCCTATTTACCGGAACACTTGACCATATCTAGCTGCAGAGAAATGTACTCTTTAAACATATGCCCAGCTAAAATTCTATTACCATGGAAGATGGAGAGAAAAAAACGGGAAACATCAGATTTTAGGAACAATATTTAAAAACTTAGTTTACCCAGAGGAAGAGCAGGTAACAAGAGCATCTTTAAATCAAATTAGCCTGAAGGAGATGGCTTACCCTATTTTAAGCTAATTATAAAAAACAAAAATGTGAAGGTGCTTTTGAAAGGCAGAACTGAAGCACAGATTTTTCTACAGGTCCCCTATGTGCTCAGGCATCCATCATCACACAACCTCCAACTTTCCTGGGTTGAGAGCCCCACAGTACAGCACAAACGGAAACCTGTTCACAATTAGGGCTCAGGAATATGCAGTCATTGAGGGTGGACTAAAGATGCCCCGACGGTGGTCGTTTTGAAAGAAGGTATTACCAAAAAATGTAGAAGTAGAAAGCCATTCTAATCTGGAATCAGACCTGGGTATTAAAAGCAGCAGTTTTTTCAGGTAGTGTGAAGTTGTGCCTGAATAATTTCCCTCCCACCCCATCACCAGCTTCTGATCATATGCAGTTTCCACCCTCAGTATAAGGCTAAATAAATTAACAACAACATCACACAGGAGGGAACAGCAAGAAAATATTTGTCTTATACATCATGACTTCAATCAAGTCCTAATCCTGGAAGGTCCAAACCATTACTACAGTACAAAACTGTCCCCAGTCCAGCCCCACATTATGGTTGTCAGCCCCTGAATACCTACTGGCCACTCATCTTGCTACTAATTTTTTGCACTTTTACCTCCTAGTCTATATCTTTGCAGGTGCTATTCACTCTGCATAGATTGCACTTTTTGAAAAGATTTTATTTATTTATTTGGGGGCAGCAGAGGGAGAGAATCCCAAGCAGATTCTCTGATCACAGAGCCCAACTTGGGGTTTGATCTCAGGACCCTGAGATCATGACCTGAGCCCAGATCAAGAGTCCAAAGCTTAACCAACTGAGCCACCCAGGCGCCCCTTCTTTCTTCTTAATAAAGTAAGTATTCTTTTTCAAATGGACCAGTTATAGGACTGTAACTTTTATAGGCCTTTCCTAACTTTCTCAGCCATAGTTAATTGCTTCCTGGTTGTACCCGCGCCCGCCCAGTGTCTCCAATGTGACATATAGAACATACTGCACTGTGTTGTAATGCTTTTACATTCTGGTTTTTCTTTTGGACCGTGAGATTGTCTGGGGAAGTAACTGTGTCTTATTTATATTTGTAGCAATGCCTTGCCTATGGTAGGCATTCTAGGTTTTTTGAGTGGAAGTGTAGACTTGTTCCCGAAGTAGTATTTTATCATATTCTTGTAATCTACAGCGTTCTCTGAAGCTCTAGCTCGGGGGTTCTTAGCTTTAGCAGCACATTAGAATCACCTGAAGATCTTTGTAAACTCTCTCTCCTCAGAGTGGACCCCACGTATCAATGTGTCCAAAGCTCTTCAGGTGATTCCGACATGCAGCCAAGGATGCGAATCCCTACGATGTCTCCAACTAGCGCCCTTCCAGCAGTACCAAGGCAGGCAGGCTGGTGTGCGCTCAAACCGTCGAAGTCTGCCGGCTGCCCAGTTAAACAGACGTGTATCCTGGGCTCTCCTCTTCCGGCGCAAAATGTGCACATACACTGCCTCAGGCCCAGCCTCGTCCTAGAACAAAATTCTGCGTTTCTCCGACCCAAATTTCGGAACCAAATCCCTGAAAGTGGACAAGCTGAAGCAGAAAAAAAGCCTCTTCCAAGCGCCGGGAGACTCGTCGCTCTCGGTCTTCCGGCGGTGAAAACCAAGGGTAGGGACCGGCCCCAAAGATCAGACACATTTCCTTCCGAGGGCCCTTCCATCGGAGGACTGGAGGGACGCGACATCACACGTAGGCAGTACTTCCAGGGCCCTCCTATAAGTCTCCCCTACATCCACAAACGTTCCCTCACCAGGCCACAGCAACCGGAACGCCGTGACCGACTCACTTTAGAGCCGTCAGCCCCTTTCCCAGAAGCATGCGCTTGCGCAGAATTTCATATTGGAGCGCGCCGACCACTGAGACTTCTGGGGGTTGGAGTCTGTGAGAAGCCCGAGCGTTGGAAGCGCAGACGTCAGAGCCTTTGCGCAGGCGCATTGCTTTCCCGACTTGAAGAGGCGCCGTCTTCCTGGGTCCCGAGCACTCTGTGCGGGAGGTGAGGGCTGCGGGTGTTTGATTTCGAGATGCGGAGTGAGCGCAGCGGCCGAGAGAAGGGGACACTGAGAACTTAGGGGAGGTGCTGTGGGAGTCGAAAGGGGTGATGCGGGCGGAGCCAGCCTGCAGAGAGAGACTGCAGAGAGAGTGTATGAGTGTGTGTGTACGTGTGTGTACGTCCCAGCTCGGAGAGGTGCGGACGGAAGGTTGCTCCTCGTCCCCGGTGTGTGTGTGTGTTCCGTGGAGTATGGGCACTGTCAAGAGTGATCTTTCAGCATACACCCACTATATACCAGATCCCAACTTTCAGGTTGGAAGTTTGGAACCTTTCTCCGCTCCTCTCGTCCTCCTTCCCGCAATGGGTGTTTAATAAATAGGGGTGGAATTGACACTAAATCTGTGGGGACGCCGACTCCGCCCCCTCCCTCTTTCTCAGAAAAAGTCTCAGATTGTATCGGTTAGTTCCCAGTCTTGGGCCTCCGTACGAGGCCCTCATTTAAGGATAGATACATCATTTTTTAGACTACATCATTGAACCTTTTAAAAATTTTAACCATGGCAGTTTAACTTTTAAGCTGGTTGGAATCCATTGTTGAAACCGATGGTTACGATTTAGCTTATTGACAAGTTTAATTCTAAGAGTAACTACATCTCTAAGATATCTATGATTTTATGTTTTTAAAAAGGATATTCGCGAATTGAGTCTGAGATGCAGTCCTTAAAGCACTTGGCTTGACATATATGGTTATCCATTAAACCAGTAATTAAAGCTACCTATATGCCTAATGTGTCTGTTTCAGCTGTCAACGTCATGCACAATCTTTTCTTAGTTCAGAGGAATGAATGGTAAAACGAATGTTTTAATATCATTCTTTAGTTGCTAGGAGCCTTGATGAGGCGGGGCCTTGATGAGGCGGGGCCTTTCATGGAGGAGGTAGGATTTGAGGTGGAAGAAAAGACAGGAAGGAGGTAGCAAAGCATTAGGCAAATTTGAGAGGGAGCTGATTTTAACTGGAGTGAATTGTCAAGGAGTAGTGGGAGACAAGGGTGGAGAAAAGTACGCTGGCATAAGGACCCAGAGGATCAGAACAAAACACAGGAGGCAGAGTGGATTGCTTAGTTCTGATCTGAAGACTGACGGGAATAAAACTATTTGGGAACAGTAATTCTAGAGGTAACGTGCAGGACTAGAGAGAGAAAGGGACTAGTGGCAGGGAGCCAGTTAAGAATGCATAGTAATCCTGATACAAGTTGTTACAGACCTGAACTAACGGTGTCAGTGATGGGAAAGGATAAAAATGACAGTGCAGAAGAAGGGTCAGAAGGACCTGGTGGCTAACTAGATTTGGGGAGAAAGAGAGCAAGGTAAAAGTTTGAATTGGGGGCATCTGGGAAAATAATAGAAATGTCAAGCTAGGGAGAGGGGTTAATTGGGGAGTTGCATAGAGGAAGATGTTTTGAGGTGCTGGCAGAATGCCTAAATCAAAATTTGCAGTCACTTAGAGCAGATTCTGAGAGGCAACAGTAGTGGAAAAGGAAGTAGGACACAGACAGAGGACGGTCAAGTAAAGACCCCAAGACGGAGACATTTCTGTTTTGACGTCCTCACACCCTATGCTACCAACCACAGAGCAGGTACTTGGACGTATTTGTTGAATAGCAGGATGAATGAGTGGGTGAATGGGTTGGTGTTGCGCAGTAGAAAGGAAAGCAATTTTCATTTATTGAACAGACTGTAAGATAAATGCTTTACATTAACTGTTCATTTACTATTTATAACTCTGTGAAGTAGGTATTAAACAACTGGAGGTCAACGTTTAGCTTAAGTAATCTGCCCAAGCCTTCACAGTTAATAATTAAATGCCGGTGGAATGCTTTTTACCACACAAACTGTCTCCTTTGGAACTCACTCTTGTGAGTGTGTTCTGAAATTGAATGGTAGCCATGGAGTTTTGGAACAGCTGTGGAGCAAGGTTGTTAACAGTAAAAGGTTTCTAAGCAAGGGTTCATTTGAAGATCTAGAATAAGAATTTGAAGAGGTTTTTTTCTCCAGAAATACTCAGAATCAGGAATAGGACAAGAGAAAACAGAAGTGACTCCATGTGGATTTGGTGGATCTGGGGAGCCTTGAGTATCACAGAGCCTACCGAAGCACTGCCAGGGGAGGGAAGTCAGCCTGGCAGGGATCCCACGGATAATGAGCACCTTGAGCACTGGTTACTTAATGGCTGGGGAGCTTTTATGCTCAGCATCATTTGTAATGTGTTCAGTGGTCACTTTATGAAGTCATAATCCAATAAACAAAACTTTGAAAATTGTCGTTAGGGATAAACATTGAGCAGTTTCAACTATAATTTTAGAGGTAGTTCCACTGATTTGTGCGAAAAGCTCAAATGCTTTAGACAACATATTCAAATACTTTGATTCCAAAGTTATTACTAACACTCAAACGTACTCTAAAACAGCAACAACACATTGTGTTAATCGTAATTAATATTTTGTAATTAATATTTTCATTGTAATTAATATTTTCATTATTTCTACTTTCCTAAGATTATAACAGGACTTTCAGCTAATGCTAACATGTAGCATGTTATTCTGTATGCTTTATGTGTATTCTACTTAAGTATCACAATAACTATGAGATAGGTGCTTCCGTTATTCTAATTTTACAGATGGGTAAACCGAGACAGAGGTTGAGAACCTTGCCTGAGATCATACAGGTAGTAAGAGGCAGAGCTGGAATTTTATTTCAGGCAGTCTGCCAGAGTCTGTACGTCTAATAACGATACTCTCCTGTATCTCTAAATACTAATTTGGACTACTTACTAGGGCCCAAGAGTAATGTTTGAAGACCCTCCTGGGAATGGAGGAATCTTGACAAGCAAGGGAAAGAATACTGTCTTAAACAACACAGCTTGCAGGCTACTGATGATGTCTTTTTTGTTTCCATTTGTGTATATATCACTCTCCCTCCTTCTAACAAGATTCAGATCCCAATCTCTCCACTAAACATGTTTTTCCAGGAAGTTTGTTTTTTAAGTTTTTACCTTTTGCATAGGTTTTAAACATTTTTGCAAACTGGTGTTCACCCTCAAGGTAGTATTCTTTTAAAGCTTTGCTTGGCCAGTGTTCAGTAACCCATTGTCTACTAAATATATATTGAGCTGGTCTTTTGGTGTTTTTGAAAACTTAACCTTATTAGTATCTCATAATTAATAAGACAAAATAGTTGGTTCATCTCCTAAGGGAGGAAGGATTAAGTCTGCATGGTTACTTTCCCTCTTTAGAAGCTGAAGTTGAGGGGCACCTGGGTGGCTCAGTTGGTTAAGCATCTGACTTCAGCTCAGGTCATGATCTCGGGGTCCTGGGATCCAGTCCCATGTCGGGCTCCACATTCAGCAGGGAGTCTGCTTGTCCCTCTGCCCTTCTTCCCCCTACTTGTGCGCTCTCGCTCGCACTCTCTCTCAAATAAATAAATAAAATCTTAAAAAGAAAAAAGAAAGAATCCGAAGTTGATTAATTATTAGGAGCTCATGCTCTTTCTTCCTCTGCCCAGTACTGATTAGTCTGTTTGGGGTTTGTAGTTCCTGATTCTGGGATTCCTTGGTTTATCCCCATTCTCTAGGTTTCTTTTTTCATGCTTACGTGAATGGACACAAGTATATATCCTAAGGATACAACTATACTTTGTGAATCGTCATACAATTAATAGAAAAAAACAAAGCATTTGTTTATATTACTAAAGGCATAAACATTTCCCTCTTTGTATTACAACCATTTTTAAAATATATAAATTTTTCTATTTTGAGTATGGAACTCATGGTCTTTCAAAATTCAAACTATTTCATTTAGCAATAATAATTTTTGTAACTTAGCCAGTGGAAGCCAGAATCATCTGATCTTTCCTAATCCAAAGATGTGGGAACAGCTCAAACTCTAAATATTCCAAACTGTACTCATTAGCTTTCCCTCCAGACCTCCTTCTCTGTTGCTCATGTCCAGGAATGGTACCATTGTGCACACCATTGTTCAGATGAGTGACCTGGAAGTCATCCTTGCTTCTTCCATCACCCTCAGCCTCCACTTGCAGTCAGTCTGTTGTCTGTTCTTCATATCTTTTTTTTTTTTTTAAGATTTTATTTATTTGCCACAGAGAAAGAGCACAAGCAGGGGGAGCTGCAGGCAGAGGAAGAAGAAGGCTCCCTGAGGAGCAAGGAGCCTGATGTGGGACTGGATGCCAGGACCCCAGGTCATGACCTGAGCCAAAAACAGATGCTTAACCCGCTGAGCCACCCAGGCATCCCTGTTCTTCATTTCTTTACAGTAGTTCCCCTTCTGTCCATTTCTGCTGCCACTACTTCTGTTCACTTTTTCATCATTTTTCCTTATTTAATTGTGAGATTCTTCACTGGTCTCCTCACCTCCATTCTTGCCCTTCTCTAGTCCCATTCTGCTCTAGCTACCCAGAATGGCATGGCTACCTGTGTCAGAGGTCCCCAAGATCACCCCACATTCAGGGATTTGCTGGAAGGACATGGGGCTCAACCTGTAGTTGCATTCATGGCTAAGATTATGACCATGATCTTACAAGGATGTACAGCTAGGTCATACAGGGAAGACATAGGTAGAGTCTGGAGGAATCCATATGCAGGCTTTCTTGTGCTCTCTCCCTGCCATGAAGGGTCACACTAAACACATCCTCTCCAGCAATGAAAATGCAACAACATGCATGTGATGTTCCAATTCACAAAAGCTCGTTAGAGACTCAGAGCCCAAGTTTTTTTTATTGAGGCCTAGTCAGGTAGGCACCCTCTGCCTAACACGTACCAAAATTCCAGACCCTCTAGCAGGAAAGCAAGTGTTCAGCATAAACCACTATGCTTGCTCAAATAGTTTAGGCCTAATGCACCACCCTTCTCTCTTAGGGAACCCTCCCAAAATTGAAGTTCCCAGACCCCAGCCAAGGGCTAACCTTGCAAGTAGACCTTTCTAAGAATAGCTCTCACGGGTCTGCTGTAACTTTTCTGTATACCCCCATTCTTTCCTCTTATTTTTCTTGTGCACCAAAGTAAATACATACTCATAAAAACAAAAATCAGAATATAAAGAATTATTAGAAATAGAATAAAACCACTTGTAATGCCACCACTCAAATTCCACTTACATTTTAGTATATATTCTCTCAGTCTTTTTTCTATACATATGTGCATACACAAATAAGTAATTTTAAATGTGCATTCTTCACTTAATATTTGTGAATTTGTTTAACAACAAATTTTAACACAACATTACAAAGTTGAACTCTCCTGATTATCTGTCCCAATTCCATATCCCTCCCTTCCCAGAGATAACTCATGATTTGGTACTTATTGTCCCATATAGATTTTTGTAGATTTTATTTACCTGTTTTTAAGTGGTTTTTTTTTTAAGATAAATTTATTTGAGGGAGAGAAAGTGTGAGCTTGGTGGGGAGGAGCAGAGGGAGAGGGAGGGAGAGAATCTCAAGCAGACTCCCCACTGAGCTTGGAGCCTGACACAGGGCTCAACCTCATGACCCTGAGATCATGGCCATAAGATCATGATCTGAGCCAAAATCAAGAGTCGGAGGCTTACCCGACTGAGCCATCCAGGTGCCCTGACCTGTTTTTAAATTTTATATAGACATTACACAGTAATTCTAAAACTTCCTTATTTTTTGCTCAGTAATTATATTTTTGTGATTTATTATTAGCACAAGACTCTACTTCATTCATCATAATGTGTAATATTCCAATACATGTAAGTTCACACACATAAAATAACAATTTATCCTTCTGATGAACATGTAAGCCGTTTGCAGTTTATCACTAATGATCTTTTCCTCAGTGATTTGTAATACCAGCTCAGTTGTATATCAAGTTT
>NW_024426774.1:34300739-34339465 GCF_017311325.1 Ursus maritimus | reverse complement strand
GTTTGGATATGTTGGGGGATTTTTTATTCTAGTCCATTGGTCTGTTATCCGTGTGGCTATTTTTTCATGAAAATAAAAATCACATTATAGCATAGAGGTTTAAAACTGGCAGACCTGGGTTCAAGTTCTACCTCAGCTTCTTATAAACCTTAACTTTCCTAATGCGTAAAATTGTACCTACCTTATTGATTTATGAATATGGAATTAAGTTATCCTGAGAAAGAGTGCTTAGTTGGGGCGCCTAGTTGGCTCAGTCAGTTAAGCGTCTGACTCTTGATTTCAGCTCAGGTCATGATCTCAGGGTTGTGGGATTGAGCCCCACATTAGGCTCCCTGCTCAGCAGAGAATCTGCTTGTCCTTCTCCCTCTGCTCTTCCCCCTGCTTGTGTGCTCTCTGTCTCAAATAAATAAATTCTTAAAAAAATAAAAAAAGAGTCCTTAGTACAGTGCCTGGTAAATAGCAAATAATAAATGCTGGTTATTATTAATATGATATTAAATGGTATTATGGTGTATGAAGGGGCTAGATCACAAATCATTTAATCATATCTCCTGTTTTAGAAACTTAGGGTATTTCAAATTTTTCCTGTACTATAAGGATTAAATGAGATAATACAGGGAAAGTGCTTATAATAAAGTTAGCCCATGTAGCGCCTGAGTGGCTCAGATGGTTAAGTGTCTGCCTTCGGCTCAAGTCATGATCCCAGAGTCCTGGGATCGAGCCCCGAGTCAGGCTCCCTGCTTGGCAGGGAGCCTGTTTCTCCCTCTCCTTCTGCTGCTCTGCCTGCTTGTGCTGTCTCACTCTCTGCCAAATAAATAAATAAAATCTTTAATAAAAAAAAAAGTTAGCCCATGTAGCACTCAATAAAGCTTAGTGTTAATGATAACTAAGGATATTCTCACTTATTACTTAGGACAACCTCCTAAGAGAGATTTGGTGAACCAAAGAGTATGTATATTCCAAGGCCCTATATAGAGATTGCCGTGATCTTTCTAAAACACAAATCTGATGATAACACTTCCATGTTTAAATTCTTCAGTGATCTCCACGCCTGTGGTCCCTCTTCCATGTATGGGACCATACAAAGCTGTCCTTGATCTAGCTGGTCTCTGTCTACTTCCCCACAGCACTGCTCACAGCCTAGACCTCTGCCATTCTAAAGTAGTTACAGTTGTTAGTCTTTTCCATGAAAGACCCACCTCCTCGTTTTTTAAAAACTTGGTATTTTTCCTGCCTAGAATGTTCCACTTCCCCCAAATCAAAACTTACCTTATATCCCGTTTCTGCCAAGGAGCCTACAGCCTCCTGAGTGAGGCAAGCCTCTGATGGACTCTCATAGTTTGTTGTGGGTATCTCTTTATGGTACATATCCATCCTGTAATGACATGTTATTTGGGTTACTTGTTTTTCCTATGTTCTTTTTTTTTTTTTAAGACTTTATTTATTTATTTGACAAAGAGAGACAGCCAGCGAGAGAGGGAACACAAGCAGGGGGAGTGGGAGAGGAAGAAGCAGGCTCCCAGCGGAGGAGCCTGATGTGGGGCTCGATCCCAGAACTCCGGGATCACGCCCTGAGCTGAAGGCAGACGCTTAACAACTGAGCCACCCAGGCGCCTCTGTTTTTCCTATGTTCTAAGCTATAAGCTTTTGGAGGACAAGGACAGTGTCCTAAAGCTTTTGTGTTTGGTGTAAATAGTTGGTGCTGAATAAATGTTGGGGGGATGGATGGATGAGTGAATAGTAAGGATCAATACACTTACGCTCTTGACTGCAGGAGAGTAATCGGCCACCTCTTTGCCTCATTTTTCCCAGGACCACACTTCCCATCCCACTCATGAATCCTGGAAATGCTTGACTTAACTGTGTTTAATTAGACTCTTGACTGTGGGAAACTGAGACCTAATCAGCTAACTCAAGTAAAGGGGTGATAGGATTTAGTGATAGGATTCACACCAAATCTAAGAAGGCTAGAGTGTTATGTCAATCCAAGAATAAATAAGGCTGGTCTAAATGCGAATGGGAGCCCAGGGGTGGTACTGCATGAATTGAGGGACTTCAAAGCCAGTAAAAAACTCTTAGGTCTTTGCTCCAATGCTTCACCACTAAAGCGACCAGGCTGTTCTTCCCCCAGCCCGTGTCTGGTCTTACCAGGTCACGCCTCCCACAGACTCATGAGTTCTGCTTCCTGCGAACTTTGGCTCCCCTGATCCTTGTGGCTACTTCCATCTCTCATGATAGCCTTTTAGCTCATCGCCCACCTGTTGTCCTGACATTTCTTAGTTCACTTTCACCTTTTCGAGCTTGATCACATCTCAGTCTGCTGGCCAGCCCGTGCATTGCCTCCTTGAGGCCTACGTCATCCTGGCTCCAGGAATGAGACACAGCGTCATGTGGAACAAAACGTGGCTGCCCAAGGGCTGCTCCTTTAGCACAGGGTTGCAAATGGGGTATTTTCCCCTTAAAGCATATATAAAACGTCTCAGACTTTTTATCTGGTCACCATCAGGGCAATATTGAATGTGAACTTATAAATACAGCAGAAGCTTCATATGTTCTTGATTCCCAGGAACAAAACTCTTTCTCTGGGATCACGGTCAAACCACCCCCTTGTGTCCTGAATAGCAATATCAGTGGCCTTTCACTCCAATTCTGGGTTGGGGTGGGGTTGTTCCTGCCCTTGCTTTGTTTTGCCTTCACTTTTTGTAGGGCATTAAGGAAGAGAATGGGTATATAACTCACTGGTGTTTGGAGATTTCTTGCTTTATGGGTCAGAAAACTACAAACCAAGACTGGTCTTTCTCATACTGTCTTTCTCATCCCCTACCTCTTCCTTATTAGGACTCTACCCTTTTCTACAAGGAGAGCACACAGGAGGGAATGGCTGCTGTGTCTCCAATTGCCAGATGCCAGGTGAGGTGGACTTTGTATGTCTGAAATACTCTGTGAGTCCCCAGAGTGTAACCACTTTTCTCTCTCTGTCCCTGAGCTTCATCAGTCAAACCTCGCCAGGTGAATGAATGGCTCTGGAGGGAATGCATCTTTCCCATTTGACTTGTGGTATCCTTCAGTGACCTTTTCTTGCTTTGAACATATGCCCATTAGCTTGTCACCAGGCACAAGGCCACCATGGCCTTGGCTCTGAGAGCTTTTGCCTAAAAAATGATGGTACATGTCGGCTTGGATGGTTTGGGGAACAGTTCTAGTCCTGACTTCCCTTCAGTTCATCCATCTGAGAGCAGACCCCAAGTATTCCAGGAAGTGTTGGGTTAGGCTGGGGAATATGACACTTGCTGAAGAGGCCCTCAGTGAGGTGAAGAGTCCCGAAGAGAGAGAGTGGGTAGAGATACGGGGCTTGCCCCATCTGCCCACGGACCCAGAGTTTTGAATTCTATGCTCTGGCTTAGAGCTACAGCAGGCACACTGGAGACTCATCTGGGGTTTTAGGATTGGGGTTAAAGATGCAGTCTTGGGGCGTCTGGGTGGCTCAGTCGTTAAGCATCTGCGTTCAGCTCAGGGCATGATCCGGTGTTCTGGGATCGAGCCCCACATCAGGTTCCTCCTCTGGGAGCCTGCTTCTTCCTCTCCCACTCCCCCTGCTTGTGTTCCCTCTCTTGCTGTCTCTCTGTCAAATAAATGAATAAAAAAAATCTTAAAAAAAAAAGATGCAGTCTTATATAGTCACAGAGCATTAGCATGAAATGAGGGGATCCGAAGGACAACCTAATCAACACCATCATTTAAATGATTTGTTAAATAAAAACACACACAGGTAATTGGCGGAATTTGAATAAGGTTGTAGATTATAGTATGATATCAATGATATTTATTTGACTTTCATAATTATACTGTGATTATATAAGAGAATATCCTTGTTTTTACAAAATATGAACAAAATATGAGTAAAGAGGCATCGTGTTTGTAAGTTACTCTCAAGGAGTTCAGGAAAAAGATAGGAGAATGTGTATATACTGAGAGAGACAGAAGGATAAAGCAAATACGGAAAATGTTAACATTTGGGGAAGCTGGGTGAAGGGTACATAGGCATTCTTTGTTCTGTTCTTGGAAATTATCTGTAAGTATGAAAAAAGAGCCCCTAAAATTCACAGGCTTAGCTGTGAATATAAGAAGTATGACCAAGAACTTCATGCCTCAGGGAATTATGCCAATTTCCCCCAAGTGCTTCAAAGCCCTACTTTCTCAGAACCATTTCACTTATCCTCCTTCCACAACCTCAGGGCTGTCATCTTTATAACTGTTTTGTCTGGTCCATATAAAGAGAAGGGTTATGAGTAAGGGACAATGTGATTGTGTTTCCAGGAATCAGTAACATTCGAAGATGTGGCCGTGATTTTCACAGATGAAGAGTGGAGGCATCTAGTCCCTATTCAGAGGGACCTCTACAAGGAGGTGATGCTGGAAAACTATAAGATCATTGTCTCATTGGGTAAGGAGAGCTTCCCATAAGAAGTTAGACTCTGTACTGTGTTAATGGGGGTTTGAGGGGCCAATAAATGATACTTCTCCCTCCTGAGTTCTGAAGCACTGAGAGACTAGGTAGAGGAGTAGAAGGTATGGCGTAGGTGTATAGCAACAGTGGGCTTCTTAATCTGGAACCTCAGCATGGGTCAGAATTGCTTTCTGAGCCATTGGCAGGTTGTACAGCCCCAGCCTCCCTTGCTCAGCAGCCTGTCCCTACAATACAGAGGAGCCCCTCTCCAGAGGGGGGAGGGCAAACAGAAGAAGCTGAGTTACGTATGTCCAATTCCTCCCCCAGCTCATCAGTCAGCTCCATCCAGAGGACTGAGGGCGCCATCTTGTTGAGAGAAAATTTCTCCTCAGACAAGCAGAGGAGGGGAGAGAGAAGTGTTTCCAGTGTGGGTGTAGAAATACAAGGCTGTGCCTCAGAGTAGGTCACTAGAAAGGTGTTTGATTTTGAATATTTATCTTAAGTGCAGTCTTAGAGAGAGGCCCACAGAAGGCACTTTGCAGTTATAGAGACTTGTGTGACAAAGGGAAAATCAAGAATGACTGCTGATAGAGGCGCCCGGCTGGCTCAGTCGGTAGAGCGTGCGATCTTGGTCTCTGGGTTGTGAGTTTAAGCCCCACATTGGGTGTAGAGCTTACTTAAAAAAAAAAAAAAAAAAAAAAAAAAAAAGAATGCTGGTGTGAGATATTCGTGAGAAGTAAAGGTTGGGCTTCTCTACGTCATGACAAACTCTCAGGAGCTTCCAGAATAAGAGACTGAGAGAGCATGCAGATTCAGAAACAGGTGTAAAACAAGCAGCAGGTGGGAGTCAAAGGAGTCACACTGCAGATTTTATATGAGGCAGGTCAAGAATTTAAATAGGCCAAAGAGGAAAAACAGGATAGAATGTTCAGGGAGCACTAAGGGAGACTGCTGAGTCTTTGTCACAGACTTTGGTGGGATAAAATATTGGGGAAAATAAAATTCCTAAGATCGGAAACAGGAAGCCACAGGGAGGCAATGGATGTGGCCAATGGGTCAGCAGATGATCAGCATACAACCACATAGGTGATCCTTGGACCCAATAAGAAAGTGTTTCTCTTTCCCAAGTTGGGGGCCCCCATACAAGGGAAGTTTAGACTTCAAGACCACTTCTAGGATGGATTCTATTTCCTTAAATAACCAAAAATGGATAGATTGACTTGTGGAAATTCATCCCAAGCAAATAATAGGATCAGCAGCCCCAGGGACACAAAAATGTTCATCACATCATTGTCTGTTAATAGCAAAACAGTAAAAACAGCCTGAATGTCTGTCAGCAGGAGATAAAGTAAATTAGATTATTCCATACAATTAACATTATGTAGCCATTAAAGTTGTGACGTAGATCTGTGCTAATTGAAATAAAATGATATTTTAGGTTTATTATGTGACAAAAATCAAGTGTATAAATCAGCATTATTTTATAACCCAGTTTTTAACAGAATGTATGTATAGGTATCTTTCAGTTTCAAAATGAATAGAAGGAAAAAATGAATACAAAGTACAAAAGGTGATTTTTCTTTTTGTTTCTCCTTACCTCTAGTTTTCCTACAACGAACATGACCCACTGTGTAAATAAAAGCTTAACACTAAAGGGTAAACCAACAAACAAAATTACACGTTTTTACTCAAGATGATCTGTTTTCATTCTTATCTTCCCTGAGCCCGGGACTCTTTCCCAGCATCCTACCAGTGCTAAAGTTATGACATCCCATTCACTTCAGCGGGGAGAATAAACACATTAATTCAAATGGATTTGATCAACTTTTTGACCAAGTGCTACTTGTTCCTTTTTAGAACCTCAGTCTTCACCTCCATTCTGAGCTTCCCACATCCTTGTGCTTTACTTTGTATTCTGCGTTCCTGGCGTGCACCTTCTGCCTTTCCATTTTCTCTCAGAAAGACTTAGAGTTTGGGTTTAAGCTTTGGAATAGTTGCGTATTTTCATCACATACGTGGCTTGTCTCCTTCTCCCTGAGCAGGACTTCCAGTTCCTCGACCTGATGTCATTTTTCAGTTGAAGAGAGGGGATGAGCCTTGGATAGTTGATCTTCACAGATCTGAGGAGAGAGAATGTCCAGAGAATGTCTCTCTAGGTAACTGTGTATGAAGAGGGCAGGGCAGAGTTCTGTTTTGTGGTTGTTATTTGGGTGTGTGGGAAGGAGGCTTGGGTACCACGTTTTTCTCACATTCACATCTTCTGCTTTAGTGTTTATTCTCTGTCACCCACCAGCTTTCATCTTTTTCTCCACACCTGAAAGTGTTACTCATTTCTATCCACCAAACGTTATTATTCTGTCAGATCTGTCATGTTGCCCATTCACACTTTGCTATTCCTGTTGTTCACCATCCCCCCAACCTCTCACTTCACATACTCTCCTAATTATCCTGGCCACACTCCCAGTGGAAAGTCTTCTCTCTTCTGAGCTGTCCACTGTCAGTTCTGTTCCCTTTCCAAGTCTCAGGCTTTTCCCAGCGCGAACAACTGTGTGTGGGAGCCAGCAGGCCGGTCACCGTGCACTACTGTTCAGATTTACTGTACCATCTCTTCTTTGTGCTGTAGTATTTCCTAGCCCAGGAAAGAAACTGCAGCTGTATTTTCTGTCCGTTCCAGACTGGGGGACTAAGCCTGAGATTCATGGTGCTTCAGAAGAAGAATCAGAAGGAACAGCGAGGGGAAAGCTTGGAGGAGAAGTTCCTGTGTGTCCTAAATTTGAAGCCCATGCACTGGAGGGTGAGCCGGAAGCAGGGAAGGAGAGCCCTGCCGTCCAGGCCTGTAAGAAGTCCCTTTGCCGGAAGGAAAGCTTGCAGCAAGGGTCTACTCCTCTCAAGAAAATTCTCACTAAAGAGAGAGACCAGGAATGCAGCCACTGTGGGAAGACCTTTTTTGACCACTCATCCCTTATCCGGCACCAGAGGACTCACACTGGAGAGAAGCCCTATGACTGTCACGAATGTGGGAAGGCCTTCAGTCACAGGAGCAGTCTCAGTAGACACCTGATGTCTCACACTGGGGAGAGCCCCTACGAATGCAACGCGTGTGGGAAGGCCTTTTTCGACCGGTCGTCCCTAACTGTGCATCAGCGAATTCATACTGGAGAGAAGCCCTTTAAATGCAGTGAGTGTGGAAAAGCCTTCTTTGACCGTTCATCCCTTACGCGACACCAGAGAATCCATACCGGAGAAAGCCCGTATGAATGTACTCAGTGTGGGAAAGCCTTTAGCCAGAAAAGTATTCTTACTCGACATCAGCTCATCCACACTGGCAGGAAGCCTTATGAATGTAATGAGTGTGGGAAAGCCTTCTACGGTGTCTCATCACTGAACAGACATCAGAAGGCTCACACTGGAGAGCCTCACTATCAGTGCAGCGAGTGTGGGAAAGCTTTCTTTGACCGCTCATCTCTTACACAGCATCAGAAGATTCACACTGGAGACAAGCCATACGAGTGCACCGAATGTGGGAAAGCCTTTAGCCAGAGATGCCGGCTTACCAGACATCAGAGGGTGCATACAGGAGAGAAACCCTTTGAATGCAGCGTGTGTGGGAAAGTGTTCAGTTCTAAATCGTCCGTTATTCAACATCAACGGCGTTATGCCAAACAAGGAATAGACTGAGTTGGGTAAAAGCTTTAGTCAAAGGACCTCCACGGAAACTCAAGACAGGTCTTCCCCATCATAAGCAAATCCATTCTTTGAGCATTCTACCTATTCTGGCTACTACAGTGTGAATAAACATTCTCTACCTACCGGGTCATAGAACTGATGAGGGATGCCGGAAGTTAAGATGTGACTCTAGAGGGTCAACATTGTGCGGAAGTTTGTCAGACAACAGGATAAATGTTAGGAGGTGATCCTCAGACACACCTCTTGTCTGAGGCCCCAGGTATCACTGCACTTTAATAACTGGAGGCTCGAACAGGAGGGAAGGCAAAATTGGAGCAGCACTGTTGTTTCCTGAACAGTTCTTTCTGTAGCTGCGTCCCTTTCTCTGGGAGCTATTTTGGGCACCGACCTTGTTCTTTGTGTCCCAGCTTTTAGGTTCCTTCCTACTACTACTGCTACTACTACGAGTACTACTACTACTACTAGCTAGCACTTATTGAGCGCTTATTATGGGGTAAGCACTCAGCGGAGAGTTTGACAAAGAGTAGATTATTGGTCCTCTCACCAGCCCTATGAAGTAGAAGTAGGTACTGTTACTATCTTCATTTTACAGATGAGAAAGCTAAAGTTGAGAGGTTTTAAATAATTTGCCCAAAGTGACACAGCTAGTGAAAGGTGAAGCTAATCCTTGAGTACAAGTCTACCTTCAAAGTCTCTTCTCTTAAGCATTATGCTATATGGTTTGTTTAATAATTTCTGTACATCTATTATCTCCTCAACTAGATTGTAAGCACTTGGAGGCATGACTTATGTGTCTTTGCATCTCACACAGTGCCTTGCACATAATAGGTGCTCAATAAATATTTATCTGAATTAATGACTTCTCTACTTACCAAGTTCTCTCTATTTAAAACACCTCTTGGATGTACATCCTTTCTCTGAATTTTCTGTCTAGCCTACACCTTTATCCTCTCAGGCTCCCATTACTGTGGTAGTCATTTCCTAATTTGAATTCTTCCCTCTTCATTGTTGAACTGGGGTGTGCTAAGTGCCATAATAAGTAAGTCCCCAGCTGAAGATTCCTGTCTCACATAAAATCTGATGTGAGGCAGTCCGTCTTCCTCGATCTTCGTCATTTAGAACATGTTACCTCTAAGGTTATCACGAAAGTGATAGGTATTTTAGGATATTTTTAAGGGCCATCACTCGTGTCCACATCTCATAAACCAGAACCCAGCACCAGAGGCTAGGAAAGTAAACAAGCACCTCAATATTTGGGTAACATCACAAGCTTCTGTCATAAATTACATTTTGCACATTACTGACATTTTGCACATTACTCTTAGACCAGTCTTTCTTTTTTTTTTTTTTTTTTTAAGATTTTTTATTTATTTATGTGACAGAGAGACAGCCAGCGAGAGAGGGAACACAGCAGGGGAGTGAGAGAGAGGAAGAAGCAGGCTCCCAGCGGAGGAGCCCGATGTGGGACTCGATCCCGGAACGCCGGGATCACGCCCTGAGCCGAAGGCAGACGCTTTTAACGACTGCGCTACCCAGGCGCCCCTAGACCAGTCTTTCTAAATGACCCCTTCCTGCTCATCATTGCCTTACTCAAGACCTAAAATAGCTCCCTGTTTAATGAAAGCTTCTCTGAATATTTAAGGACTGCCTTGATGTGATTCCACATCACTGAACTTGAAGTTCTGACTCCTAAAACTCTTCTATGCCCTGGGCCAAGCCCTATATTTTTATTTTATTAAAGGTCAGGCACGAGGCAGCTTTGACTCTAGGCATCTGCATTCCCTCCCTAGTTGCTTGAGGTGAAGCCCGGAAGACGACTTGATTCTAAAGGCTGTCTGGAATTTAGCTTACCTGCGTGAATCCCAGCGGACCAAGATGCATTTCTTCTGAGAGGTAAAGTCAGATTTAAGAAAATGGATTGCCAAACAGACCCCCCCCCCCAAACTACTAACAACCCTATTTGTCCACCTTTCTTAAAGCAGATAAGTGACAGGAAAGACTTTTCACGTGTGGACTCTTGAAGCAACTTGAAAAACACTTCAGAGAGTGCAGAATCTGATATATCAGAGTGGATAATATCTGGTGTTATTTAATAATGTCAAGTAGAAAATAAAAGGGACTGTTGACAAACTTTTGACCGATGACTGTATCTGAGGGTTCTGAATCTTTAATTTATTCCCTTGTTAAAAGTAAATTGAGAATCAAGTACTCCCCCAAGATATTCTGCCATTGCCAGCCAGATGAGAGTGCGGCAATTTCAGAATACTAATGGAGTTTTGAGGACGGTGACAAGTGAAAGTGAAACAGAATGGGGACATAAATTGGATAGTTTCCCTTTATTCCCTTTTTAAATTTGGCGAGCAATTTTAGAAACGTGAAGTACTAATCTGCCTCCTACTAAAAATTCTGAGGGAAGGCTCATTTTCCCTTTTAACTGATACCTTCCAAGAGGGCATGCAGTACTGGAGGCCTTAAATTTTGAGGTTTTAGCTTAGTAAATGATCATTAGTAGTATCAAATCTTGGAATAAAAAATTGGTCAAATTGGTAGTATGCCATATTTTTTAAATTGAAAATGAAACTGGTGGAATTAATTTTAATATTTCATTCAATATTTGAATTTAATTCAAATATTTAAAATGTTCATGCAGGGTTATTTCAACATATGATCAATATAAAAATTATTGAGATACCCTACATCCTTTTTTAAAAAACTAAATCTTTACTTTGTATTTAGGGCACATTTCAAATTCAAACTAACCACATTTCAAGTGCTCAGTAGCCACCTGTGGCTAGCAGCTAGGGTATTGAACAGCACAGTTTTGGATAGCCATCAGGAGCTTTCAGAGGGAAGAGATAAAGGGATTATTTCGATCATTGGAGATGTTGGAGGGACGCTTGCTTCTGGCCATGTGGCAAGCACTCTGCACCTGTGGAAGGCAGTCTTCTGCTTCCAGTAGGTCAAGTGGGGCCCAAGCCTGGGAAGCCTGTTGTTAGCATCCCTCAGACACATTTTTAACAGATCTCAAAACAGCTGCTTTGATCTCTGTGTGCCTGACTCCTTTGTGCTCTTTGGATCTTTTGTTATCTCAGGTGGGGAAGAGATGTCATTTATGAACCTTTAACAACCCAACCAGGATAGGAGGAGGAAGTATCTAAGGTTGCCAGTTAGTGAAAGATAAAAGATACTTTGTGTGATCATTTCACCTTTTTCTGAGCAGGATATTAGAATCCATTTATTATGATTCTGGAGGGAGGAGGATATTCTATTAGAATGGGCAAAGCATGAGTGGGTGCTGGCAATGGATGTGCCCAGTAGAAGCCACTAAAGCTCCCCCACCACTCCACAATTGTCAACATAAAACAGTGAGGAAAATTACAGCCGTGATGATGAAGTTGGAGGACGTGGAAGTGATTTGTTCCACCATTTCCTTTCTGATTCCTTGATTTGTCTGGTCAAAAAGCTAGATCCTGGAAGTTAACTATCTCTGATACTACAGAAAAGCTAATGAAGTGGAGTCAGCTGTAGCTAGTTCCATACTTCACCTTGTTTCTGTATTGGAAGGTAGCTGTAAGTTGCCCTTTGACTGTTAATGTAGCCACTGATCTAGTTAACACATTCTTTTCTATACCCATCCCCCAACAGCAGTATAAATTTAACTTCACCTACCATGCTAGCAATTTACTTTTATTGGCCTGCCCCTGAGATATTTTTTTGCATACCATAATTTGATAAAGCAAAATTTAAATAAAATAATGAAGTTATTAATTACACTAATGACAGTATCTGTTAAAAAGAGAAGGACAAGAAGCCAATAAACAGTTTGTAATTAAGTTGGTCACTGCTATGGGCAACTGAGGCTCAGTCCCACCGGGACCTGGGGAGTCATGTTGAATGAACCTCAGAATTGTCTGCCCTTGAAGTGGGGAGCATTTATCTACTGGCTCCCATCCCCCATTGGTTAAGTGTTGCTGCATGAACACCCGGGGTTTCTGTAGTCATCCCCCATGGCATAGTCAGAGACTAATTCCAGGGAGGAAAGTGACAAGAGTGGGGTACAACTGAAGCAAAGGTTTATCTGATGATGTTTGTGCAAAAGTGATTGCTGCAACATGGTTGGGGTAAAATTTGGGCCAAGGGAATATGAGGTAGTGCACCCAAGGTTTGGAATGAGGGTAGAGAGTGAGCTCATTTGAATATACTGAGCTTGAGATGCTCGTGAAATATCCAGATATATGTGGGAATGTTCTGTAGGCAAGACTGAAGCTGAAAAGAGTGATCTCAGATATATGGATATCTGAAACCATATGAGTGGTGGGAAATAGCTTATGAAAGTGTGCTGTAGGAAGAGACTAGGATCTAGGATAGGTCCTTGAAGAACACTGAGATTTAACAGGCATGAAGAGAGGAAGAGCCCATAAAAGGAGAGGGAATAGAAGGGAATAGAGAGGTAAGAGAAACAGTGGTGAGAGCAGGGTCACAGGAAATAGTTTCAAGAAAGAGAATCGTGAAAAAGTATTCAGTGTTGCCAAGTGATCAAGAAAGACAAAGCGTTAGCCTTTTCACAAAGATGGCACCAAAGGCAAAGAAGGAAAACCCTGACCCACCCAAAGCAGAAGCCAAAGCAAAGGCTTTGAAGGCCAAGAAAGCGGTGCTGAATAGGCGTCCACAGTCACAAAGAAAAAAGATCCGCATGTCACCTACATTCCCACAGCCCAAGACACTGTGTCTCCGAAGGCAACCCAAATATCCTCCAAAGAGTGCCCCCAGGAGAAACAAGGTTAACCACAATGCCATCATCAAGTTCCCCCTGACTATGGAGTCAGTCATGAAAATAGAAGACAACACACTTGTGTTCATTGTGGATGTCAAGGCCAACAAGCACCAGATCAAATAGGCCGGGGAGAAGCTCTGTAACATTGACGGGGACAAGGTCAACACCCTGATCAGGCCTGATGGAGAGAAGAAGGCATACGTTCAACTGGCTCCTGACTATGATGCTTTGGATGTTGCCAACAAAATTGGGACCTTCTAAACTGAGTCTAGCTGGCTAAATCTAAATACAAATTTTTTTCATCATGGGTGGAGGGCGAGAGAAAGCTTTAACACTTCCTCCCCCGGTGTTTGTCAGTAACCTGGATGGTGGCGCCAAAGCCATATTGGAATGAATTTGGTTAAGGAATGAGTGGGGAGTGGAAGATAAAAATAGCAAATATCCTCAGTGCTGAGTAGTTTGGCTTTGAGAAGGAGAGGTCAAGGTTGGTAGTTGGAAGGGGATGTAAGACTAAGTGAATACTTCTTTTAAAATGTGAGAGATGCGAACACGTATCAGGATGCCTTCAGGTACAGGGGACAGAAAATTCTTCTTCAATTTGCTTAAGCCTAAAGGGACTTTATTAACTGATATAATTAATTGCAAAGCCCAGGTGTAGCTCTTGTTTATTTTTATAATTGGAGAGGGCAGTGGAATGGACATAAGGCAAGGCAAATTTGCATATCTGATTACAGCAAATATGGGAATTCTGTCTGATGCTTCCTCCACTCCACCCCATTCCGAAAGTGGGGGAGAAGATGAAGTAGCAGGTGCCTGAGGAGCTCAGAGGTTACAAATATCCTCCTGGAGAACTGGATAGAAAGCTGCCTATAAACAGAGGCATCCGCGGTAGGGGTTCGCCCGGGGCAGGAGAACAGGGCCAGGGGACAGCTTTGGTTCTTCATTCCTCTGCCTCCCTTCATTTTTACTCCAAATGTCTCCTTCCACCTTTTGAAGGACGCATTCGAGTACCCCTTTGGTATCTAAGGGGGCGGGGCCTCCGAAAACGGGCTGGGCCTCGGGTTTTCCGCTACGCCCGCGGCCTTCTGGGAATCGTAGTTTTCTGAGGGCACTGTGCGCAGGCGCTCCGTGGTACTTGGTCCTTGCGGGGCCGCCGCGAGCCGGTTGGCACCCAAGGTGAGGAACAGGGGTCGGGTGTGGTGGGAGCGGCGGCCGGGGGAGGGAAGGACCGGGAAGGAAGGAGGGATGCGAGGCGCGGTGACGTGAGCGTGGAACCGAAATGGGGTGTTTCGAACTATCCCTGGCCCCTACCCCCAGGCTGACCTTGATCGGACCTGCTGCGGGGCAGGGGAGGAGGCGCCAGGGGCAGGCCCCGCGCAACTCAGGATGAAGAAGTGTTTGAGGTGAAGTGAGATGTCGCTAGCCTGGGCCCGGAGTGTGCGATGACGTACTCAGGGGCGCGCAGGGCTGCGCTCCGCGGTGCGTATCTCCCGGGTTGAATGGCGCATTTCCTCCCCTGGCCTTCCTTTCCGAAGCTCGCCTTGCGGTCCTTCCCGTGCTTACCCGTGGTAAGGGTTCAGTGCACCAGGATTGAACTGACTCCGCGGAAACCTGCTGGCCCATCTTTCCCGGAAAGCACCTCAGTTGCTCATTTCTCTCTGTTCCCTGGGCCAGGGCCAGGCGTTTCAACCTCTTACACCCGGCTTGTTGGAGCTGCCCAGTGGCGCTCTCTCTTCTGAGTGCTGCCTTACAACGCCATCCAGACTTTCGTGCAAAACTTGGTATTTCAGTTAGTCTGCAAATAGTTTTTGAGTACTAACTGTGTTGAAGTAGCTTTCTTAGTGGGAGGAAAGCAAGATGTGGCTCCCAAGATTTACCACCTACTTGGAAAGATAAAGATACAAAGATACGTATATACTGGGTGATTGAATCAGAAATCTGAGAGTTCCAAAGATAAAGACCCTGACTCTTTGTTTGGTGATGTTGATCCATTTGGTTGTAGATTGGAAAAGAGTTTATAGGCTTGACTGGAAATGCCCATAGCTTATTTTAATGACACTGGTGGGCATCTTAAGATTAATATCACCTTTTGGTTCTGTGAGGCACGATGGATGCTGTGTCCTCTGTGTGCCTGCAGGACTCCAAAGAGCTCTTCAGAGGAGAGGTCTGGTGGCAGAAAATGAAAAATGAAACCTCAGGTGAGGAAGGTAGAAGCTTGCCTTTGCTACCTGTCTTAGGTAGCAAATTACAGAAACCTAGCTCAAACTAGTATGAGGGGGATTCATTTTGAGGATACTTGGTTAGCTCATGGAGCCCCAAAGAAAAGACTACAGGTGTGTAAACTGGAACTGGGGACAAAATAAATTCAGGACTCTGTCTTAACCCCTTGCCTCTGCTTCTGTATGTACTTATGTTTCATATTTCCCAGTCACTGCTGGCTGGCTTTTTCTGCTCTCAGATGGCTTGACAACATGTGACTGTCGAGGGCTCCCAAGTTTTCATGCTCTCAAGTGGAGCCTCATGAGAAGAGACTGACCTCTTTTGCTTGGTTCCACTTGCAAAATTCCATGGGAAAGACTAATTGGTTCAGATGTCAATCAGCTTTAGCCAGGAAATAGAGTCAGTTTTTATTATTGTATGGATGTGGGTAAAGCTATTTCCTTGAAAAGCGTAAAGTGTTGGCAGAGCTGAAGAGACAGAATAATAGCCGCTGCTTGGTGCCTGTCACTCACCTTGAAATAGGACTACTAAGAAAATTACTTTATGTAGAGTAGTAGGCCTGTCCTGGCTATAGTCCCTTTCTCTGAGAACTGCTCTTTGTGCTCCTTGGGAATGGTGGAGTGGACAAGAGGTAGAAACATGATCTAAGGTCAGTAGTCTCTCAATGGCTAACAACCAATAGGGCCTTGAAAATTCTAAGTAGGAGACAAAGAGACCATGGCCAGTTAATTGTGGGTGTTAGATCAGTAAGCCCAGGAGGGCTGGGAGTTAAAGACCTCATTGAAACTTATCTGTATAGAGGACAATTTTCTGAGAACATTCCTCTGAGAACTCTGAGAACATTCTCCTGGGGACTGAAGAGATGCAAGACCCATTTAGCCCTTGATGGCTTGCACCCTTTGTTTCAGCACCATTCTCATTTGTCACCTCCAAGCACATGTCAGATGGCCTGCATACACAGAAATTATAAATATAATCTTGCTATTGGCCATCCTCAATGTCCAAGATGGCATACCCAGGTTCTCTATGTAGAGATCTTAAGAGCAAGAGATAAAGATGTGCAGCACCATTATCCTTCAGTGTCCAGCGGGGTACACAAGTCTGTTCATGAAAAAAATAAAATCTGATTGGTAGTAGTTCACAACCATAATTGGAATCCAGAAGATGGTGCCAAAAAGGATTTATCCCACTGGATCGTCTGGATTGTATTACATAGGATCAGCCTCAGATGAGCACTAATGGATCTCTTTACCCTCTTTCTTTTTCTACTCTTCTGTCCTCCCTACTGGTGCTGACTCCATCTTGCAACAGCCTTTGTAATAAAACCCTGACAGAATATTGTTCTAGCATTCTCTGTGGGCAACTTGGAGAGACCATTGTTCCTGACTCCACTCCTGGAAGGGTTTTTCAGATTCCCTGAATAAAACTTCTGTCAGGTGAATGAATCTTTCTCTTGAGAATATTATTATCTCTCATGTCTTCCAGGTACTGTTATGTCACAGGTTGTCTCCATATCAGGCCCAGAGATGAGTAGGATTAGAGAGAAGAAGACAGATTTTCTTCATCCTGTTCCAGATGTATAGTTACTCTGTGTAGTCTGCCTTCGCTTTTTGATATTTGACTGCTGAGAGCTTTTAAGACTCACCCTTTCTTCCCCTTGTGTTCCACACCTGGACAAGCTGATAAGGACGCCTGAATGCTCTCTCCCTGGGCATTGGCAAGAGATCCAGATCGCACAAGCCCCTTCCTGTGGGCACATGGGAACACTCACCCTGGCCCTAACCACAGTAAAAACCCAGGCCAGTCTCCTTCCCTCACTCTCTCAAGCCATTTTGGACCTGCTTGAGAGAGCTGCCCTGGTCTCTCCCAGAGACCTCAGTTACGTAAGTAATAAACCTTTTCATACCCTCAGTCTGTGTTTGTGTGTGTGGTATCATCATTCTCAATATTGGAACCAAACTGGGTGGGGCCTATCTGCCTCTGCAGGTAACCATTACACTCTGGATACCCTAGCTCTCTCGCTAATCCTTTATTTCCCATGGTCTTCTGTGACGCCAGCCAATGCTGTAGTGGCAGTGGTCAGTCAGTCCATCCTGGCTGGTCCTACTGCCCTGCTTCTCCTGCTGGAGAAGCAATTGTATTTAGTCCTGGACTCACCATTGAATAGCTGGGTGTCATTTTGCATATAGCCTCCTAGTTCTGTGGAAACTTTAAAAATGACTAACAGAGGTGCCTGGCTGGCTCAGTTGGAGGAGTGTGCAACTCTCCATCTCAGGGTTGTGAGTTCAAGCCCAATGTTATGTGTAGAAATAATAAACTAAAAAATAAACAAACTTTTAAAAAATGACTCGAACAACAACAACAAAATGACCCTAAAGAAACTGGCTGGAATTTCTAGAATCTGGTGTCTGACTCCATTTCTTGGTTGGGTGAGACCCAGTCACTTTCTTG
Organism: Ursus maritimus; assembly: GCF_017311325.1. NCBI lineage: Eukaryota > Metazoa > Chordata > Mammalia > Carnivora > Ursidae > Ursus > Ursus maritimus. Next base: position 34,321,886 of record NW_024426774.1, on the reverse strand, counting down.
AACCCGTACTTAGGGACCTTTGGCAACCAGGAAGGAATTAGGACAGGAGGCCAGTGCTCTTGAGATCCCAGTAGGGGCCACAGATGTCATGAGGCCTAGATGCTATTTAATTACAATATCCTTATAATGCCCACTGTACCCTAAAAATAACACCTGAGCTGGCTTGAACGTATTTCTGGTCCTTTAGAACTAAATAAAACTTGACTAATACACTAATTCACTTTTACTTTTTTATTCTTGATCATATAGGCTTCACATTTGCTTTTTAAAAAATGTTAGTATAAACATTTCTCCTAGTCATCTTGAATTTGAAAATCAAATTGATTATTAAATTGCTTATTAATGTCAAATACTACAGACTACAATGCTTATTATAGATTTATAAAATGGGGTAAAAATTAAGTTCATTGTAAACTTTTTGATTTTTTAATAGTTTTCTGATTTGGGTTCTGTTCCCAGGAAGCTGCTGACTCAGGAACAGCATTGTGGCAATATCCATAATTTCCATCTCCTGGGAAAGGGTGAATTTACTCCTAGGCTTGCTTTGCTCTTTGTAGAGTATGAGAGTAAGGGCTGTTTCATATCTAATTGATACATAGAGATTTTTAGCCTGGGTCAGAGAACTACAAAATGGGATTGGTCTCTTCCATGTTTCCTTCTCTAGCTCTGCCAACTCTGGCCTGGGACTTTTCCAAGAGAACATAGAAGAGGAGAGAATGGCAGCTGTGCCTCTAACAGCCAGACGGCAGGTGAGTTGGACTTTCTTCAGTCAGGAGCTTCTTTGCAAGCCTTGGAGATTCATCCCATTATGGTAGAAGTTGGGCTCTGTAGAGAAGACTATTACGTTTGCTGGCTTCAGATTCTCTTCTTTCTCACCATACAACACAGCTGTAGGGATCTTCCTTCTGAATGGCCCTTCGTAATGTCTTGGCGACTGGCCCCATCATGTGTTTTGTAATGGTTGGGGGGCAGAGGATTGAGGCAGCTCTGCCCTTAGCAGTGAGCTCGGGGAGTGCTTAGAGAACTTTCATGAGAATGTAAAAATTCTGAATCTTCTAGTCTGGAATGTTATATTCCTTTCAGAGGGTCACCGTATTTTTTATCTTTTTTTCCCCAGTTTTAGTTCTAAAAAGTATCTTCTGTTCCTCGTATACTTATCGCGGATCTTCCCTTGATTTGAGAATCAGTTGTTCAGGCTGAGACCTCATGGATCCATGAATGTTAGAGCTGAAAGGGAATTTAAAGATCATCTCATCTAATTCTTTTATACTTTAAAAAAATTGAGGCTAATAACAGTGTCCCTGAAGTTTGGAGGCTCTGCCATGGATGTGAGGACATGAGGCCATCACCAAGAGTTTCATCCCTCAGGTCACAACGTGTACCTCTTTTTTTTTTTTTTTAAGATTTTATTTATATATTTGAGAGAGAGAAATCCAGCATGAGAAGGAGGGAGGGCAGAGGGAGAGGGAGAAGCAGGCTCCCCGCTGAGCAGGGAGCCCAACGTGGGGCTCGATCCTAGGACCTGGAGATCATGACCTGAGCAAAAGGCAGACGCTTACCTGACTGAGCCACCCAGGTGCCCCATCTTCTACTTTTTTTTTTTCCTAAGTAGTCTCCAGTGTGGAGCCCAACGCAGGGCTTGAACTCACAACCGTGAGATCAAGAGTCACTTAACTGACTGAGCCACCCAGGTGCCCTTCAGACCTGTACCTCTTACGTCAAATATTCAGTGCCCTTACGTCATTAAAACCATGTCTTTTCTATTCCATATGTCTTCTGGTGCTGTATTCTTTTCTCTTCCTCATTGAGACATAAAAGAAGACACATAGGTAAGAACGTGTTTGTCTTTTCAGAAGTCACTCAAGTTTAAGGATGTGGCTGTGAAGTTCTCAAAGGATGAATGGAAGCGACTGGTCCCTACTCAGAGGGCTCTTTACAGGGAGGTGATGCTGGAGAACTATCAGGGTTTTATTTCTTTGGGTAAGCATGACTTTCCTCGGTGACTCAGAATCTGCCTTTGGGTGTGTGTGTAAAGAAGGTGGCCCTTCTTTTCTTACTGGGGCAGAATTGTACATCTTTGGATAGATCCCCAGCAAGGGTGTAAATGGATTGTGAGTTTATTTACCTTTTGTTGTTTGTGTTTAACTAATGGCTGTCAGTACTGTCAGTAAATGGCCTTTTTGATCTGGGTAGAATCTGTAGGATAAGTGAAGTTTGGTCTGAGACCCTAGCTTTAAGTAAAAAATTGTATTATATAAAATGGAAAATGGGTACCCCCTTTCCTGGGAATTTTCATAAGCGGGGAACATCAGATAAATGTTTATCTCTGTTTTGCCTAAAATTGTGGAACAATGGAAACAACGCAGGCACTTGAGAATAGGGATTTGGGTAAATGAATCATTGTACGTCCATAATGGACTGCAGTATAGTATGGGCCTTGACCATGAATGATATTTATAGAGTTAGAAATTGGGGCGCCTGAGTGGCACAGCGGTTAAGCGTCTGCCTTTGGCTCAGGGCGTGATCCCGGCGTGGGATTGAGCCCCACATCGGGCTCCTCCGCTGTGAGCCTGCTTCTTCCTCTCCCACTCCCCCTGCTTGTGTTCCCTCTCTCACTGGCTGTCTCTCTCTCTGTCAAATAAATAAATAAAATCTTAAAAAAAAAAAAAGAAATAATTTATGATATATTGTTAGATGATAAAAGCAGTATACGAAATGATTGGAACCTGAGTACATTTATAACATATATCTATATGCATAGAAAAAGTCTGGAAGGGGCACCTGGGTGGCTCAGTAGGTTGAGCTGGCTCAGGTCAGGATTTCAGGGTCGTGGGATCGAGCCCCGTGTCAGGCTCAGCTCAGGGTCTGTTTATCTCTCTCCCTCTGCTCCTCCCCCTGACTCGTGCTCTCTCCCTCTCTAAAAAGTAAATAAAATCTTAAAAAAAAAAAAAAAGAAAAAAGAAAAAGTCTGGAAGAATCTACACCAAAATTTTACCCCTAATTATCTTTGACTAGTAGGCTTACAGGTAACTTTTTCTCTTTTTTATATTTCTTATTGTCTACAATGAACATGAAATATTTTTTTTAATTAAAAAAAATTTTTTTAGAGAGAGAGTGCGCGTGTGTGAGGAGGGCTGGGGGGGGGTGCGGTGCAGAGGGAGAGGGAGAGGGAAAGAATCCAAGCAGGCTCCATGCTCAGTGCAGAGCCTGACACAGGGCTCTATCTTAGGACCCTGAGATTACAATCTGAGTTGAAATCAAGAGTTGGACACCCAACTGACTGAGCCCCCCAGGGCCCTGAACATGAAATATTTTTAAAACTACGAAGAAGATGGGGAAACATCTTTAAATGCATGGTGATTAACACCAAATTTAGTATAGTAGTGGCTTCATGGTGGGGAGGGAGAGGAGATGAGGGAGGGGCTTCAATCTTAGTGTTAATGTTTATTTCTTAAGTTAGATGGTGGGTTCATAGGTGTTCATTTTAGTCTTTATGCCTTTTGTTTGTCTTAAACATTTAATAAAGCATTTAAAAACTAAATACAGAAAATTTATGTATGTCACTATATAAAGTATATATATATGACATTTATAAATGTCACTACTTTATTTTTTTTTAAAGATTTTATTTATTTATTCGACAGAGATAGAGACAGCCAGTGAGAGAGGGAACACAAGCAGGGGGAGTGGGAGAGGAAGAAGCAGGCTCATAGCGGAAGAGCCTGATGTGGGACTCGATCCCATAACGCCGGGATCACGCCCTGAGCCGAAGGCAGATGCTTAACCGCTGTGCCACCCAGGCACCCCTATAAATGTCACTACTTTAAATCATTAAAAGCCAAAGACATTATCATTTATCTTTTTAAGGATTTCTAAAAAATTGTTTATTAATGTTTTCTGTTTTAAGCGTTTAATATTAACTGCCCATAAGTTGAATAATATTTCTTAAACTGTTTCAGTTTGATTGGTAGTTGCATCAAATTCAGTATAATTGCACAGAAGTATAATTAAGGGATACAAATCTATTATTTAAAAAACTACAAAAGAAAGTCAGGTAGCTTCTTCACCTTAGTTGCTTGAGGTGCAGAACCTTCTCCTTATTTCACTTCTCTAAGCTAAGAATTTTCCCTCAACTCACAAGAATATTAGTTTCATCTGGGGGAGGTTCCTAGATCAGAGAAAAATTGGTGACCTAATTCAATAGATCTGATTCAGATTTTCTAAAAGTCAGTACTGATTTCACCTTCAGAAAAGGAGAATTAGCAGCTTATTTTAGAAATTAGAATATGCTTTTTGGATACTTCCATTTTCCTCTCTAGAGAGTAAGGGGATCTTATTAAACCCTGGGATGGTTGTGAATTTCCATCCCAAACAGCCATTTCTCATTTTATCCTTTGTGAGCAGGACTTCTAGTTCCTAAACCTGATGTGATTTTCCAGTTGAAGAGAGGTGAAGAGCCATGGAAACTTGATTTTCAGGAAGATGAAAAAAGTGAAGTCCCAGGAAGCACTTTTCCAGGTATGTGTGAACTGGGAGGATGGGATTTTGCTGGACAGTTCACTTTGAGACCACTCCTTGGGATAGTCTTAGGCCTGTGGAGATGGTCACTGTTATACTGGGCCTTTGTCTGGAAAACTCATGCCCAGATAGCCACGTGGCTTTCTGGTCACCTTTATCAGGTTTTTGCTCAGATGCGCTGCCTCCTCAGTCAGGCCTGCCCTGATGACCATATCTGTAATTGAACTCCCTCCGTCTCTTTTCTTCTCCCCACCCTTTGCACTACCTAGCTCTCTTCTCAGGTCTGTCTTCTTAACATACTATGTTTTTACTTCTTTATTTTGTTTCGTGTTTGTCCATACCTACCCTGATGAAAAAGTAAAATCATGAGAAGTTTTATGTTGTTCACTACTGGATCCCCAATGTTTATTTATTTTTTTTTTTAAAGATTTTATTTATTTATTTGACAGACAGAGAGACAGGCAGCGAGAGAGGGAACACAAGCAGGGGGAGTGGGAGAGGAAGAAGCAGGCTCCTAGCGGAGGAGCCTGATGTGGGGCTCGATCCCATAACGCCGGGATCACGCCCTGAGCCGAAGGCAGACGCTTAACCGCTGTGCCACTCAGGCGCCCCTGGATCCCCAATGTTTAGAACAGTACCCGGTACATAGCACACACTCAGGTATTTGTCAAATACACGAACAGGTAGCAAAGTCCTTACCTGTTGGAGGTTTTGGGGCAGGGAGCTGAGGGAGGGTTGAAACCTATTTGTATTTAACTCTGGTAACACTTTTTTATCTTTCCTACTTACTTTTACCGTTTCTCTTTCCTCTTCCTTTAAAAGCCATTGTCATTGATGGTTCACTTTCTCAGGTCCTAGCCAGTTTTCCCACCTATTCTCTGCTGTTTAAACTCGTTGACATGTGAGGTGCCTGGGTGGCTAAGCCAGTTAAGTGTCTGCCTCTAGCGCAGGTCATGATCTCAGGGTCCTTGGATCGAGGCCCACATTGGGCTCTCTGCTCAGTAGGGGGTCTGCTCCCTCTCACTCTCCCTCTCTGTTCTCTATCAAATAAATAAATAAAATCTTAAAAAAACAATTAAACTCACTGACATGCAATTAACTGCCCAGTCATTTCCATGCTTCTTTGTGTATCCCCTATTTTTCTGCGTGTACCTCTCCCTGAAATGCTCTTCTTTTGGTTATTCGCATGGTTAATGTATCTTCCAGAGCTCAGCTTAAATGTCACTTCTTGGGGCGCCTGGGTGGCTCAGTCATTAAGCATCTGCCTTCGGCTCAGGGTGTGATCCCAGGGTCCTGGGATCGAGCCCTGCATTAGGCTCCCTGCTCCACTGGGAAGCTTGCTTCTTCCTCTCCCACTCCCCCTGCTTGTGTTCCCTCTCTTGCTGGCTGTCTCTCTCTCTGTCAAATAAATAAAATCTTTAAAAAAAAAAAGTCACTTCTAGATGACCATTAAGTTTTCCCTCTAAAGAAGACCCCACTCCAACTTCCATTCATTATTTCCTTCACTGCACTTACCATATCTGTTACATTTTATTTGTTTACTCTTTGTCTTCTGTCATGTAGAATATAAGCATCATGAGGGCAGGGACCATGTCTCTCTTGTTCAGTAGAGTCCCAGTGACTTCTGTGCCTAGCATTTTATAGGCACCTAGGAAATATCTAATGAATGAACAACGGAAACTTGTTTGGTGGGCTAAATGTGCACCTTCTACTTCTCTTCTCTGTTCTTCTCCTCTCCTCTGCCATTTTTCAGCCTCTCTGTGATGTTTTTCTTTTGAGGAGTTACCAATAAACCAGGCAGTATTTTGTATTCATTCTTTTCTTAACATAGATAATATTCTTTTTTTCACTAGCATTAAGACCCAGTTATATCTGTAATTTCTATTTGTTTTAGACCAAAATGCTAGACTTGAGAGCCAGGACTCAACTCAAAGGCAGGATGTTTCTAAAAAAGCAAAGTCACAAAAGACATTAATGGAAACACTCAGAAAATATGGTCCTCTGGGTCCTGTACTTGGCCCAGAAAACCTTGAGGGCACCAAGAAAGAACATCTTTCAGGGGAGACTTTGAAGAAATCCTCCCTCAAGGAGGACTTGCAAAGATCCACTCCTGCCAAGAAAACCAACAATAAGGGGAGAAACCTTGAATGCGGCATATGTGGGAAGACCTTATATAACCACTTATCCCTCACTCGTCATCAAAGGACTCACACCGGAGAGAAGCCCTATAACTGTCAAGAGTGTGGGAAAGCCTTCAGCTATAGAAGTAGTCTTAAGAAACACCTGATGTCTCACACTGGGAAGAGCCCCTTTGAATGCAGTGAATGTGGGAAAACGTTCTATGACCGATTAACCCTTACTGAACATCAGCGAACTCATACCGGAGAGAAGCCCTTTAAATGTCACGAATGCGGCAAGGCTTTCTTTGTCCGCTCGTCTTTTACTCGCCATCAGAGAATTCATACTGGAGAAAATCCTTACATGTGTACAGAATGTGGGAAATCCTTTAGCCAGAAAAGCATCCTCGCTCGCCACAAGCTCACTCACACTGGAGAGCGGCCTTACGAATGTAAGGGGTGTGGCAAAGCCCTGTTTGACCGCTCCTCCCTCATTCGCCACCACAGAGCACACACAGGAGAGACTCCTTTTGAATGTAACGAGTGTGGGAAAGTTTTCTTTGACCGCTCATCCCTTAATCAGCATCAGAAAATTCATAGTGGAGACAAGCCCTATAAATGCACCGAATGTGGGAAAGCCTTCCTCCAGAAGAGACCGCTTACTCAGCATCAGAGAGTGCATACCGGAGAGAAGCCCTACGAATGCAGCGTGTGCGGGAAGGTGTTCAGTTGCAAGTCCTCTATCATCCAACATCAGCGACGTTATGCCAGGCGGGCTTCAGAATATCACAGAGGTGCTTCAGCCCGGCAGGGGACCCCCAGAGAGACTTAGACACTTTTGTTCAAGATAATGAAGATTTGTGTTTGAGCACCTTCTGACTGCTGCTTATTCTCATGCCTCCATTTGGTACTAGAGTCTCAATAAATAGTCTCAAGGGACCATGCCATAGACTTCCCCTGGGATGCCTCATACTTAGTATAATACTCTGAGGATCCCCAGATTGGTCAGAAGCTCTCCGATCAATATGTTTTGTAAGTGTTTGAAGGGGACCCTAAGATAAGCATCACATGTTTTTATTTACTTATTTAATTTATTTATTTATAGTTATTTTATTTCTAGACTGCTCCGTAAGAATGGGAACTATTTCCTATCTGTGCACTGCTGTGTCCCCAGTGCAGTGCCTGCCACTTACTCCATATTTTCTCAGTGAATGAATACCTATCTAATCATGAGAACTTGAGTCCCCAGTCAGAACTACTTTCTAGAACTAGAAACTTCAGTAAGAAAATTAACATGAAGCCAATATGTATGTAGGACCGTAAATAATCCACTTTTCTTGGAGGTTTCTGGAGTCCTGGTTTGGGTATGCCCTTGTTCTTCACTCAGGATCCTTAGTTCCCCTGAATTTTGTCTCTTCTGCCCTCTAACCTGAACTTTAGGCTCTAGTAGACTAACCTATCACCCTTGTTTCTTGGTTAGTGGTTGTGTTTTTGTTTTATATTTGTTTAATCTCATTGATAACTAAAATTCCTTAGCCTGGCTATGACATTCCATCCATACCCTGGACACAACAGCTTCCCTTTCTCATGATTTATTCACCTATAACTGAAGGGAAAAATAGTCACACCAAAGGTTCGAAGTCCAATTGTGATCAAGCTGTAGCCATGGCAGCTGGGTGGGGTTCCAGGCTGAAGAAGTCAGCCACAGTGAACCAGGAGATGGGGCCATGTCTAATCTCAAAGAATATCACAAAGCCAAGTTATAACTCCAGGCATAGCTCATCCATGAGTAGTCATCCTTCAGTACTAAAGCAGCTGACGTGAGGATGTAACTGAGAGCCAGGCCACCACATCCTATTAGACATGATGTCCTTCTTGCCAGAACATCAGTATCTGTGAAACCAAAATGCAGACTGTCCTATCCACACCCACACAGTGGAGACATAGATTGGCTTCCTCACACCTACATCTTGAGAATTGCTCCTTAGTAATAAAGCAATAATTCCAGAGAGCAGCTGAAAACGTGAGCACCTGGATGAGGAGGACAGGTTCCTCACATCTTGGTGTTTTTTTTTTAAAAGCACAGTTTTAATTTCTTGCACCATAGTGGTATTACAATAGATGAAGAATAGAGAATTAGCATGGCACTCTCTTCTTTCACCTTGTTAATGGACAGGAATCTGGAACCTCAGGCAGGACAGATGGAGGCCACAAAAAATCAGTCCCCATGATGATCAAAGATCTGACCCCTTGTATGATGCCCAACCTATTGCACATGCCGTAGGTATCATGTAAAGATGTGGATTCCTTGCCATCACACGTGTGTCTAAAACTTGTGCAAAGTCTGCAGAAGAGGCAATTGACCAAATATCCCAGGATCAGTAGTTCAACTTATTGAGCCATTTTACAGAACCTCATTATTAAGTAACTTGCAAAAGCCAAAGTATTGATAATAAGCATTGACTAATGCTTACAGTGGCAGAAGCTGTTAGTTGCCTAACTTGTAGTCATACTTCTTTTCTTTCTTTACAATGGGAAATCCAAGTCTCTTCTGAGCAATAGACTGCTCAGCTATATTGCTCAGCCTCTCTTGTAGTGAGGTATGGCCAGTCAGGCCAATGAAATATTGATATATCAAATGTCAAGACAATAGTATATTAATATATCAAATACCAGGCAAATGATATATTGATATAATTGGATTTTGTTGGCTAGGACTTCTGGAAAGGCACCTTAAAAGGGAGGGACAGCTAAGAAACCTCCTTTTGCCTTTGCCTTTCCCTTCTTTTCTACCTGGAATGTGGATTTAGTGGCTGGAATTCCAGCAGCCATCTTGTGACTTTGAGGATCTAAGCCATGCCTGAAGGATGGGAAAGAAGAAAAACAGAAGACCTCTGATTCCTTGATAATCTGAGGAGATTTCATACCAGCTCTGGACTGCCTACTTCTGATCTTGCATGAGAGAGAATAAACCCTATGTGTTTAACTACTATATTCACAGCCAAAGGAAATTCCTGTTGAAGTTGATGGGCAAAGAGAAGCAGAAGGAATTTATCTGATCAGATTCCTCCTGTTTCCCTCATACTTTCAGGTTGCTTCATCCAGCCACCCCTAGGGAGGCCAGATCCCACAGCCCAGTGTGTGGCACTTCAGCAAGCCTGGAAGTGGTGCAAGGAACCAGAAACTTGAGCTGTGCAGTCGTTTGGCCTGTGGCAAGCAATGGGGAGAGACTGGCACTCCCAGACAGATAACTGTCCAGCTGAAGCTGGTGCAATCCAATGTCTCAGGCAGCTGAGGTGGAGCAAAGCGCTGAGGGTATGTGCACAGGCCCAAAAGTAACATGTAACTTGACTAGGCACATACTGATGCCTAATTTATTGCCTTTGCTATTTATTTCACTGATTGCCTATTTCAAGTATGCCTTCTTCTCTCCCTGAGACTTGTAGCACCTCTCTCTTCTGTTGAGTCTCATGTCTCTGAGACCCCCACCTGTTTGCCACCCAAATCCCACCTTTACATTTTCAGTTTTGCCCTCTTCCATGGTGACGAAAGGATTCCTTGTTTATCTCTCTGCGTATCAACTTTCACCTCAAAGTAAATGGCCTTTTAAGGCATTGTAGCTTTTTAAGGAATGAGAAGATGCTTTCCTGTTGGGATACTGTGGCAAACACGAAGACAGACTAGAAGGAAACAGAAGCCCTCACTAACTTTAGGAAAACCCTTAAGAGAATATGGGGACTCACTGGGGACCAATGGATTTTTATCTTAAAGTATTCCAACTCCACTCTACTGTGGAACACCAATATATGTTTTTGGGCCAGCTGGTAGTGTCCAGGGCTACGTGATTTCTAAAGTAGGGCCTCTGTCAATAAAAGTAGAGTTACGAAGAAAGTCCAAGTTTTCCAAAAGCACACAAATGAAAGCCAAGAAAAGCAATGAGGACAATATTAGTTTCAGGCAGTTACACCTTCTGTACAAGCACAGAGAAGAATATACTCAGTTACGGATCATCTAAGTAGCAGTAAATACTCTGGGATACTTCTCGCATGGAGCTTAATCTGTGGTGTATGTGTGTTGGGAGACACCCAATAAGCAAAATTAATTATATGTTAGAAAGAGATAAGTGCTATGGAAAAAAATAAAGAAATGGTCAGTGAAGGCTTCACAAAGGAGGGAAACAAAGGCTTGGAGGAGGTGAGAGAGCAAGCCATGTGTTTACCTGGGGGGTATCTACCCAGGATGTCTATCTAGGCAGGGGAACAGTGCAGAAGCTCCATAGGGAAGCATGCCTCACTCAATTGAAGAATGACAGGCCAGGGTGGCTGCAGCAGAACAAATGATGGGAAAGTGGTAGAAGGTGAGAGCAAAGAGTTAGTGTGTGTGGATTTTGCAGGGCTTTGTGGGCCACTGTAAGGACTTTGGCTTTGTTCTGCGTTAGGAGAGCAATTGTGTTGAGAATAGGATGTATAGGGCAAGAGTAGGAGTGAGGCCAGTTAGCAGGCATTTGCAGTGATCCAGGCAACAAATGATAGGTGCTTAGACCAGGGTGGCAGCAGTGGAGGTGGCGAGACGTGGTCCGATTCTGCATGTATTTTGAAAGTACAGCCAACAGGATTTGCAGAGGAATTGGACGTGGGTTGTGAGATAAAGAGAAGAATGATGACTCCAAGGTGTTTGAACTGAGCAAGTAGAAGGATGAGTTGCCATTTACTGAAGCAGGGAAAACTGCAGGAGGAAGAGATATGGCATTGGGGGAGGAAGGGCATCAAAAGTTCAGTTTTGAACATTCTATCTTAGAGATATTCATTAAACATCCAAGTAAAGAGATTGAGGAGATAGCTCAAGGTCAGAGGAAAAGCCCATGTTAGAGATACAAACTGGGAATTGATCACATTTGAATGGTATTTAGAACATCTAGATTGAACAAGATTACTAAGAAGTAAGTGTTCACAGAAAAAGAAGAACAACCCAAGGATTGATCCCTGGGACATTCCAACATTTAGTTGGTTCCCAAATGAGCAGCTTTAGCAGTCCTTGGGAACTTATTAGAAATGCAAAATCTCTGGCCCCACCCCAGAATCCTGAATAAGTGTAGATAGAGTTCATCACTGTGTTTTGACAAGCCTTCCAGGTGATTCCGATCAAGGTACGGTTTGGGAATCACTGGTTGGGGAGAAGAGGAGTCTACTCAGACTGAGAAGGAGTGACCAGTCAAGGAGGAAAATCAGAGTTTTTCCAGGAGGAGGGAGTAGTCAGTTTTATCAACTGCTGGTGATAGATAAAGTGAGAGGAAGACTGACCGATTTCGCAACAAAAGAAGGGGGATTTCTGTGACGCGGTTGGTTAACAAAAGGAAGGAAGCTATTCCCAGGTGTTCCAGACAAGTCAACTAGTGGTGCCTTTCATGTACAACAGTTTTTCAAATAAACTGTCCACTCCATAGCTCCTGCTAATGGAGGGGAGGAGTTTGATGGGGGGAGGCTCCTTTCCACCGTTCTTTGAGCTGGTAGGGCTGTGTTCTCTACCACATGCCCTCTCTCACCTCAGCCCTAGCTGATTGGACCAAAAGCAGCCAACCTTACAAACCAGTTAGGAGGTAAGTGTAGCTGTCTATATAACAAACCCAGTGTAATAGCGGCTTATATAAAACAGAAGTTTACATCTCTCTCACATTAAAACTCAAGCTCTGTCCCACCAAACTGTCAGGGGTTCAGTTCCTCCTATGGTGTTGGTTTGCCATTCCTCGGGTGTTAACCTTGTCCACGTGGTCCACGCTGACTTGTGTTCCGGCCAGTATGGAGGAGCTTTCCTCTTCCCTTTAAGAATTTGCGCTCATTTCCCTGGCAAGAGGTAGGAGAAGAAATGTAATCTTTACAATAGGAAGCTTTAGGCCTACCTAAAAGTTGGGAACGCTGTTAGCAAAAGGACAAATGGACATTGTAGATTCTATCCAAACAGGGACAGTTAGGCTAATTTGATTTTCTTTCTTGGGAATTCGAACTAGAGAGAAAACTGGCTACTTTATTGTGGGAAGATACGTGAGAACATACAGCCTCCTGAAGATACACCCAATCCCAGCTGACTGCTCCTCGAACTTCTCTGGAGCCTTGAGAGACTTTCATGTTCCAGTCGCCTTGAGGTTAGCGGTACCAATTATTAACTAATAACTTACTGGGGACCTGACTGTGTCTGGGTAGAAGTGATTTCCAGGACCGAGATTCCACGTTTCCTTACTCTGAGATGCTGCCTGGAATACGCATCCCTGGTTACCTTATATAATCTCTGTCCCCGTCACAATGGGCTAATACCATGGAGGCGCAGAAAGGAAGCCATGGGGATGCGGGCGCCTCCGCTCCGAGAGAACACTGCAAGAAATGAGGGAAGCCTGGGTGGGTGGTAGGGGCTGCCGCCAGGCCCTCAGCGGGTCACAGTTGCGGGACAGCAAATGTGCCATGCGAGGCGGGGTTTAGCGCGGCCGAATACATCTTTTGGGCCTGGGCCCAGAGTCGGCATCGACGAGGCGCGGCCTTTCGAGTAACCAGCAAAGGGTTTGGGGCTTAACTAAGGGGGTTGGTGGCGCTCTTGGAGACGCACTAACTGCTGGCATCGCGGGATTGTCAGCAGGCAGAGCGCCTGGCCAGCGTCCCGCGGAGTCCTCTGGGAAGCGGCGTTCCGTGACGTGAGCCGCGCGCTGCTGAGGATTCTGGGAGTTGTAGTTCAGCCTCTAGTTCGGGCCCGCGCAACTTGGCCCGGCCGACTCCTAGATACCTTTGTCGCCGGGCCGGGGCTTCCTCCGCGCCGAGCGGGAGGTCGGTCGAGCTTGTTGTCGAGGAGGGCTGAGCGCGGGGCCTTCCAAGTCTGAGTCGCCGGAAGGAGGGCGGCGGGAAGGCCCCCGGCTGCCCTGTGAGGGTCGCACGCGCGTTCCCGGGCCTCCGAGTGCACCAGAGCGGTGGACTCCCGGGGTCCCTCGTACGTTCGCTGCTCCCTTCTCCCGGGGCAGTCGTCACCTGCGCGGGCCGGGGGAGGGAATCGCCATGGAGCCTGGGGGCAGAGGTGAGAATTTCGGAAGGATGCGGCCGCAGAGCCTGCTGGAGAGAAAAAAAGGGGAAAGGCTGCCCTCTGGCTGGGGCAGGCTCTGGAAGGAGAAGCATCTTCTCTGTGAGACGACAGCCCTTTCCAACTGGTTGGTCTCACGTTGGGGTTTTGAGGGGGAGCCCGCTACTTTACCACTCTGCTGGTCTTTAGGATGATGTATGCCTCCTTTGCACCCAAAATCACCAGATCCGACAATGTGGCTTTTGATAATGACTTTGTTTTGTCCTCACGGGAACCCCATAAAGCGGTAGGAAGGAGATTGTTATACCCATTTGGCAGATAGGGAAAGTGAGGATTCCAGACATCACAGGATTTGTTTAGAATCCTGGATTCCCCCCCCCCATAATACCCATTGCTTTTCTAAAAATGCCAGTATTGTATCTGAAAAGCCACTGTTAAAGAAGAATTTAACTAGTCTTCCTTCATCCTGTGAGCTTAGAATAGAACAAGAATGAATCATTAAGTGAGGCACGGATGGACACACAGAGACTTTGAGTATTACTTTGACTCTCACTCAGATGAGAGAAAGAAATATGTATTTAATTTATGTGTTCAGATTTTCATAGCAGCTGGACAGTCTTAGAGTTTAAGGGCAGAGGAGGATAGGAGTGGGAGGCAACAGTGGTCATGTTTGTGTTGATTCAGGGATGTTGTGGGATTGTCCCTTGATTTCCTGTGTTGAATTTTTTAAGGTGACAAGTAGCTGTGTATAGCAGTATCTGCAAGTTTACTGCAAGGCAAGAGTAATCATCATGGCTCCTCTCTCCACTTGTAGGGCCACTTTCTGAGGACTCAGACCTTCCCTATGCTGGAGACCCAAAAGAAAAGGGCGTGACCACTGTGCTGCTGACCCCTGCATCCCAGGTGGGTTTAATTTCTTCTTTTTTCTCTTTGTTTTCAGAACAGAAATACGGTTTCCTCCGTTGTTATGGAGTTGCTCAGCCGTGATCCCTAGACCTCTGGGTTCATCCTGATAAAATGATGAGTGATGAACCTGACAGTAAATGCTCCTCACTTCTGCAGAACTTTCCCTCCAGCATTACTTCTCAATCCACTTAGTGCTCAGTTTGCTCTTACCAGCTCTTCGGTGCTGTCATTGGCCTCATGGTCAGATGGAAAGTAATAAAAAAAAAAAGCCAGTTTCCCTAACTTACAAAATTTACTGAGAAAATAAGATAGAGATAAGGAAAATAGTTAATCAGCAAGAATATATATATATATATATACATACATACAGAAATGACTGGTACAGACAAGTCATAAAAGGCTTGGAAGAGGTTTTCTATCTGCTAGAGTATTTGGGAAAAAAATACTGAGATTAAAGCTATACTTTGGAAAATAAGAGAGAGTAGGTAGTTGGAGAATAGAAGACAGGATTATTTCAAGAGAGAGAAACAGCTTTGGCAGAAAGTCTGTAAGTGAGTTGGAGGTCTTCAAGGGGTATGTGTGTCACTGTAGGGTGAGCTGGAGTGTGGTAAGGGAAGCTTAGGTACGTTGTAGCCAGACTGCAGGAAAACGTACACAGGGTCTTATTCCAAAGGTAAATAAAGCCCCATAAAAGTTTGTAGAGGCCCAGCAAGATGAAACATGCCTCTCTCTAACTGAAGGGAAATTAGTCAAGATGTTCCTGTAGGATCTGGTCTCAGACCCTGGGAGAATGGCAGACTCTGTGGTAAAGGCAGTGGGACTACATGACAACTTCAGACCTGCCTCACAATGTGTAGGTCTGAAACTCTTGGGGGTTCTGATCTGAATTTGTAGATCTCTTTCAGAGGAGAGGGGAGACACAGTCAGTAGCCAGTGCCGGGCAGTTTCTGTTTGGTCTCCCTGTGTCTTCCAGCCCCAGCACATGCACACTGAGCAGCCGCTCTTTAAACAAGTTCAATTGCTGAGGTTGTCTCAGGAAACTAAAGTCTGAAAGGAACTGCTAGTTAGTCTGTTACTGTTACTGTTTTTAAAGAGAGGAGACCATATAAATTACATTGCTGTGTTGCTCACTCCTGAGGCATATGGTCTTAAGGGACCATGAACTTCAATAAAAAGGGTAGTGATTTCATACTTCAAGTATTAAAGAGTTAACATATGTGGAATTTAAAGAACAAAACAGAGGAGCATAGGAGAAGGGAGGGAAAAATAAAACAAGATGAAATCAGAGAGGGAGACAAACCGTAAGAGACTCTTAATCACAGGAAACAAACTGAAGGTTGCTAGAGGGGAGGGGGATGGGGGATGGGATAATTCGGTGCTGGGCATTAAGGAGGGCACGTGACATAATGAGCACTGGGTATTATATAAGACTGATGAATCACTGACCTCTACCTCTGAAACTAATAATACACTGTATGTTAATTAATTGAATTTAAATTTTAAAAAATTAAAAAATAAAAGATTCAACATAAAAAAACAAAATAAAATAAAGAATGGAATTATTCTGAGCAGCGGATTTTCCAAGCAGGTAGTTCTCTTAACTTTATTATGTGAATTGTTTTACCATTTGTTTTTGGAGGGCTGTGTCATAAACACTAGAATGTTGACTACAAACAGAATGACCCAGTATATTCATATGTATGTTCAGGGAGCTATGGCAAAAGTGGTGGTTCAAAGAGAGACAAGACTGTTTCGTTTGCTAGCATCCCAGGGACTGGTCTGTTTTAATGTATCACAAATTAAAGTTGTACAGGAATTTTTTTGTACGGAATTAGAAAAATCAGTAGACATCTGTCTTATCAGCAGTAAACAGATTCAGCTACAGACTCAGAGGAGCATTACCCACTCTGCTCCCTTGCCCTACATTTTAGGAGACAATCTGAACTTTGTGACTGTCGCATAGACCAAGGTTAGGCTTCCACTCCTGCAAAGCCTGATATCCTTCTCTCCCCCGCCGCCCCCACCACCACCTCTGTTCCCACGCACATTTTACAGAACACCCTGTTTAAACTAGGTTCTACTCATTCTTCTTCAGGTGTTCCTTCATTCAGCCTTTGACAAATACTTACAGTGTTCCTGCTCTGTGCCAGATAGCCTGGGCTGCTTCAGTGAGCAAAATTAGACCCGGCCTCTGCTCTCGTGGAGCTTACCGTCTAATAGGAGACCCAGACCTTACTCACAAAGTCTCCTCAGTGTGTGCATCTCCCAAGAGCAGTGGAAGAGCATGGCACTCCAGCCCAGAGAACCAGGAAGGCCTCCCCTGAGGAGGTAACACCTGGGCTGAGATCTGAAGGGTGAGCAGGATTAGAATAGCTGAAAGGATATAGCAGGGGGAGAGCATTCAGGAACAGGAAGCAGCTTATATAAGGGGGTAAAAGGGAACGTGGCACACATCTCAAGCAGCTGAAAGGCAGCCACCAGCTGGAGCACAGGGAATGTGGGAGGAGTAGTGTGTGATAGGGGAGAGAGTAGATGGAGCAGGGGGTGGGGCGTGTCAGACTGATCAGGGCCATCATGAGACGTGGCAGGAACACTTTGGGGACTTTCGTAATTTGGGCTTGAGATACTGTTTTACAAATAAATCTACATTGTGTGGCATGTATAGAAAACATCTTAACTTTTAATATGTATTGGACAGATTTTATTCTCAAAGGAAAACTAGAGAGAAAAGTATTTCCTATTTCTTGAACTCCTTGTAGTTTAAAACCATACCACAGAGAAATGAGTTAACTCATAATTATATTTTGTCCCTTCCCCGTGTCTAAATGGTAAGGATTTCTGTAGTTGTGTAATTTAATGTATCGATATATGAAGTAATAGCTTGGTCCCTTCAGATTTTACAGTGAAGGTTCCTTCCTACTTGCAGGTTACACGCAGTTCTCAAGCATGGAGTCAAGGAGTGAGTCTGGCCACAGATGTGCCAGAGAATCTTACTGTTGGAAGGGATGTTAGAGGTCATTTTGTCTAACCCTCCTGTCCTTCCTGTCTTCCTTCTCTTGTGCTATCAGTTTGAGTCGTTCTCAGAGGCTTCTGGAAGATCCCTTGGTGAGCACTGGTGTGTTTGGGTTTTCAGGAGTCATTGGCGATCAGGCATATGGCTGAGGCTCTTACACAGTGGGGGTGGCTGAACCCTCCTTAGGGAGATGTGCTGAGAAGCATAGGAATCTGGTCTTGCTGGGTAAGAATGGCTTCCTCCCCCACTTGGAACTTACCCAGTGTGGTACCTTTGCTTTCTCAGTTCCTAAGAGCTCTGAGAATCAAAGATTTTTAATTGCTGTGTAAGTTCTGAGACAGGCAGTGTCTACTTCTGTTTCTGGATATATGTGTAACTCTCCCAGAGTTAGCGATGGACCCTTTTTGAGTGTATTTTCCTAGGTGGTAGCATCCTTCTTCTCTACTCCCTGACCAAGGATGTTGAGACAAAGTTCTACTGGAAATACCTCTTAAGAAATGGGTGCTTATTGTTTTAATAGAGAGAGGTAAAAACAGGTGACTTGGTTGTTCTGCTCAAATAGACCCCATATCCATCTTCCTACCTTCTTCTGAGCACTATTGAGGGAGAAATGTGGAACTGACCTCTTTCTTTCTCTCCCTTTTTTTTTTCTTTTGAAGATTTTATGTATTTGACAGAGAGATAGAGCCAGAGAGCACAAGCAGGGGGAATGGCAGAGGGAGAGGGAGAAGCAGGCTCCCCACTGAGCAGGGAGCGCCATGCGGGGCTTGATCCCAGGACCCCAGGATCATGACCCAAGCCAAAGGCAGACACTTGACCAACTGAGCCACCCAGGCCCCCCTCTTTCTTTCTTTTACACTATCTTCCCTAACGACCAAGGAAGTAACACTGAATAAACTCTTTACCAAACTCTTTTCCTGTGAACAGGGCTTCCAATTTCCAAGCCTGGTGTAATCTCTCAGTTGCAGTGTGGGGAGGAGCTAGAGAGAGAAGTCTCAAAAGCATTAGGTGAGTGATGACATAAAACCCAGATGGTCAGTGGGATCAAATGGGTCAAAGCATCTTTGAAGTGCTTGTGGAGGAGCCTTTCCAGATTTCACTAGACCCATGGAAAAATTGAAGTAACGTCCCTTTCTCCCATGCCACACTCCAGCTCTGTGGGTGATTGTCTTTTATAAACGCATACTTTAAAAAAAATTTTTTTTTAGAAAATAAATACTTTCTGCCCTTTCAAACCAGATCTTTTTCCCAAATAAGGTAAAATGAGGTCAACATTTTAATATTTATTAATAATATGCTTGGGTGTCAGGCTCATATATGTTATTTTATCTCTGCAGGATAGTGTGACTTTTTGTCTCAGACCAATGACTAAAAATCATTCTCTGAGTTTCCCCTTGCCTTCCTCTTTATCTAAGTAGAGGTGGCATAGAATAGTGGTTGAGTGCAGACTCTGGAACCAGTCTAACTGTGTTCAAAGCCAATCTTAATTACTTACTAGCTCTGTGACCTTTAACAAGTGAATTATCCTCTCTGTGACTCAATTTCCCCAACTGTAAAATGGGGATAATGATAGCACTCACCTCATAGGGTTGCTGTGAAGATCAAATGAAATAATCCAAGAGAGATGCTTAGAATGGTACCTGGCCAAATGCTAAGCAAGTGATAAGTATTGATTAAGTTCCGGTAACTCTTTTTGAAAGATATCATGAATTTGACGTGATCATTTCTATCAAATGGGATACTGCAATGGACTACCTGCTAATTATACTTTCCTTAGTGTTATCCTTGTCTAACTGAGGCATCATACCACTGCTAGATTTCCCACTCTGCCAGTTCTGTATTCCTCTACCTGCTTTCAAGGCTTTTGTTACTACCTGCCTAACCATTTCACCTTCTTTATCCTCCAACTTGAACCCTTAACACCAGACAGGCAATGTCTTACTTTTTTCCATTAACTGTGTGTTCTCCACAAACATTTGGGGATTTAATGCCTCCATTCCCCTTAACTGAAAGTCCGTTTGCCTTTAACCTGTTTCTACCCATTTGCCCTTTAAAATCCCAGGTACTTCCCTGATTATGATATATAGTTGAGAACATTGTATTGTATTGATTTATTTCATGTAGAGTAATGGTTGGAATGGATATTAAATACCATTTAAGCCTGGAAATATTTTTAGCTTTTCTCTCAAAACTCTTATTAGGAAACCCAGGATTTGGGGCAGGTATCCTGACAGGTTGGGAACCAATCTGAGCATATGGGGATTTGACCTTCTTCTCCTGACATGCTGCACTTTTTTTTTTTTAAACTTCATTCTATTTAATTCTTTCAAGTTTGATAGGTAGTGGGACAGTCAGAGGTGATCAGTTGCTGCTTTTTTTTAATGATTTATTATTTTATTTTATTTTTTAAAGATTTATTTATTTACTTGAGAGAGAACACGAGTGGGACAGGCAGAGGGAGAGGGGGAGAGAATCCCAAGCAGACTCCATGCTAAGCACAGAGCCTGACATAGGGCTCAGTCTCACGACCCAGAGACCATGACCTGAGCTGAAATCAAGAGAAGAACACTTAACTGACTGAGCCACCCAGGCATTCCATTGCTTCTTAATCACTAAGCTTTGTGAAGATGTGAATTTGCTGATCTGCACCACTTTGTGTTTTTGTTTTTTTTTAATTTTTGATTTTTAAGATTTTATTTATTTGAGAGAGAGAGAGCGAGCATTCATGAGCAGGGGGAAGAGCAGAGGGAGAGGGAGAACCAGGGAGCTCAGTGCAGGGCTCGATCCCAGGACCCTGGGATCATGACCTGAGCTGAAGGCAGATGCTTAACAGACTAAGCCACCCAGGCGCCCTGACCTGGACCACTTTGAACGCTAGCTTAGAGAATCAGTGTCTCATCTTGAGACAATGGAACCAACAGAGATTTTTTTTTTTAAGGTTTTGAAGTGATTGGGAAATCCTGGGACGGGGAAAGATTGGTAGCAAGGAGATCAACCAATGATGGTCATTCTCAAGGCATGAGGTGCAGAGGCTCCAGTGAGGGGGTAAGAATGGGCAATCCCTGCAAGACTTTCTTTCTCTGTCTCCGCCACATCCATTTTTTAAATCTCATTTGCCATTTCCCCACATGACCTCTGCAAGTCTTATTCTCTGTTATTCTTTCTCATCTCCTCTACCTTCCTAGAGAGAAGAGTATTGAGTGCCTGCTCATTCTTTCCCTTTTGTGCTGTTGCACTTCTTTGCCCACTCACCTTTCTTTCTCAAGTTCTTTCAAAATTGCAAAGCTATTTTTGAGAGCTTTCAAGTGTTTTTTCATTTGTTTGTTTTTCATTATTTTCCTACCACAGCAGTTATTTTTCTTTCCTGTGTAAGAAATGATACACGCATATTTTTGTTTCTTTCAGACTGGGAGACAAGACCAAAAAGCAAGGCGCTCACTCCAGAACTGGATATTTCTGAGGAAGAATCAGCCCCTGACGTGTTAATAAAAAGATTTCCAAAGGAAAGTTCCAGTGAATGTGAGGATTCTTTAGAGA
>NW_024426774.1:34149217-34300734 GCF_017311325.1 Ursus maritimus | reverse complement strand
CAGGAAAACCATGAGAAACATTTAATGCAGGAGGTTGTCACTCAGAAGAAATCTTCTGGGGAGAGAAATTACCAGTGTGATGAATTTGGGAGAAGTTTTCATCAGAGGTCATTTCTTACTCAACAGCAAGGAGAGAGACTACGTAACTGTGATTCATTTAAAAAGAACTTAAAACAAAATTCAGATCTAATGAGGCACGAGAAAATTTGTGCAGAGAAGAAACCTTGGAAGTGTAATGAGTGTGAGAAAGCCTTTAGTTACTACTCAGCTTTTGTCTTGCATCAGAGAATTCACACTGGAGAAAAGCCCTACGAATGTAACGAATGTGGTAAAGCTTTTAGCCAGAGCATACACCTTACTCTACACCAGAGAATTCATACCGGAGAGAAACCCTATGAATGTCATGAATGTGGGAAAGCCTTCAGTCACCGCTCTGCCCTTATTCGGCATCATATAATCCATACTGGAGAGAAGCCCTATGAATGCAATGAATGTGGGAAGGCCTTTAATCAGAGCTCATACCTCACTCAACATCAGCGAATTCATACTGGAGAGAAACCTTATGAGTGTAATGAATGTGGGAAGGCCTTTAGCCAAAGCACATTCCTTACCCAGCATCAGGTCATTCACACTGGAGAGAAACCCTATAAGTGTAATGAATGTGGGAAAGCCTTTAGTGATCGATCAGGCCTTATTCAGCACCAGAGAACTCATACTGGGGAGAGGCCTTATGAGTGTAGTGAGTGTGGGAAAGCCTTTGGCTACTGTTCAGCCCTGACTCAACACCAGAGAACTCACACGGGGGAGAAACCCTATAAATGCAATGATTGTGCCAAAGCCTTCAGCGACCGCTCAGCCCTTATTCGTCATCAGAGAACACACACTGGAGAGAAACCTTACAAGTGTAAGGACTGTGGAAAAGCTTTCAGCCAGAGCTCATCTCTTACAAAGCATCAGAAAACTCACACTGGAGAAAAGCCCTATAAGTGTAAGGAATGTGGAAAAGCTTTCAGCCAGAGTTCATCCCTTTCTCAACATCAGAAAACTCATGCTGGAGGGAAAACCAAAGAATACGGAAAAGCCTTTAGTGAGCATTCAGCCTTTGGCCAGCAAAAGAGAATTCATACTGCATAAAGACTATGTAAATGTGCTACATTCCGAACATTTTTATTGAACAATTACTAAACGTGGTGTGAGGGCTACAGAGGAATTGCAGAGCGTGTTACAAAAAAGATATTAATTGAGAAGTCTGCTGATATGGGACATAGCTTACTTAGAATGTGAAGGAGGGGTTTTACATCTTTTTCAGTGCAGCAGAGGACTTTGAATTTCTTTGGGGAAAGGGGAAGATTATTTCCAACACCTTAAGGTGTGTGTAAGCTTCCAAATCCTTGTGGGAGAAATAGGGTGTGCGATGATGGAAAGAAGACATCTTGTCTGCGCTGGATAGTCTCAATGCTAAGGAGATGAAGCTATAAAGGGATGAGGGGTTCTTTAGGGAAATTGCAGAGGCAGAAATAAGAGATTGATAATTCACAATGAGTTTGTTTAGGGTTGGGAGTGGAGGTGGAAGGGAAGTTGTCCTTAGGGTTAAATACAAGGTCACTTAGGAGATAGATGAGAAGAATCAAGAAAAAGAACTGGGGCGCGAACTCAAGAAATGTTGATATAACTACTCAAATGAGTGCTCCCAACCAGGGAAAATACTAGTCAGACTCGTTAGTTGGCCAGGTGCAAAGTTTCCATGCTGAAGCCAGGGAACGTTGGCCTGGCTGTCTGCTTCTGCTCTTTGTGTCTTGGAGACCTTGCTTATTGATTCACAGCCTGCTAAGAATCATATTAACTCCAGGGGTCAAGACTGACAGCCTAGAAAGAGAACATATAGAAGGGACCTTTGATGTTTTCGGTCTATTTTAAGCTACCTATTTTAAGCTAAGTTACCTGAGAATGTGCTTATTTATGAAGATTTTACCTCAATCGTATGTAGTTTGTACTTTAGATTTATTCATAACATAGTCAAATTAAGTTGTAGACCTGAGCTGACACTGCATATCAGATTGTGAAAGATTCGGAAAGACTTTGAAATCCTTCCTCTCACCATTTCGTTCTTCAGTAGAGGCACACGACAGCCTTGTATATACATTTTTTCATTGCAACTTTGAAAGTTATTGCACGTATTTTGAGTATTGTGTTTTTAGTTTTCACAAGTTTGACGATGTATCTTGATGTAGAGTTGAGTTTATCCTGTTTTCTGAACTTCTTCAATCTGTAGGTTTACGTGTTTCACCACATTTGGGGTATTTTTAGCCACCATTTCTTTGAACACATTTTCCAGCCCTCACTCCTTCTCTCCTTCCAGGACCCTGATGACACACATGTTAGATCTTTGTAGTCCCACGGGTTCCTGAGGCTCTGTTCTTCTGGGTTTTTTCCAGTATATTTTTATCTCCATCTGCTCAGGCTACTGTAACAAAATAATGTAGAATGGGGGGCTCAAACAAGAGAAATGAATTTCTCACAATTTTGGAGGCTGGGAAGTCCAAATCAAGGTGTCAGCTTTGCCCTCTGGTGAAGGCTCTCTTCCTGGATTGCAGGAGGCAATCCTTCTTACTGTGTCCTCATGAGGCCTTTTTTTGGTGCTTGCATGGGGAAAGAGAGCTCTCTCCTATTTCCTGTAAAGGTGCCAATCCTATCTGCTTAGGACCCCAGACTTATGACCTCATTTAACCTTAATTACCTCTGAGAAGCCCTGTGTCCAAATACAATCACATTGAAAGCACTTCAACATATGAATTTGGGGGGCACACAATTCAGTCCATAGCATCTTTCCCTGGCTCCCCCAAATTCATGTTCATGCAAAATACATTTGCTCCATCCCAATAGCCCCTCAAATCTTAACTCATTCCAGCATCAAGTCTGAAGTCTTACCTAATATCACATAAATCAGATATGGGTAAGGCTTGAGGTATAATTTATCCTGAGGCAAAATTCTTGTTCAGCTGTGAACCTGTGAAACCAGATAAGTTATATGCTTACAAAATATGATTTTGGGACAGGCATATGATAGATACTCTCCTTCCAAAAAGGAAAAATAGGAAAGAAGGAAGGAGTGAGAAGTCCCCAGCAAGTCCAAAACCCAGCAAGACAAGTTCCATAAAATCTTAAGTCTTGAGAACAATGCCGTGTGGCTTGATGCCCTGCCTTAAAGACCTACTGAGGCAGCGATCCCACCTTCTGGACCCACTGGTACAACAGTCTCACCACCAAGGCTCTGCTGGGCAGCCCTGCCTCCAAAACTTTGGTTGGAGGTCAACTGGCCTATTGAAACTGAGGCAATGTCCGCACCCTTTGAAACAGGAGGCAGCGCGATGATCCCGAAATTGACTTGAGTCCCTCTTGTTTTGAAACATAGGGCATGTTTGTGGCTGAGTAGCTTTATTGTCCAGTCCTGTAGGATCTAAGAAGTCTGACAGTCTTCCTCCATGTATCTAGTTTTCTGTCCCTTGAGTCCCAGCTGGCATGTTTCTGTTGGTATAATCCCTGGCTTCTGTGGGGATGGTTGAACTTAATCACACCCATGAGTCACACCCAAGATCTCTTTTTCAAATGGTGGTTCAGCCACACCCTTGGTGTTCTTCTCTGCAGAACAAACTTTCTCATATTTTGCAATATGGGTGTACAGAATTTTCCAAATCTCCAAGTTCTAGGGTTTGGTTTGGTTTGGCTTTTGTGTTTTTTGTTTTTGTTTTTGTTTAACAAATCCTTCTTTGGTTTATCTCTCACCTCTCGCATTTTGTTACAAGCAGTAAGGAGGGCCCAAGCTGCACCTTCAACACTTTGCTTGGAAATCTGTGTTGAATGTCCACGGTTTCTTTGCTCACAAGTTCTACCTTCCACAAAACACTGGAACACCGGTCAGCCAAGTTCTTTACTATACAACAAGGATTGCCTTCCTTCCAGTTTCCAATAACGGGTGTTCCTCATTTCTGTCTGAGATTTCATCAGAATGGTCTTGGACATCCATATTTACAGCGTGCACCTCAAAACTCTGCCAGCCTCTGCCCATTACCCAGTTCCAAAGGTGCTTCCACATTTTTAGGTATTTGTTAGAGCAGCACCCCTCCTCTAGGTGCCAAAATCTGTTAATCTGCTTGGGGGTGCCATAACAAGATACCGGGGAGTTCACATTAACAGAAGTTAATTTCTCACCATTGTAGAGGCTGGGAAGGCCAAGATCAAGGTGCCTGCTGATTTGGTTCTGGTAAGAGGGTTCTCTTTCTAACTTGTAGATGGCCATCTTCTTGCAGTGTCCTCACAGTCCTTCCTCAGCGCATTCTCTCTTCTTACAAGGCTACCAATCCTATCAACTTAAGACCCCATACTTACGGACCTCATTTAACCTTAATTACCTTCTACAAACTCTATCTCTAAGTACAGTCACATTGGTTAGAGCTTCAACATGAACTGGTGGTTGGGGGTGGTTGACACAATTCCATCCATGGTAATTTTCTGTTGTTCAGGTTGGGTATTTTATATTGTTCTATCTTCAACTTCACTGATTCTTTCTTCTGCCCCTTCCAACCTGATGTTGATTCCATCATTGGATTTTATTTCAGTTATATTTTTCAGTTCCATTGGATTCTCTGTGTTCTATTTCTTTCCCGAAACTATTTTCTAAAATCGTGTCCAGCATGTTTGTTATTGCTCATTGAGGCATTTTATGATGGCTGTTTTTAAATCTTTTATCATTTCAGTGTTGGCATCTGTGGGTTGTCTCTCATTCAAGTTGAGATTTTCCTTCTGTGTGTGCTGGCAATTTTCAGTTGAAATCTGGGCATTTTGAGTATTATGTTATGAGACTCTGTGTCCTATTTAAAGCTTCTGTTTGGGCAGGAAAACCAACCCTTTGGAGAAAGGGCTGAGGGGATACTGCTTATTACTCTCGGTTGGTGTTGCAGGTGAAGGTTCATCATTGGCCTCTACTGACACCTGAATGGGGGGCCTCACTACTGCTGGATAGGGGTGGGAGTTACAGCGTCCCACTAGGCCTCTAATGACACCACACCAGCAAGGAAGGGGAGAGACGTCTTGTCTCTGGGTAGGACTGGAAGCCTATGCCCCACGTGGTCCCCAATGACACTGCCAGGGTGAGATGGGGAAAGAATTGGTTTGGAAAATTCTGTCCCTGACTTGACCCTCTCTGATACCACTGTGGTGTGGGGGTGGAGCATTGAGGAGCCTGGTTACAGACTGGCGAGGGTAGACATGACCCCCCCTTGGTCTTGGGTCTTTGGCTGGAGTAGGATTGGATATTGTCTAAAAGTGTTCTGTCTTGCTAGACCACTTCTTTGTCTCATCCTTTGTCTAGAAAGAATAGCCTTTTCTTGCGTTTTGTTGTTGTTTTTGTGGGGTTTTGGGGTTTTTTTTGGGGGGGGGGTCTGTGCCCATTGGCATTTCTCAGTTGCCAGCTTCTTCAGAATCCAGTCTGGGATAGATGAAGCAAAGGGAAAACCCAAGGACCTCCGTGCTGAGGTCCCCAGCCAGTCTGTATTCTTTCCACGTTTCAGAATCTTCGGTTATTTTATGCAGATGTCCGTGGTTTTTAGCTGTACTTTGAGAAATAGGGAAAAGCACTACTACATAGTTCCATGATATCCTTTCATTTGACACCAGAATAGGTCAAGTTGTTGTCAGAGTCCCGTGGCATACGTAGGTCATTTACAACCACTTAGGATTAAGTACTGAGAGGAGCTCTCACTTGTTCCTCCGATGTAAGTTGCCAAGTTGGTAGGTAGAAACTACCAGGCTGCAAGCTTCATCTAGCTTTCAAGGAACTGTAGTGTTTAAGTTGAGGAAACGCCAGTATTTACTTATAGATTACAAATTTCAGAAGGAAAGATAGAAATGATTAAGAATATAAACATAAACTAGTGTTAATTTGTTCTATTTATACATTGTTCCAAGAGCATGTAAAAACCACTGAATTGAATTCAGAATTTTGGTGGGGTTTTTTTCCCCCATTATGTATTACCTATGTGTAGATATCTGTTCATTTTAACTTGATATATAACACAGGATATCATAGAGAACCAACAAAGAAAATAATTGGGATTTGGGACAAATCACTTCATCCTTTTAAAACTGTTTCCTCATTTTAAAAAAATTTTTAAAAAAGGTAATACCTCCTTCAGAGTGGCTAGATTATACAGATACTGGATGCAAAGTGATTTGCAAGCTATCAAGTGCTATATAACTATTAGGTATGTTGATAATA
Source organism: Ursus maritimus (assembly GCF_017311325.1). NCBI lineage: Eukaryota > Metazoa > Chordata > Mammalia > Carnivora > Ursidae > Ursus > Ursus maritimus. Next base: position 34,294,460 of record NW_024426774.1, on the reverse strand, counting down.
GTCATTTATGACCTGTTCATCGTATGTGCTTTATGATGGTGTAGTCCAATAAAAATGAATATAATGGAATGTGTCTTTTTATATTTTTTAAAAAATAAGTTTTCTTGGACAGAAGTAAAACGTGCATCTTTTGAGATGATCATATGGTTTTCCTTAATCTGTTAATGTGGTAAATTACAGTGATAGATTTTTTTTAATGATAGATTTTCTAATGTCAAAGAATACTTGCATTCTTGGGATTATCCGATTTAATGATTTTTCCCACTTCTGGAAGAGTTTGTTAGGGTTCCCCAGAAACACACAACCAATAGGATCCATATATTCTATTGGATAAATAGTGATATTTATTATAAGGAATTAACTCATGCACTTAGGGAGACTGAGTGCCATGACCTGTTGTCTACCAGCTGGGGACCCAGGAAAGCTGGGAGTGTCATTCCAGCCCAAGTCCAAAGCCTGAGAACCAAGAGCACCGAGGGCAGAAGACCAACGTCTCTCTCAGCTCATCAGTCAGGCAGGGAGAGCCAATTCAACCCTCTGCTTTTTGTTCTATTTAGGCCCGTAACGTATTGGACGATGTCCACCCACACTGGGGAAGCACTCTGATTTTCTCAGTCCCCCAATTCACATGCTAATCTTTTCTGGGAACACCTTCACAGACACAACCAGAAAAAATGTTTAACCAGATATTTGGGCATCCCTGGCCCTGTCAAACTGACACATAAAATTAACCATTACACTAATATATTTTTACCAGTTAGTCTTGTTGTTCTATTTGCCTTTCCCCTCTCCTTTCTTGTTTTCTTTTGGATTGAATAATAAGTTTTATTTTTTCTTTACAGGTTTGAAATGTATATACTCTGTTTCTGTTCTTTTTAATGGCTATTGTTAACATTTTTAACAAGCTCAATTTTATTAAAGCATGTTTAACTGAAACTCTGAAATTAATCGATTTCATTATTGTTCCTACAAAGACATCAAGGACCTTAGAATGTTTTAACTTTAATCACTACCATATCAGTTAGTTATTGCTGCATAGCAAACCAGTCTAAAATTTAGTGTTTTTTTTTAAAGATTTTATTTATTTATTTGAGAGAGAGAACGAGCACGAATGGGGGGAGGGGCAGAGGGAGAGGGAGAAGCAGACTTCCCCCTGAGCGCAGGGCTCCATGCGGAGCTCAGGACCTCAGGACCCTGAGATCATGACCTGAGCCGAAGTCAGACACTTAACCGACTGAGGCGCCCCTAAAATGTAGTGGTTTAAAACAACAGCTGTGTACGATTCCTCTCGAATCTGCAGGTCACCTGGATGGTGCCGCTGACCTGATCTCAGCTGGGGTCGATCATGTGTCTATAGCCAGGGGGTGGGTTGGCTGTGGTTGGCTGGCAGAGGATGGCTTTGGATGGGATGACTCTGCTCTCCTCCCTAATTTTCCAGTGGGCTAGCTCAGACGTGCTCTCCTGGTGGCAGAGGTCCAAGAGAATGGAAGCATGCAAGGCCATTTGAAGCCTCAGCTCAAAACTAGCGCACCCGAAATTTCATCGCATTCCATTGGCCAAAGCAAGTCACAAGGCCAGCCTTGACTCAAGAGGTGAGGAAAGAGACTCCATCTCTGCATTGAAGGAGCTGTGCTATCACATCACAGAGGGTGTGGACACACGGAGGGGTGAAGACCTGGGTCAGTGTTTGCAATCGATGTACCATGCTCCCTGCCCCCCTGCCATCTTAAGTATTGTAAGTGCTAACATTGTCATTGTTAGATTCGCCCACGTGTTCATCTCTATTCCTTCTTGCATTCCAGGAGAACTTCCTTCTGGAGGCATTTCCTTTCTTCCTGAATGACGTCTTTCAGAGGTTACTCTGGTAAGGAGCTACTGATGGTAAAATGCCAGTTTTTGTGGGCTGATGTTTTTATTTTTGCCCCAGTCCTTCATGTATATTTTCACCAGGTAAAGAGTTCTAGACTGGTGGTGATTTTTCTCTTAGAACTTTAAAGATACTCTTCTACTTCAGTCTGGCTTGGTTATCTCATAGTTTTATAATCATGAGTTGTGAGCTTAAATTTTATTGACCTTACTATGTGGAAATACTGAAAAATGTGTTGTGGGGTGTTTCTCCAGAGAAGAATTGAATGAACCCCTTTTGTCAACTGAGATTTCCTGGACGATGCAGGAAATATCACCTCAAATGCCAAAGCCTCCTGGGATAGGTCTGTGATCTTGATTTACTAGAGGAAAATCATCCCATCCCCAACTCCCATCACCAAGTTTGGGGGTGCTCAGGGAAGTGTCCCAGTGGACTCCCCTTTCTGGTGGTTAGATTTATTTTCTGCCTCCTTTTCACGAAGGGTCTCACTCATACGAGGTTCCTAGATCTAACTCACCACCCTGCTCTGGGCCAAGACCTTGTCTCCTGGCCTCCAGAGGCTCTTGAATCCTCAAGTTCCAGGTGGTTAAGATTGGCGTGCAAGGCAGGAAATCTCTGGTTTCTTTTGTCCTTAGAAATGACAGTATTTTAGGGGCACCTGGGTGGCTCAGTCAGTTAAGCGTCTGACTCTTGGTTTTAGCTCAGCTCGTGATCTGAGATCGTGGTGGTGAAGTCAAGCCCTGCACTCAGCACAGAGTCTGCTTGAGGATTCTTGCCCTCTCCTTCTGCACTTCTCTCTCTCAAATACATACATACATACAAGGTTTAAAAAAAAGAAATAGCAGTATTTTATTACCCTAATTAATTTTACAATGAAACAATTGTTGTCACAATAACTGATACAGCAGGACGGAAGCTGAGGATCTTCCCTCCCTTCCTCCCTTCCTTCTCCTCCTTCTTCTTTTGTCTTTTGTCTTCTTTTGTCTTTGCTTTGTCTATATATGTTTTCCTTTGCTGAACTATTGGAAACTAAGTTGCCTACATCGTGGCATTTCAGCCTGATGTCATATGTTTTGTAAGAATATGTATTGGCTCCATCTTGTATAAGCAAGGACATTCTCCGCCATAAGCACACTGCCATTGTTCAACTCAAGAAATGTAACATTTATTCAATAATGTTATCTAACACAGAGCCAGTTTTAACTTATCCACGCTTATCCCAAAATGTCATTTACAGCCCCACTGCCCAATTTCCAATCAGTGATGACACGTTGCAATGTTTGTCCTGCCTCTTGAGTCTTCTTCAGTCTAGAACGGTCTTTCAATCTCTCTAGCCTTTCATGTCATTAACATTTCGGGAAGTTCAGGCCAGTTGTTTTGTCAAATGTCCCACAATCCGTATTTCTGGATTACTTTCTCATGATTAGATTCAGAGTAAGCATTTTTGGCAGGAAATCTACACAGATGTTGTGTAATCCTCAAATCACACCAAGAGACTCGAGATGCCAGTTTGTCCTGTTATTCCTAATGCTATATCTGATTACCTTGTTTACATGTGGTGCATCCAAATTCCCTCATTGTAATTAATAACCTCTCCTTTTGGACTTAATAAGTAATCTATGAATTATTTGTTTCCCAGAAACAACCTTCCCCCAGTGTTTTTGGACTCATTGATAATCCCTGCGTGAATCAATTATTAGTGCTTACAGAATTGTATTTTTCTAATTCTGTCATTCCTTCTACATCAAGTAGCTGGCATCCTTACAAAAAGAACAGCTCTCCATCACCACCTCCCACCCTGTTTTTGTGGTATCACTGTGGGTTCGTAGATTTCTTTTTCAAATTTTATATTAATTGAGGTTAAACATTCCTAACGTGTATAAATCTTCAGTATGCAGCTTGATGAACTTTGACATATGGATAGACCCACATAACCACCAACAAATTTTAGGTCAGGATACAGAACATTTCCATTATTCCCGAAGGCTCCTCCTTGCCTCTTTCTAGTCAATCCACCCCACCCCATCCTCCCAGCCTCTCACCTCCCTGTCCCCCAAGGTAATTACTATTTTGGTTTCTATTATCCTGGACTAGTTTTACCTATTCTTGATCACTTTAAAAAAATCATTTAGTTTTGGGCTGCCTGGGTGGTTTAGTTGGTTAGGTGTCTGACTCTTGGTTTTGGCTCAGGTCTGATCTCAGGGTCATGAGCTCAAGCCCCATATTGGGCTTCCTGCTCCGCGTGGAGTCTGCTTGAGTGTCTTTCTCCCTCTTCCTCTGCCCCTCCCCCCCTTTGCGTGAGCTTGCTCTAGCTCTCTCTCTCTGAAATAATCCTTTTAAAAAATCATACAGTATGTACTTTTTTGTATCTGACTTCCTCACACCACATTTTGTGTAATTCAACCATCTTGCATGTGTCAGTAATGTGTTCTTTTGCACTGATGGCATGGTATTCCACTGTATGAATATGTGGCAGTGTGTTTATCTATCCTACTGTTGATTGGTATTTGAGTTGTTTCCAGTTTGGGACTATCATGAGTATAACTGTTATGCACATTCCTGGCAGGCATATGTTTTTCTCCTGGAAATACATATTTAGGAGTAGAATTCCTGGGTCATGGAACATGCATATGTTTAACTTTAGAAGATAATGTCAAATGGTTTCCAAATGACTTAGCAATTTACAACACTTCTATCAACAAACTATGAGAGTTCCAGTTTTTCAACGCTTTGTAACTTTAGTCTTTTACATTTTCACCACCCAATTAGTAATTTCTCGTGGTGGTTTTAATTTTCATTTTTCTGATAACTAATGATACTGATCACTCTTTCAAATGCTAATTGGACATTTGGATATCTACTTTTTAAAAAGTGACTAGTCAAGTCTTTTGTCCATTTAAAAGCATTTTTTGATTCATTTGTGGGAGTCCTTGATATGTTCTTGATACAAGTCCTTTGTTAGATATCTATACTGAGATTTTGCTCTCCCATTATTTTGTTATGACGATGGAGAAAGTTGGAGCCCTTCATGCTGGCCCCTCTATCCTTTCCTTTGAGTATGCTCCCCCTCTTTTTTAGAGAAAGAGAGAGCCCTAGTGCACATGTGAAGGGAGGGAGGGGCAGGCAGAGGAACAGGGAGAGAGAGAATCCTAAGCAGGCTCCGTGCTGAGCCAGACGAGGCGCTCAATCACACGACCCTGAGGCCATGACATGAGCCGAAATCAAGAGTTGGGCGTTTAATGGACTGAGCCACCCAAGCACCCCTAAAGTGTGGTGAGTTTTATTGAACGTCTGCCTCACCTTATGCTGACATAATAGTTCATAGGAAGGCTTTTTTCCCTTGTTTTGCTGCTCATGGAGAATTGGACTCCTCCAAACTTCAGAAATAAAAGGAATACTGCAGGTGGGAAAGTAAAAATTCTACCACCATGTTGGAAAATGATTTGGCAATTTCTTATAAAGATAAACATACACCTACCCATTGACCCAGAAAGCTGACTCCTGAATATTTGCCCAAGATGTGAAAATATTTGTTCATGACAAAACTTACACAGAATGTTCCTAGTACGTAGTACTATTCTTGGAAACAGCCCAGATGTCCCTCAGCAGCTTAACAGAAAGACAAATTATGGCATAGTCACACAATGGACCATCACTCCACAATAAACAGAATGAGCTCCTGATACATGGATGAATTTCAGAAACATCATGTGGAGCGAAAGAAGTCAGAACACTACCGTACAGATGATAAAACTGATCTCTAGTGACAGAAATTAGAAGAGTCACTGCCTCTTACAGGAGGACTGCCTGGGGAGGGGCACAGGGATATTTTCTAGGGTGATGAAAATGTTCTTTATCTCAACTGGGGTATGGATTACACAAGTGTGTATCTGTCTGTCAAAACAGTATAGTTAAGATGTATGTGTGCAATGCATATAAAATTGACTAAATGTGTGTGTATGTATATATGTGTGTGTGTGTGTGTGTATGATTCATGTCTCTGGGTTTAAAAAGAAAAGGGAACGGAAGGAAATACTAATTGCCTGGCAAAGACTTAGAGTTAGCTGAGCAGATCGCATTAATTAAACTTCAGGGGAACAGTCAGTGCAAGGGGGAAACAGGAGATCTCAGCAGAGTTGCTGGGCTCCAGAACGCTGCCGTCCATTGAGAGATTTACTGGTCTTTTAAGAACTGCCCTGTAGTTCTCTTAGGCTTCACCAGGTGGCAGTGTTGCACCAGCCGCCAGGTGCCTAGGGAGGGGGTCAGATCGCTAGAGATACCCCTGCTCTCTGGAGTCACTAAAGAGAACCGTTTTTCTTATGTCATCAACATAATCCACTTTTAAACAGATGATATTACTCATCTCGACTGCCTATTTAATTCGCCAGCCTCAGCTGAAAACGACTTTTATCTTTTTCCAAAAATTAGTAGCTAGGGCGCAAAGGTGCCACCACCGCAGGTGTTCAAGAGAATGTCCTTAAGGCCCTGTTGAAAGCTGGGCTGAAGAAGAGCTCCCCAAATTCGGAGATGTCATCTCCCAGACTGGTTGACTTGTGACGTAGTCCCCCTGGAAGAGCCTGGAAAGTCGACATGATTGCCCTCCAAAGCTTCCTCCTTCGCGGGGCCATGCCACCATGATTCTCAATGTATGAATGAGCTCCAGGTCCCCCTGATAATTACTACCATTTGTTGAGCCCTTGCCATATGGCAGGAACTATTTCAAGTGCTGAATGTTCATCATACCATTTCCGCTGTGGGAAGTAGGGACTATTAACACACCAATTTTCAAGTGAAGAAACAGATAAAAAAGGTGTTCTGTGATGTCCCAGTGCTAGTGAAAATGGTGCTGGGCGTGACCCTGGCGGTGGGACGCCAGGAGTACAGGTAAGGCTGAGTGGATCCAGACTCTCCTGCTCTAGCAACTGAGCAAAACCATAGGAGACATGTTTTGGCTGACATTTCCAGGATGGCATTTTGCTTTTCATCTCTTCAAAACTCCGGAGTGACTTCACCAGTTCGGTGTTTGTGGGTCTCTGTACATCCCATGGATTTGCTGACATTTGATCCAGAACCTTCCAGCATGTCTGCTTCAAAAGAGAAGAAGGTGGCTGGTCTCTTTAGAAGCCTTGTCTACAGAGAAACAACAAGAAAAATGATTCTGTTTTCTTATCATCACTTAGCACATCTTTGTACCCTGGTCCTTCCAGTAGCTCCTACTAACTTAGGCTCGCTCCTTCCTTCAGCAAAAAGTTGGAGAAATAGTCCTCCATTCATCCGTGGTTCCAGCGTGGTGGTAGATATATCATGAGTGTTTGGCAAAGGTTTGTGGATTGAATGGTCTTTTGAATTCTTGGCAAAATACACCTGAAATTATTTTTAGCTCTAATTTCAGTTTGCCTCATTAGGTGGGATGTCCTGTTCTCTGCTGGACTAATTGTTTTGGAAAGATGCACTTCGCCCAGGGACAACTTCACGTCACATTCAGAGCCTTTGGTTTTCGTTTCTGGGCGTACTCCTTTGTCCAGGGTCTCTTATAAGGACTCCAAATTATAAATCGTTGTTTCAGCTTTACACACACACACACACACACACACACACACACAGGTTTTTAATATTTCCTTTCCTTTTCAACACACACATTTCCTCAGCTCTGGACAGGCTGCCCTAGCTGACACCTGGAGAGGATGGGAAGCCCACACACTGGCTTGTCTCCCAGTCTCCTCCCCCTGGGACAGGCCTGGAAAGTTGTTGCCACAGAAATGACCAGAGGCCTCAGGATGGGGGAGCAGATCATGATCTGTGGTGGGGAGATGGTTCTGACCCTGGTTTGTCAGATGGGAAGAAGGTGCCCTGGGGAAGGGGTGGAGGGAGTCTTTGGGACCCCGAAAATAGAGCCTCTGAGTTGAGGTTCCCTCTGGCTGCACATGGAGGTGAGACCTGAGACCCCTTACCTGGAGATGTGCCTTGCGGGCAATTCCGTCCCAAGCAAGGCCTTCACACACGAAATCTGTGGAGTGTCCTATTGAGCCTGCCCTGAGCTCTTCCAGTGAGGTAGTCTCACTTCGCAGAAACTCAAGTCTAGTGGAGAAGTGCACAGAAACATAATTACTCTACCAGAGGAGAGGTGTGGCGGTGGAGACAGGTACTTGAGCCTCCGACCCCCATGCCCAGGCTGAGGGCTCTCTGGAAGGCCCCACTGCGGGGCACAGGTGGCATCTTCCCCCACAGAGAGCCACAGGAGGTCACTGGGGTCTGGACACAGCACATTCAGTGGCCAAGAGATGGAAGCATGACAGACTGGGCTGTTGGGGCAGAGACGACTTCAGGGTGGCTGTGTCTGGGGACAGAGGGCTGTGGCAGGTGTCACTGGAGAGAAGGGTTGGTTGTGGGATGGTTGGCCAGCGCGTGAAGACGCTGGGCAGTGCCTGGTCCCTGTGGTGGCTGTACTTAGGATAGTCTAGGTTATGTTTCAGGAACTGAGTAACTACAGATCTCCGTGCCTGATCCAACAAGGAGTTATTTTTCACCCGGGGTCGGTGTGTGGTGCCGGCCGGGGTTCGTGTGGATGTGGGGGTGGGGAGGGGAGGCGTGTTGGGTTTGGCCGCTCTGCCAACGCCCAGCGGTCCAGGCTGAGGGAGCGCCACCATCCGGGAAGGTCGCCATCCCATCCCGCTGTGCCGCTTCAGCAACCGCCTGGGACCTCACCCCTGCTTTTGCTGTGCTTTAGTGGGGGGTGGGGGGTGTAACTCCCGTTCCTTCTGCTTACAGCCTGTTCACCAGGATTAGTCACATGTCCTCCACCCAGCTGCCAGGGAGGCTGGCAAAGGCCGTCTTCCTCAGCCTGGGCAGAGGAGGCTGAAGCCGGCTGGGTGAACACGAAACACCGCCTTTGCCAGAACATTCAGCCAACGCTGGGGCCAGGCCTTCGTTAGGGGCCCGGAAGAGCCCCGAGGTACTCTAAGTAGGGGCGTGTTATGTTCAGGTGGGGGCCCAGGTTCGAGGCGCGGCGCTGCTGCTCGGGCCAGGCACGGGGCCGTGGCGGACGGGCGGAGGCCGGGGCTGCTCCCAGCCGGGCCGCGGCTGCGGGACGTCGAGGAGTTTCTGCCACAGCGAGTCAGAGAGGGGATTCCGGCTGTGCCCACCCGCCCAGAAGCCAAACCCGCTTCCGTCTGCCAGTTTCCAGGGCGCTCCGGGCTGCCCGACGTCTACCCAAGAAGAGCTGCTTGAGCCTCTCGTGGGAACTGCAGTTTGGAGAAATGTGCAGGCCTGGAGCCTGGGGCGCCCGCCTCCAGCGCGCATGCCCGGATCCTGCAGCTTCTCCGGCCTCCAACAAGCGACAGAGCTGAGACCTCCTCCTTCCCGCTGCCTCGCTAGGCCTTCCTGCCCCTGGCTGCCTGCCGCCTGCTGAGACTTGCGTTCAGCTGCCCGGGCCTTGGTGTTTGCACTCACCTGCATCTCACCTGTGACTCTAATTCCCGCTGCGCCCAGCCTGCGCCGTCCTTGCCAAACTGCAGGCACCCGCCGGTTTGCCACCTCCCTCTTTCCCACTGACTTTGAAGTAAGTCTGTACCTGGACTCCATGCTCCCTGCCTGGTCCCTGATTTGGTCTAGGTCCTTGGTCCCAGTTTCTTCCCTTAGCGCTCCCCCTCCCGGTTCCATCCGGCTGAAACCCAGAATCCTTACTTCTGAAGGGAACAACCTACATTTGGGCCCAGTGCCTTCTTCGCCCCAGTGGACTCCTGGCCTGACCATTGAGGGGAGTCTGCTTCCTCAGACGGCGGTAATTTCTCCAGTGGGTCACCCCACTGGGCAATGGCACTCACCCCCATTGCCCCTCCATCAAAGCCTTGATGTTCTCAGTCTCTTGGGTTTCGTCCTCTGACCCTCTGTTTATATTTTCCTCAGTCCTCTATAATTTGATCTTAGAATACTTTCACTACCTTGGGGCTGGGAGAGTAGCACATACTTGTATCAGGCAGCTAGATGTAACACATTCTCCAGGAGGTTAAAGGAAAAGAGCCACCCTTCCTGAACTGCGCTCTGAGATAAAAGGCATCTGTAGTCAAATGCGCTTGGGATAGCCAGGGTGGCAGTGATGGCTGGGTCTACCCACGGTCCCGCTTGCCTTCTCCCTGAGCCACGGAACCCTGGCTTCATTCCAGGCAGCAGATCGCCCAGCCCAAAGACCATGCTTCCCAGCCTCCCTGGAGCTCTGTGGGGCCTTATGATCAAGTTCTGGCCAATGAAGTGTACCTTCAAGGTCTGGGAGTGACTTCTGGGAAGGCTGCTTAGAGGAAGGTGCCTCAGCCCGGAGTACCAACCCCTCCTGGCCACCCCCGGCCTGGAATGTGAACGTGATGGCGGGACCTCCAGCTGCATAAGATGAGAAGCAATCACAAGATTAGAAACCGCTTTAGGGTAACGGGGTAAACAAAACAGAGCAGGAGCCTGTGTTATTGTTGCTTCGTGGAACTGCCAGCTTAGCCCCGAATGACTGGCCTCCAGTTTCATTTCCTGCGAGAATGTCCACTGTTAGGGTGGATTTTCTGACCTATTCAACTGAATCTAATCCTAACAGATACACCTGACATAGAAAAAAATTACTTAGCAAATTAAAGACAGTGGGAAGCTCTACAGTGAAGAAAGCTCTCATAGGCAGAATTCCCAAGATGTCCCCTGAAGATTCTTGTCCCTTGGTTGTTCAGTTGCTGTGATGAGACTTTGCAGGTGTAATTAAGGTCATTCATCAGCTGGCTTTCAGATAGATAGCCGATCTGGGAACATCTGGGTGGGCCCACGGTGAATCGGTAATCAAAGATTAGGAAGCCGAAGAGGCAGCCAGAGAGCAGAGAGAAGGTGAAAGAAACCAGAGGAAAGCAACACAGGGGGTTGGCAGAGGGATTCCAAGTGTGAGAAGGACCAGATGCACGGTTGCTGGCTGAAGGGTGGAGGCGCCCACTGCAGGGAGCTAAGAGCAGCTTCTAGGAGCCGAGGGCAGCCCCCAGCTGACAGCCAGCAAGGAAAAGAGACCCCAGTTTGCGACACTGCTCTGCTATCCGCTCAGGATGGGAGTCCATGTGCCCCCTGTCATTTGTACTGAAAAGGCACAGCTGCTGCTGTTCACAGGCTTTTGAAGGCTCTGTTTCATTGTCAGCCGTTTTCAACATCACTGCTCCGACGTGCTGTGTGCTCGGAGGCGGTCTTCCTGTCCCCTCTGCACGTGGAGGGCACTGAGCCACACTGGGACGCCGCTGGAGGCAGCGCTCCGCTACCCCAGGGATTTGCACATCACTGCGGCTCTCTCATTGCTTCATTGGGATTTCCTCCCCCTCTTGCCAGTGCATTTCGAAGGCACGGCTGCAATGTCCTCTCCGTTCGGAGGCACTGCTCAACTCCCTCTGCATGTCAGTGGCACAGCTCTGCCCCCATTGTCATCTTGATTTTGAAGTCCTTCCCTCACTGTCCTCTACCTTAGAAGAACCAGCTGAAGCAAGACCTCACTGCTCTGGTCGCTGACCTCGTCTGTTTTCCTGCCTGTTTGTTAGCCCATCCCTAAGAGCTCTGTGGTGGCCTCCTTAGGGACCCAGGGAACCCCAGAGGCTGTCCAGACCCTGTCAGGGAGTTCTCAACATTAAACATTCTGGGCACAAGTATGAGTCCCCAAATCCCCACTACTCACAACTAACTGAAGGCTTCCCAAGAGGTGCCTCTGGGGCCTTTCTGGGACCCAGCTCTCTCCCTACACCTCCTTCTCGTGCATGCCCCCCCCCCCGATCTGTATTGATCTGGTGCCCCAAAGCCTGGAACAGAGGCATCTGCCTGTGGTGGGTGGGAAAGGTGTGGGTGGACATGGCTACAGGCAGGAACAGAATCCTGACACCCTACTCCATGCCCCTGCAGGAAACTTTAGCAGTGTGTGAGGTGCGGGTGCCCCTGCCCTTCAGGATAAGGGCTGCTTTCCTGGAGGGGAGCTGGGTCTGCCCGTGACGGTGACTCTCCGTCCACCTGGCCCATCAGAAACCGTGGGGAGCTCACAAAACCCGCCAATACCAGAAACCTGCCCCTGGAGAGTCCCATTTAGGGGGGCAGCCCGGGCGTCTGCAGGTGATTTTGTGGGCAGCTGAATGAAGACTCCCCCAGCTGCCAGCGGTGTGGAAGGCCTTCATCTCTGCCCTTGCCCTGTTGTTCTTATGGGATGAGTAGCAAATTTTGTCTCAAAGGACAGTTCCCTTACAGTCCCTCAAAAACCTGTTCTCCAAACTGAAGGATTAACAGGAAGAGAGGGTCTCCTGTGAGAATGAATAGTGTTGCCGTGGTCCCCGTTCCTCAAAAGCTGGCTTTTCTTTGGGTAAGGGTAGGTCATTCAGAAGCCCCTCCCACAGTTTTATGACGCCTCCTCGTGTCTTAGGACAGAGACTGGTGTGTCATTCACGCCCCTAGGGGAGTCCCTCCTAGGGGAGTATATCTACATTTAATGTTTTGTGATACCCGTGTTTCAAATAGCAGCATTTGTGCATTGGGTAAATGCTGTACATGACACTTGTCATGAGATTCGGCTTCTCTAATGACATGGGGTAAGGGTAGCCTTCTTATTGTAGGTCACCCAGAGAGCAGAGACCCTCCCTTTCAAAGAGACCTAGAAAAGCCACTGTCCAGCTCTTTCCTGTGTATAGTGTCCTGCCTCCTGGGAGAATACCATGTGGGGAGTACTTCTGAGGGGTCTGTTGTGGGGTGCAGGAGTGCCTGTGACCTCCTGAGTGTCAAGGTGTCCCTATGTCTCCCATGGCCTAGGGAGACCCTGGACACATTCAGCCCCCTCCTCATTCTGGGGAATGCACCAGCTATGTGAGAAAAGGAAACAGAGCCCCTCTGTTGGGAGCAGAGCCCTGAGAAGGCTGGTCTGGGCTCATCTCGTCCTTCAGTGGCCATGACCCAGTCTCGGTGGCCAGGTCTGCTGAGGTTCAGAGAATGCAGGTGAGGAGCGGTGGGAGGAGACAGGCAGCCCAGGTCCCTTGACTGCTTTTAGTGTGAAAGACCAGAAGCCAAGGGGGGGCTTTTCCTGGCCCTTTCTGTCCCTCCTCTTGACCCTCGGGTGCTCCGTGTCCTGGACGCCGGTGGCTTCTCATGGCGTGGTGCTCTGGCCCTGCCTGGTCTTGTCATGGCCGTCTGGGGGGGGGGGGCACTGACGCCCCAGAGCAGGGCTGAGCAGCACAGGACAACGGCCCTGGGCCTCTGCAGGGAGACCTTTGACCTCTCAGGCTGTCTAACATTACAAAGGCAACTTAGGTATCTGGCCTCGTTATTGACTCTGGCTAACTTGTGGTCAGCTGATCCATTATGGTCTTTTTTGTCTCCACAAACAGTGAGGAATCTAGGAATCTGTTTGTGAATTGGCCATAACATTTCTCCTGCTTCCATTTCATGCTGCAAGTTTGAACCCACCATTCCAGTGGATCAAGATTCTTTCGAAACCTCATTCCATCATCGGGATCAGCCACCTTTCAGGCAGTGGGCATTGAGCAAGAGGGACTGGTTTCAACCCAGAGCAGCCAACACACCACCTGAAACCCTCCCATGGACTTGACTTTGTTTATCGACCCTCCTTGACACCGAGCGCTTCGGTCTCCTGGTTGCGGTTGGGTGGGCTTGTCTTTCCGGCCTAGCTCCCCTCTTCCGGGCCTGCAGTTGTGAGGTGCCTCGGCTGCCACACATCCTGTGTCCTCCCAGAGCTATCTCAAGGGGGCAAAGGGTGGAGCCACTCTTTCCAAGCTGCAATATAAGCTCTCTCGACTTCTGGCTTTTGCCATGGAGCTCCTGGGAATCTGGGCGGGACATGCCCACGAGGAGACTCAGGGTCAGACAGAGCTCTGGAGAGTCTGGCGGCTGGAGCTGTCGTGAGCACCCAGGAGGAAGAAATGGACATATGGCAGCAGCTTATCCCCAGCATGTGTCTGGTTGCTTTCTAAGTCAGGCCCTAGGGGGGCATGGCCTGCCCCTCTGAGTGACGCTCCTGGACCACATGAGGCCCCAGATTGCCCCAAGGTTCTGCAAACCAGACTCTGTCTCCTTCCCCAAGGGCCATGGCTCTTCTAAGTGCCATGGGTGGAGGAGGGAACAGATGCCCATGTCAGATGTGGCCTAGGCCTTGACCTTGGAGAGAAGGGGTAGCCCCAGAAAGCTGTGGGTAATGAGGAAGAGGATGCTGGGTAGCCTTGAGGAGGTCTGGCTCAGACCAGAAGATGCTGCCCTCCTAATTGACACAGAGACCAGGAAGTCTTGAGAACAGGACAACCCTCTGGTCTCAAGGGGACTCACCTGCCATGCAGAGAGCACACAGCCTCCCCAGGGGGCCTGGGCTGGAAGCACTGAAGTCGTCAGCTGACCTGCATTCTTCCTACGGTAAGTCTTTCTGGACGATCTATTCAGTACTGGGCTGCTTTCTTTAGCAGAGCAGAGTGCAGCCATCTCCATGTGCCTGGGCCCCTGCCATCCTGACTATGACCACTTCTGACAAGACTGCCTATCCCAACGCACCTGCTTCCTCTGGGGCCGTGCCCAGGCGGCCATGTTGAAAGCGGCACCTGGCCTGCAGTGGTTACACAGGGACACTAGGGCACTTTGCTGAAGCCCCCACATGCTTCCTGTGGCCTCTCTTCGGGGCAGCGCCCCATCCTTAATGCTTGGCAAGGCTCATGAAGAAGTTCCCAGGGACATGCCACTCACCAAAGAGCCTCCTCCCTTTTCCGTCCCACCCCACCCCTTCCTTGCCTGCTTCACTCACCACTGCAATTTCAGCGTGGGGACTCTCCCATCTTTCTTTCTTTCTTTCTTTTTTTAAAATTTTTATTTTGGGTAGGCTCCATGCCCAAAATGGGGCTTGAACTCACAACCCTGAGATCAAGAGTCACACGCTCTACCAACTGAGCCAGCCAGGTGCCCCACCTCCCATCTATTCTTGAATCACATTCACTTGCTGACTCTCTGGCTGAGAGAGAATGTTTTATCTTTAAATGCTTTGAAATCTGCTTTCTAGTCTAGGGAAATATTTATGGAGAATACTTTGTCGGATTCTGTGCTTGGGGCTGGGGGCAGGGGGATGTGAGGGTGAATAAGATACAACTTCTCTGTTGGGGGGGACAGACTCATGACCAGGAAATAGGGACCAGCCTGAAGGGACCCCCACCTGAGCCTGGGGGAGGGATCTGGGAGCCTCCCAGAGAGGATGACCACTGAGCCAAGTCTTGAAGGATAAACAGAAATGGGGTGAAAGCAGAGGATGGGATACAGCAGCGGACCATGTGGGCAGGGACAGGACACAGCGGGTATGAGATGAGAGCTCTGTGGGAACCACCAGGCGGGCTGAGGACTCTGGTGGCACTTGGGGAGACAAATTAAGGAATTCACTTTCATCCTGAAGCTGGAGAAGGAGCCACTGGAGGGTTTGAAGCCAAAGAGTCACATGGTCCGATCTGCATTTTCCATGGTCCATTCTGGAGAAATGCTCAGGAGGTGGCATTGGAAGGATGCAGTTGAGTGGCTGGATGCAAGAATGAGGGACGAAGAGTCAGGGATGATTTTGTGGCTTGGGGTACGTGGTGGTGGAAATTCTCCAAAATATTCCTACAAAGTTGCACCTTCTTCCATTCTCGTGAAATTCTTACCCAAAAGCTTTTCAGAATGATACCCATTAAGTGGCATACGTGTTGGTGGCTTCTTGGAACAGGGTTCTGCTCCCATGACTGCTGGCCACCATCTTCCGGATGTTGCCTCCTGCTCAGAGGACTGTTCTCACAAAGCCATCACCCTGTCACCGTACCATGTAAGTGTCTCACTGTGGGCTGGACCGTGGTGGCCTGGGAAGTACTGCCCCACGCTGGCACCGTGTGTTTCTTTGTGCTAGGATTCAGAATGTGGCCTGCAGGGCTGTGGGCTCTGGTGACAGTAGAACTGTGAGAACAGGTAGACTCAGATTGGCAGGACAGCCCTCTCTATCCCGTTAAATGCAGAGAGCTGGTCTGCAGAGGGTCCTGCCCGACGCACGGTAGGGAGAGGCCTCAGCCTCACAGACCATCTGAGACGGAGCAGTGGGCACTCGATGGGTTTCCAATTCCAGGCTCTGAGCTCTCCTGAGGACCAGCACCACTTCCCAGGGGTGGACTCCTCAAATGCCCCGTTTCTTCATAATAAATTCTCACTTTTCAGATCCTTTAGCAGCCTCACAGGATCTCTGATTCTTGCCATTAAAAGAATGTTGATGAAGAAAATGTTGTGCTCCAGCCTTGACTGTCTGTCCCCCTTGGTTTGGTTTATAACCCATTCCCGGACACAGCATGAACACCTGAGTCCAGAAAGAAGGGGAATCAGCCCGCTCGCCTGCTGTTTCCTTGAGAACCGTGAGGCATGCCCTCCCCTCTGTTTCCAGCAGGTGGCGCCTGAGGCGGCTGGCCGGCCACACCTGGTGTCCTCTGGACCCGTTTTCTGAAGGGCAGAGCCCCTCTCCTTGCCCGGGCCTCCCCCTCCACACTCCCCACACTGGCCTCGGGACTGCGGGGTTTGGGGACCACCAAACTTCTGAGAATGGTGAGTCGGGGGTGGGAAAGCGGCTCCAGGAAGTACGCCCAAGGTAACCAGGGACAGCTTGTCCCAGATCAACCAAAGAATTTCCCTGGTGGGCAGAGGGTCCCAGTGGGTCTCAGGAAGAAGGAGGCAGGCAGGTGTGCCAGAAAGGTGTGACTAAAAGGAAGGGATAGGACAGGACCACCCTTGAACCCCTTTCCACCCTTCTAGAAGCCCAGCAGCCCTGCCGCCTACCAGCCCCATGCCCTCAGAGGCTGAGGCAGGGGCAGCCCTGCTGCCTAACTGGCCCAGCCCACCCAGCCCTAACACAGACCCTTGGTCTGCCCCTGCCACCAAGGAACTCAGTGATAACAGCAGGTTCATGGCGCCTGCCTGGAGCCCAGGGGTGGCCAGGTGAAGCTGGGGGAGGGGATGAGTCTGGGGCTGAGCAGTTGGGCTGACGATAGATTGTTCCATCAGGATCCTGCTCAGGAAGGAGATTCCTGGCCTCATCACTGACTCAGGAAAGTCTCTTCTTTGGAGCCTCACTTTGTCCACCTGTCAAACGGGCAAATTCAGTATCTTTACCAACCCTCCTGCCCCTTAGGCCAAAGAAGAGCTTGGTATGTTTTGTTTCTTCTGGGGAAATCTTACCTTCAAAGTACAGTGCTTTTATTATAGACACTTATGACAACGACAGCAGCAGCAACTCAGGGCTTAATTACAATAGTTGGGAAGAGAAAGAGTGGGAGGCTGCAGGGTGGGGGCGGGGCTGCTCCTTTCCCACAGCCCCAAGCTTTTCCCACCTCCTGGGTCTAAACTCCCCTGCCACCTCTCTGAGTCAGGGAATACCAAAAAACCCTAAATGGACTTCACTGCACCACAGGTGGGTTATAGCAAGCTAGGAAAGGGCTATTTCTGGGGCAGGACTAACGTTAGGCAGTGCTCACGGTGGGGGTGGGGGATGGGGCTAGTTCTTACTAACATCTCCCATTGGAGGAGAGAGAGGAGAGAGCAGAGAGAGGAGACCAGCCCTTCCTCCTGGTGCCCCTGGCGCACCTGATGGGCTTAGGGGAATGGGATGCGGAGAGGGGTGGGCACAGGCTGCTAGCTGTCCTGCATAGTCTCAGGGCAGAGTGGTCAGGAGTCCCCCTCCAAGGGCTGGAGTTAGGCTTCCAGGGGGCAGTGATGGTTCTGGACCCTTCCTGGACCCGAGGGCCCAGCACCCCCAGCCCATTCCTCATTGCAGCCCTGATCCTCATCTCTGA
The DNA here is from genome assembly GCF_017311325.1 of Ursus maritimus. Lineage (NCBI taxonomy): Eukaryota > Metazoa > Chordata > Mammalia > Carnivora > Ursidae > Ursus > Ursus maritimus. The sequence goes on along the minus strand of NW_024426774.1, from coordinate 34,276,769 downwards.
GTCACCCTTTGATGAGGTTCTGTTTCCTGTCTGCACCCCGTTATTAACTGGACTATTCTTTCTCTGACAGTACTCTTGTCCCGGCTCGGAGGAAACTGTGGGTTCAGCCATAGGAGGGATTCTGCTGCAGGCTCAGCCCTGACTCAAATTTAAGTTACTTCTTTAGGGCTCACCCCAACCCCCACGAGCAGCCCGGAATCCCTGTGCCCCTCCCTCACCCCTGCGAACCAGGGCAGAGCCTCCCTCCAGGGCTCCCATTGGAGAATGGGGCTAACATGGAAACTTACAAACTTCTGCTACTTCTGTAAACACATGTTTATTGCACAGAAATTAGCAAGTACAGATAAGCAGGAAAATAATTTAAAATGACCATGATTCTACCCAGAGACAGTCAGTATTTTATTTCTTCAGTCCATGTGCTGGAAGCAGCTGTTTGCACTTCTTAAAGCATTGTATCTTTCAGGTCAAAATAGCCATTTCCACATCATTTTCTTTACTGACTGCCCTGTGTGTCCCGTGAGATGCTCATTTCACCATTTCCTCGGTGGTGGTGGCCATGAGGATAGTTTCCGTATCACGAATAATGCTGCCAGAAACATCCCCCAACCGTTTAGCAATATTTCCTCACAACCTGCTCAGCTACAGGCACCCTCTGGGTGTTGGGCAGACAGCCACTGACAAAGCAGAGACCTGTGTAGGCACATCTCTGGCCCTATCCTTGATTAGTTCCTTCAGCTGATGACTGGATGGGGCATTGCTGGGCCAAAGGGCACACCTTTGCCGGGATTCACCCTCCCAAAGGAGTGTGCCTGTCCCAGTGGCTCCTCTGAGAGACACTCTGGGCAAAGCCTGGTGGCCTCTCTGCTCCAGATTGGATCCGCGGCAGGTGCGGGCATAACCCAAGGGACAGAGCCCGGCCCAGAAGAAGCTGGGGGAGGAGCCTGATCCTGGCTTTGTGCCTTCTGCCAGCCCTTGGCCAGGCCTTCACTGGGTGGCTGTTTTCCCAGTCCCAGACTGGGCTGTTGGGTCTGGGTATGGAATATAGTATTTGAAATGGGGCCACCAAACGGTGCAGAGCTCCCGAGGTGTCTCCCCTACCTAGCTCGGAGGCGGCCCTCCCGGGAGGGTCTGAGGAGGGGGGAGGGGCCCGGGCTCCCACCCCAGGCCGCCGAGGGCGGGTCCGGGCCAGGCCCTGCCCCTCTACCCCAGGCCTCCGCCCCTGCCCTTCCAGCGCTGCGGGCGGGCGCACAGGTAGCTCAGGAGCCCAGACCTGCCGGGCCGGTTTTGAGAGCCACGGGGACGCCGGCTGGTGAAGGATGCACGGCCTGCCCTGCGCTCTGTCCGCACCCCCGGCCGCCTGAGCCCCGTCCTGCCTGCCCCGCAGCCCCCCGGCCCACCCCATGACGCGCGCGCCCGGCCTCCTGGCGCCCCTGCTGGGGCTGGGGCTTGGGCTGGGGCTGGGCCTGAGCCCGCCGGGGGCGGGGGCCGCGGACTGCGGGTCCCTCGGCCGCGCAGAGCGCCTGGCGTTCGCGCCGGCGGCCAGGGTCCATTGGCTGGCCCCTCGCGTCCGCCCTCCCGGGGCCCTGAACCCCCTGTACGGCACCGTGCGCCGCTTCCTTTCCGTGGTGCAGCTCAACCCCTTCCCCGCCGGTGAGTGCGCCCCTCCCTCGGGTGGGCCTCGGAGCTAGTGGGACCCTACTCCACGGGGGGCTCCCCTACCCTGTCAGCTGGCACCCGGAGGGCAGGGACCCCGGCCTTCCCCACCCCCGGCTTTCTTCCCAGAAGCCCCCGGGGCCGAGGGGCATAACCTGGAGACCTTCCTGCGTGACCTTGGGCAAGCCCTTTTTCCTTTCTGAGCCCCAGTTTAATCCCTTCAAGTGGAAGAACTTACATTAGAAGTTCTCAAAGACCTGGCTGAGATTTTCCTTGGGTCCAGTCGTGCTAGGGGTTGGGAGGACCAGGAGGGGCCACAGCCCTGTCCCTGCCAGCCTGTCCCCTGCCTCTTGAGGGAAAGGGCTGCTAGGCCCGGCCCCTTCTCTGCTTTTAACCAGGCTGGCGGCTTCTCCACTGCAGGGCCTAGCTGTAGGGTTCAGGAGGAGGGGTCGGCCAGGCCTCCTCTCAGCCACTTCCTCCTGTGGCAGCACTGAGGCCTGGGGATGATGGCCCAGGGCTTCTCCTAGGGTGTCATGGTGGTGGGAGCAGCCCTTCCAGAGATAACCCCTTCCCCTGGCTTGACTCTTTCCACAGAGCTGGTAAAGACCTTGCTGAATGAGCCATCCTCGGTGAAGGTGGATGAGGTGAGCCCTCGGGGCAGTGCGGGGGAGGGGGGAAGGGAGTCCAGGGTGAGAATGAGGGGCAGAAGTAGAAAGCCTCCTCAGCTCAGCCTACCTTGCTGGGTGTCCCCAGGGTGGGGTCCCAAGCATCCCTTCCCCCCTTCCATTAGCGCTGCACTTGGCAGACCTAATTTCAAACCACAAATCTGCCATTAACTGGCCCTGGGGTTTTGCAGGGAGCAAACATGGACTCCAGTTTCCTTGTTTACAAGCTGGTAAATAACAAGGACACCGTGCACCTTGCATGGGTTCAAGGAGATGTGTGCAAAGTGCCCGCTGTGTGTGCTTTCCCTCCCCTTCTGGTTTCCCTGTGGCGTCAGGCAGGAGCGGCCGCGGTGTGAGGGTCAGGACAGCCCCTCATGCCTGCTGCCTTGCCCAGGTGGTGCGGTACGAGGCGGGCTACGTGGTGTGTGCTGTGATCGCCGGCCTCTACCTGCTGGTGGTGCCCATCGCTGGGCTGTGTTTCTGTTGTTGCCGCTGCCGCCGGCGCTGTGGGGGCCGAGTGAAGACGGAGCACAAGGCCCTGGCCTGTGAGCGGGGCACCCTCATGGCCTTCCTGCTGCTGACCACCCTCGTGCTACTGTGAGGGGCACTCAGGCCAGGTGGGAGGCGTGGGCTGAGGCCCGAGGTGCCCATGGGCATCCAGCAAGCCCCTGCCTCCTCCCCCATCCCTGCAGGACTGGTGTGGTCTGTGCCTTTGTCACCAACCAGCACATGCACGAGCAGGTGGACCCCAGTGTTGAGGCCGTGCCTGAGATTCTGCTCAGCCTCCGGGGCCTGGTCTCCGATGTCCCTCAGGTAAGTACCGAGTAACCCCTCGCTCCGGGACCCTGCGGGAGCACCAGCCCCAGGCAGGACAGAATAGCGCAAGTCCTCCCCCTTTCAGCGCGTACCTGACTGCCCCCTGCTGGAGAGTTGCTATAATACATAAACGCACCCAGGGCATCTTCCCGATGACCACTCAGCTGCGTGTGGCATCCTGGGAGAGAGCTGGGGAAGGGACGAGAGAAGGGCTGTCAGGTGACAGGGGGAGAGCAGCCTCATGACCCTGTGTTCACCTAGGAGCTGCAGGCCGTGGCACAGCAGTTCTCCCTTCCCCAGAAGCGAGTCTTGGAGGACCTGGACGGTGAGGGTTACAGCTGGCTGACAGACTGGCGGGCCCCTGGATCCCCCTGGTCCGGCCTGCCTTGGGGGACCCTCTCATCCCCTTATCCTGGGCTCCACCGGGGCATGCCCTCGAAGAGGCAGGGATGGGGCCCAGCTGGGGAGCACGGTAGTCACTGTGCTGCAGGACCGAGAAGCCAGCACCTACCCTGCAGAGCACAGTGCAGGGCCTGGGAAGGCTGCGTGGGTGGGTGAAGAAGGTGCCCAGGCTCCTGGGGGCCAGCCCGGCAGACCGCCTTGTGCTCTCCAGGTGTCGGCATGAGCATTGGGAGCACCATCCACACCCGGCTCAGGAGCACCGTGTACGAGGTGCTGGCCTCCGTGAGCAACCTGGGCCAGGGTGAGCGGGGTCAGCGGCCTGGGTGGGCGGCGCTTGCCCCCCCCCCCCCCCCCCCCAGTGACTTCCTCACAGCTCTATCCTAGGATTCCCAACCTGGCTTAGCATGCCCTAGGGCATCTCTGTTAGGACTACAGAGGTTAACAACTCACATCCCTTGGGGTGGGGGAGGGGGGGTGTTCTAGTTCCCACAAGGCCTCTGAGGTTGCCGGGTCCAGAAGGGGTCTCTCAGCCCTGCAGGTCTCTGTGGATCACCTCCAAGCCCTGAACAGCACGTTGGTGGAGCTACGGAAGGGACAGCAGGACCTGGAGCCGGCCGTCCGCGAGCACCGTGAGCGCCTCCTTGCCCTGCTGCAGGAGCCCGGCTGCCAGGGCTGCACCGAGGCCCAGAGCCGGGCTGGTGCCCTGGAGCTGGGAGCTGACTTCCAGAAGGTGAGGGCCTCCTGAAGGGAAGGGGGCACCTCCTCCCCTCTGCACACAGCCTGCCAGCGGGCGAGAGCTTTCCTGGGCCACATGCTGTGCTGTGAGCTTCCTGTGTCTTAGCTCCTTGAGTTCTCCTTGCCATCTAGGAGGTGGTCCGTGTTCTGCACGTGGGGACAGTGAGGGCTCCTCCCATCCTCCCTCAGGGTTCCCCCGTGGCCTCTCCATGGACTTTGTGGTACCACCGCCCCCATTTCAGGTATCCCCCGTGGACGATGTCCTGCATCGGCTGAGGGGCGTCCCAGAGGCCAACTTCTCCAGCATGGTCCAGGAGGTGAGTGCCTGCCCGGTGTATGCGACTTCCCCACCACCTGGTAGCTTACCAGTGAGGGGGCCTCATTTTCCCCCTTTGGGGGTGGGAACCCAGTTGAACCTAAGACTCAGATCAAAGCAGGGCCTTACCACATGGCTCCCTTGGCTAGAGGCTCATGATGCTGGTCCTCGAGTGCATGCAGTCTGGTGGGGGAGGCAGGCCTGGAACTCAGAAAGAGGAGCTGGGCCCCACGAGGTGGTGGGGGCTGGGGTGGCCAGGGAGCGAGAACACGAGCCAAGCCCTGGAGGTACAGTCCTCGGTGCAGATGGGCTGTGGGGGAGGGTGCAGCATGAGTCAGCTCCTGTGACCCAGGGCCTGGAAAATGCCAGAGTTGGGGAAATGGTGAGTCACCTGTGCTGGGTGGCTGGAGCCGAAGGTCCCAGGAGGAAGGCGATGGGAGCTGAGGCTGGAGGAGTAGGTTGGAGCTGGACTTCAGGGAACGAGGGCTGGCATCACGCACAGGATGGATGGAAGAGGAGAGCATGGCAAGAACAGTCTCGGCAAGAGGGATGGGGAGAGAAAGGAGGGGTCTCCCAGGAGCAGTGTTTTGGGGAGCTGAGCCAGGCTGGGCTGAGGGAGCAGAGAAGAGGCCATCCACCAAGAGAACAAAGAGAGGCTTGTTTCCTGATTTCCTGAGCTGGGAGCGCTGAGCGGCATGCCCTCCCCCGGGTCTGCTGCTGTCCAGAGTCCCTCCAGCTGGGACCGTGGATGCAAAGCAGGAGGCATAGTTGCCTTTTGTTCTGGCAGGAGAACAGCACCTTCAATGCCCTCCCGATCCTGGCGGCCTTGCAGACGGCCAGCGTGGTCAAAGGTGAGGCCCTGTCCGGCTGGGTTGACTGCCGAGCATGCCACTCCCACCAGAGAGGCTCTGGGAGAGGGCTGTGGGGGTGGGGGTGGAGGGTGAAGGCTGTCCTCCATCGGGGTCTGGTCAGAGAGTGGGCCCTCTCTGGGGGTCCCAGACGTTCTCCCGGCCCATCCATCTCCTCCCTGGGCCCCTGGGTGCCTTCCCCCTCCCATAAATCCCTGCTGCTTTGGGGCAGAGCTGAAGAAGGTGGTGGCCCAGAGGCCTGAAGGGCTGACAACACTGGCCGAAGAGTTCCCAGGCTGGGAGGCAGCCTCTCGCTGGAGCCGGGCGCTGGAGGAGGTGGAAGAGAGGAGCCGCCCCTACCTGAAGGAGGTGCAGAGATACGAGAAATACAGGTGCGACGGAGCCCGTGGGCTTGAGGGGGGGATAGGCAGCCCAGCCTCTCAGCCGCGCTGGGCCCAATTTGGAGCCCTCATCAACCCCCGGCTATCTGGAGCGTCTGCCTCCGTTTCAGCCAAGACCCCTTACGCCTTGGGCCTCTGTCTCCGCCTTGGCGATGTGTCCTTGGGACCTGAGCCTGGGGACCCCGTAGGAGGTGGGCCCCCACCTAGCCACTAGGTGCTATGCCAGCCCATCCCGGTGCCTCCCTTCTCAGTGACACCGCACCCTGTCTGTGGCAGGTGGATTTTGGGCTGCGTGTTGTGCTCCGCAGTCCTGCTTGTGGTCGTCTGTAACCTGTTGGGCCTCAACCTGGGCATCTGGGGGCTGTCTGCCAGGGAGGACCCCAGCCACTCGGAAGCCAAGGGCGAGGCTGGAGCCCGCTTCCTCCTGATGTAAGATGGGCTGGGGCAGGGGAAGGGTCTCTCCCACCGGGCTGGCTGGATTCCTCTCATGCCCGTAGACAGCTCCTAGTGTGCCTACAGGAGCAAGTCCTGGGAACTGAGGCTGAGCCAGAAATAGGCTGAGCTCTACGTCTGGCCCTGGCACCGACTCACTGGGTGATTGTGGGCCAATTACTAACCCATCTGGGCCTCCACATCCTCATCTGTGTAAAAGGGTTGGACTAGAGCAGGATTGGCAAATAAGAAGCACTTCCCCCTTCCATACCAGTGGTAATTATAGTAACCGATGGGCACTCTTTTCCACTGAGCCAGACGTAGCCTCAGAATCCTTCTTAATCCAGCATTTAGATAGCACCCAATGGGAGGCAGCCCCAGAGGTTGAATCTGTTTGCCATCTCTGGACTAGATGGTTTCCAAGGCTGCCACGTTCAGTTGTGCAGTCTGGTCACTGCATCATGGTGCCTGACCAAAGGGGCGAGTGGAGGCTGAAATCTAGCCCGTGTTCTGTTCTCCAAGCCTCAAACCCTGGCATGGGGCTGTGCCTATCCCACAGAGAAGCGCTACAGGTCAGCAGCACTGGTCCCATTCAGCCCCTCTGAGCTTCGGCCCCTACTGCACCAAGTGCCTCTGTTGAGGGCTGAGCTCTGGAGCCGGTCTCCTCCACGAGCCCTAGGCTCAGAGGCGGGCCATCCTGTGTCTTCGAGCAAAGCAGCTACTCTCTCCTCTAGGCTGCCAGGGCCAGCCAGGGCATCAGTGATAGGTGGGAGTGGGGGGCTGGGGAGGGGGCCAGCCAGTAGTTGTGACTTCTCCTTCCTGGCCCTAGGAGGCTGAGTCCTCAAAGGGCTCTGCCCTGGGGCTGACTCGCTGACCATGCCAGCTGCCCCCCATGTGGTGGGACAGAGGGAGCCAGCCTCCTCTCTCCCACCTCAGCCCCATCCCTCTGCCTTCCCCAGAGGTGCGGGCTTCAGCTTCCTCTTCGCTGCGCCCCTCATCCTCCTTGTCTTTGCCACCTTCCTGGTGGGCGGCAACGTGCAGACACTGGTGTGCCAGAGCTGGGAGAGCAAGGAGCTCTACAAGGTGATCCTGCCTGCCCTGCTCTGGGTCCCAGAGAGAGGTGGAGGGCACCAGGCTCTAGGGGAGCTGGGGTGGCCTTGCCCTCAGCCTGCTCAGGGCCCTTTTCCCTTTGCCCCATTTCCAGTTTGCAGACACCCCAGGGAACTTGCCCCCGTCCATGAACTTGTCTCAGCTTCTTGGCCTGAAGAAGAACATCAGCATCCTCCTGGCCTATCAGTGAGTGGGAAGCCTTGGCAGGGGATGGGGTGCAGGGAGGAGCTGAGGGAGGGGATGTCAGCCCCCACCTGCTGTCCTTTCCTCCCACCTTCAATGTCAATTCTTCCTCCCCAGGCAGTGCAGGGAAGGGGCCGCGCTCTGGAGTGTCCTGCAGCTCAATGACTCCTACGACCTGGAGGAGCACCTGAATATCAGCCAGGTGAGGGAACCTTCTGGAAGGCTATGGGGATCCCTCCTGCAGAACCCCCCCCCCCCGCCTTGCCTCTGTGGTGGGACCATCTTATTGAACCCGAGAAGTCTGCAAGAGTGATGGAGGTACCTTGGGGGCAGAGGCCCCAGGTGCAAGCTCAGGGCCTGGCCTGGGGCAAGAGGCCAGGATGGTTTCTAGGGTGTGTGGGAGGATGGGTGAGTGCCTGGGGGCACAGCTCCAAGCACTGTGCTCCAGGAAGAACTGAACACAGCTGCAGTTGTAGCAGGAAGGGCTGGGACAGTGAGTGACAGGGCTAGCGTGTACGTGTCCTGAGGTCAGGCATTGGTTGGGATGCTGTAGTCAGTAGTAGGGTGGTTGGGGATGGGGTGTGACAGTGAAAACGAAGGTGATGATATTGGGAGTCCCTGGGGGAGGGCTCCCCTGAGGCCCTCCCCTGAGCTCCCATAGGCATAAAGGTGGGCCAGGGAAGCTATTTTATAGTGGGTGGCTAGGGAAGGTCTGCGTGGCTGTCTACTAGACAGATAGCACTGTTGGAGAGGTAGGTCTTGGTGGGGGTGGTTTGGAGTGGTGAGAAGCAGAGGCCTCCTGGGAAACTGTCTGGGGCTGGAAGTATCCAAGGTGGGGGCCCTGGATATCCAGAAGGAGGGTCCTGAGGGCCTGGTGACTCCTCACCAAGGATAGCAGCTCTGGGGTCCTGGCTCGGCAGCTGGGCATGCCCTCACCCTGTCCCCCGCCCTCCCTCAGTACACTGCCAAGCTGCAGCAGGAGTTGCAGAACCTCAAAGTAGACATGAAGAATCTGGACCTGCTGAGCCCAGCCGCCCACCGGGACCTGGAAGCCCTGCAGAGCAGTGGGATCGAGAAAATCCACTATTCCAGCTTCCTTGTTCAGGTCCGCAGGGAACGTCTCAGGCCAGACCATGGCAGACAGAGGGGCTTCCAGAGGAGCTGGGCCGAGGGGTGGTGCTTTGTGTCATCACAGCCCTCCACTTTCCCTCCATTTTTCTACATGTCCCTGGGGGGGGTGGTCTCTTCCTGTTGGGGGTGTCCACACACCATGTGCCCCGGTCTGGGCTGGGCAGGAACGAACGTGCTCCCCTCAACAGCACGTGTCGCTGTTCATGGTCCTGAACCCACTGCTGTGGCGAATGCTGGAGGGAGGTGGCCTCTTCATTGGGTTACACCAGAGGGCGCCTCATTGTTTTTTGTTTTTTTGGGGGGTTTTTTCTATCCTAATAGAAAATTCCTGATATATTTCACAGTTTCAGGTCAAACCCACTGTGACCCATATGCCACAATAGACTTAGCTAGTGTGGGGTACTTCTGAATAGACTGGGAATTTGAGGGCTGGGGGAGCCAGAGTGCATTCCCTCTCGGCCTTTCCTGTCTGTCTCCAGATCCAGAAGCCCGTGGTGAACACCAACATGGAGAAGCTGGCCCAGGAGCTGGAAGAACTGGCCCGGACCCAAGTGAGAAGGGGCCAGAGACCCCACTGGGCAGGCATGAGTCAGAGGCCCGGGAGGTGGGAGAGGGTGGGGTGCTTGGACTGGGAAGGAGCACGAAGGCAAAGGCCGGGGATTGCAGGGTTCCCACCAGTGAGCACTGAGCCCTGAGTGGGCTTAAGAGTTTTGCAATATCAGTTCTGACTCAAGCTCTACCTGCAGTGGGCTGTGTGGCCATGGGCAGGTCATTGAGCATCTTCAGGCCTCGGTTTCTTGATCTGTAAAGTGGCTTATCCTCCTCCTCAGATCAGATGAAGTAACTGGTCTGACGTCACACAGTGGGGCAAGCGTTGCTAAGTGCACACTGCTCGTGGGGTCGGCCAGGGCAGGTGTGAGGACAGTGCTGTGGACTACATGTCATGGTAATTATCCTCGAGAAGCTTAAACTCTACTGGAAAAAAAAAAGCATTTTGTATTTATAAATATTTAGAGCTTAAAAAGTGCTTCTGGAGACATTGACTCCACACCAAGTGCGTGTGATGGGTGGAGTGAGGAGTCGTCCTGTCTTAGGAGAGGCCACTGCAGTTCAGACGACCTTGGTGTGGCTGGCTTAGAGGCCCCTAGGAAGCTAGCGGTGGACCTAGAACTTGGGCTTTGTGCCCCCAAACCTGGATCAGGCCCAGGAGCTTAAGGAGGCCTTGGTTTTCTGCCTCTGAGCCCAGCACTTTCCACGTCTTCTCAGTATGTCGGACTGAACAGTTGGGTAAAGAAAATGTTGGCAAAGTCTGGCCTGTCCTGGCAGAATGCCATTCTCATCTCTGTCTCCCCTCAGGGCAGTTCAGTGCTGGGGCAGCAGCTGCAGGAGGAGGCCCAAGGGCTCAGAAACCTCTATCAGGAAAGGGTCCTCCCCCAGCAGAGCCTTGTGGTAAGTTTGGAGGCTCAGGAAGCCTGGAACCTGGGGAAGAGGAGAGGCAGGGAGGGGTGAAAGAGGAGGGAGGGGCAGGGAACCTTCTTTCTCTATACATCCCTTCCCTTAACCAGCCTTGCTGTCTCCTCCACAGGCCGAGCTCAACTTCACTGTCAGGGCCCTGGCATCCTCAGCCCCGAATCTCCAGGTGGCTGCTGGGGATGGAGAGGGTGGGGTGGAGCGGGTGGGCAACAGAGGGGAAAAGGAAGGAAGGGCCCTGCTGGCTTGGGAGCTCATCTACTCTGCCAAGTCCCCCTGGAGGTTGAGGCTGGGGGGTGGGAAGAAATGGGGGTGGATCCGCAGACCCTTAAAGACCACCATCTTTGGCCTCTGTGTCTTAGGGCCTAACACCCCCGACCCAAGGTGAGTATGTGTGTGACACATTGAATTAATGAATGGGTGAGTGAACGCGTGGCTGCTCCCTGACTGAGCAAGGGTCTGAATCAAGCCTCTCTCCTTTCGCCCAGGTGGAGACCTCTGGTGTCTTGGACAAGGTCACTTACCTAAAAGGAGAGCTGCCAACCTGGGCCACCAGCATCTTGAGGAATGTGAGTGGGCCATGGAGCGGGGCAGGGGGGCTGCCTCATGGTCAGAGAAGGACTGAGGTGCTAAGGCACATGGAGCTTCTGCCCAGGCTTCTCCTCCTCCCTGTCCCCTCACCGTGGCTCCCAGGAAACCAGCTCGGCCTGTCCTGCTGGTGCTGGCCATGGGGGTGGGGGAAGGGGGGCTGGGACATCTACCAGCCGTGGGCTCCTCTCTCTCCTGCAGGAAAGTGAGTGTTTCCTGACCCGGGAGGTGGGTTACTTCTCCCAGTATGTGGCCTGGGTAAGAGAGGAGGTGAGTGGGGGTCCAGGCCCTCCTGGCCCCAGGCAGGCTCCCACTGGTACCAGCTCTTCACACTGTTGCACCCCTCCTCTGTCCCCTGGAGCCCCTGGGGGTGCCCTGGGCCTTCAGCATTGAACCCAAACTCTGCCCCTGGCATCTGCACCCCTGCTCCCTGGCGGGGCTCTGCTCACTTGGCCTCTGCCGCAGCCCGTCTCTGAGGCCTGTGAGCTGGGCCAGCCGTGGCTGTCCAGGGCCTTGCCCCCGTGCCCTTCCTCATGCCGGACCCTTTGCCCAGCTCTCCAGGCGCACCGCCTCCTGCAGGCCTGTGCAAGCTGTCGGGCACCCACACTGGGCGGGTGCAGTCTTGCCGAACCCCGAGTGTGCGTGTGTGTGCGTGCACAGCACAAGTGGGGCCCCTCCAGGGAGAGTGTGAACTTAAAGAACTGTCCTGGGCACACAGTAGGCACCTAATACAGGCTGGCGAATAGGATGGAAAAGGCAGGAGCAGAGCAATGAGCCCATGTCAGTGTGTCCTCATCGCTACGTTCCTGCATCCACGTGCCTGTGTGCAACTGTGCCGTGGCTCCCAGCGGTGTCCCTGGACCGGTCTCTGTCCCTGTCCCCCTCTTTCTCTGAGTATGGGGTCTACACCCGCGCGTCTGAGTGTCTCTGCACGCACCCGCCTCATGTTGACACCGCAGGTGACTCAGCGCATTGCCACCTGCCAGCCTCTCTCCGCAGCCCTGGACAATGGCCGTGTGGTCCTGTGTGACATGATGGCCGACCCCTGGGTGAGTGCCTCCAGCTCCTCAGGGCTCATGGACGTGGAGGCCCCCAGGAAGGGGCAGCATGAGCGGGGCCTGAGGTGAAGCAGGAGCACTGCCTCCGGGCCTGCCGGTCAGAACTTCCTCTCAGCCCTGAGCATGCCTCCCCAGGCCCCTCACTGAGTCAGTGGGAGGCCTGCGGGTGGGACGAAGTCGCTGCCTAGCCACAGCGAGCTGACCTCACATCCTCTGTTCTAGAACGCCTTCTGGTTCTGCCTGGCATGGTGCACCTTCTTCCTGATCCCCAGCATCATCTTTGCTGTCAAGACCTCCAAATACTTTCATCCCATTTGGAAACGCCTCAGGTGAGGAGGCTGCCAGGACTGAGGGGGGCAGCAGGGGTCCAGGAAGGAGTCCTAGTCGCTGGGTACTGACCCCCTGCCACACCCCCTCCTGAGATCTTCCCAGCAGACAAGGCTCATGCCGAGCTCTGAAGAGTCACATGCTCTGAGCACTCCGGGGCTAGAAAGTTCTTTCCTGTGTCTGCCCCACAGCCTTCCTGTTGCAACACACCCGCCCATGCGCAGCTTTTGGGAACTCTTCCTGTCCCTGGAGAGCTTCTCAGGAGAACATCAGTGCTCTGGGCTTGTCCCTGTGTTGGGGCTGAGGGTCTCTGTCTGGGGGTTCACTCACTTCCTTTTTCTGACGTCACAGCTCCACCAGCTCGGAGGAGACTCAGCTCTTCCACATCCCCCGGGTCACCTCCCTGAAGCTGTAGGACCCCAGTGCGTGAGTTTCCCCACCCCCTTGGTTCCTTGGTGCTGGGAATGGGGAGTAGGAAGGGAAAGGAAGGGTTTGGGATCTGGAGTCTCTAGGGCCCAGGAGGGCAGGAAGGTTCTGGGGCTTGGTGGGTTCTGAGTGTTGGATCTGGCCCACCCAGCCTGAGCCCTGCCTTCCCCACCTTCCCGCTTCCCTGTTCAGTTCTTGATCCATAACAGGGGTATTTGCTGGCTGCAAGGTGATGCCAGGGGCTGCCCGCCCTCCTCCTGCTTGGACTTGAACTGGACCAGAGGACTTCCGTTGCTCTTGCTCAGAGCCCAGACTGTCATCAGGCCTGGATTGTCCTTCAGCTCCAGTTACCTGAGCCCATTTTACCTATTTCTTCCCCACCCCCTTGCTGCTCATGAACCCCTTTTATCATTCTCAAAAGCACATTTAACTTTTGTTGAGCTGCAGGAACCAATAGGTTCTCCCGGGTGTCGGTCTCTTCTCCTCCTTGCTGCAACGTATTAGCATCAGGGGAAGCCTGTTCTCCACCTATTGGAACCCTTCCTCCGCCCCATGGGTGAGACAGAGGCCCTGCTCAACCCCATTCTGTCACTATCTGCCCCATCCCTTGCCCACGCCTCCCCCCACTCCTCTCCGAGCTCCTGCCCCTTTTCATCATTTGACCTGCCCACCTGTCCTAGCTTCACTCTGCCCCAGCCCTTACGTCCTCCCCCTAGGGATACGCTTTTCCCTGCTTTGTCCCCTTTCTACCTTAACCCACTACCTTGCTGGCACCCAGGGACCCCTCCTGCCCAACTAAGCTAATCAGGTAAAGCCACCAAGCAGGCCAGGGGCCACTAGGGCTCTGCCTCATGGCCCTCGAGCCCTCCACTGCCCAGGCACCTGGACCTCCACAGGCTCTGGCCTGGATTTCTGGCCACCCTGTGGAGTGAGGGAGGCCTGTCTGAGGGCTGAGTCCCTTGCCTGCACTCGGGGTTGGAAATAGTGCTTTGTCCTGCAGCTCCTCTCTGAGCACTGGCTCCTAGGAAGGGACATGGGACATGGGATATGGGCCAGGGTGGGGGGGTGTCACCCCTGGTTCCCCAGAAGGTAACCTCTTTGACAACCCCCACCCAGCTTTCCCAGGAGAGATCTGGTGGCCACAACTGGATTTTGTACTGTGGCCCCTACTGTACCTATCCTATGCATGAGGCCTAGTCCATCCTGTGCCCTCTGCATGGTGGATGCTGAGTTCCAGAAACAGGGAAAAGGAGGAGGAAAGAGAAGAGATGGACAAAACCTCAGATCCAGAGTATTCTCACTTCCTAAGCCTTGGCCTTGGATCTCTGACACCAGCTCAGGCTAGGGCCCTATAGGTAGTTGGTTTTTTGGAGGGGAGAATCCAAGGCTTCCTCTGAGCGTAGACATCCAGGATTACCCCAGCAATCCGCAGATGGGGAGTGGGACCCACTGTGGGAGCAGGAAGACCTGGCTGCACTTCCTGGCTTTAATGCTTGGTAGCTAGGACACCTCGAACATGTTCCGTGTGTTCCCTAGACCTCAGTGTCTCCATTTCTAAATTGGAGAGAATAGTCATGACCACCTCCTAAGGCTAGAAAAATGTGACATTGCACGGAAAGCCCTTGGCAGGAGCCTGGCACAAAACAAATGCTCAGATGCTGCTTTGTTTTTTGTTTTTTGTGGGTTTTTTTTGCCATAACTGCTCTTGGCCAGGGGCCGGGCTGGGTCTTGGCAGGTACAAGGGAGGAGGGAGACAGGTCCCTGTTCAAAGGTGCAAAGCCCTTTAAGATTACAGTCCGCTGAGTTTCAGGGGGTGTTTATGTTGAATTGCATTTTACAAGCCAGCAACAGATTTGCTACTAGAAATTAGGGTGGTGTGCACACAACATGCTGTCGCTGTTGCGAGCACACTCCAACCCAGCATCCTTGAATGTAGCACAGCTGCCTTTTTTTTTTTTTTTTTTTTTGGCTTTTCCCAAAGCTTTCTGGGCTTGTTTTTCATCTGTTGCCCTATGCAGGGGAACTGTGGCGCCCTGCATGTTAAGAATGAAATTGATGGGATAAAAATAGAGAAAACAGTTAAATAATTTCCAGTTCTCCACCTTATTCTTTCTCTATGTGAGCACTGCACATGGTTATTTTAAAATTTAATAACTTCCTAATATGGAACCTCTTTGAGTCTATTTCTAGTGTCTGTTGTTTATCTTGGTTTTTGTTGGTTTTGCCTCGTCTCCTCACGTACTTGGCGACTTTTGATTGAATGCCACCCATTGCATCTGAAAACCTGTAGAAATAACCTGAGGCCTAGGATGAAGTTATCTACCATCTCGAGGATTATGTCTCCATCTGGCGGACGGCTTGGGACCCAGCAAACCAAGATTGTTTTACTCTAGTTTCGGGACTGAGATGATTTGCAGTCCCTCGGAGTGCTGGTCTATTTCCAGTTCATTTGTATTCTGGGGGTGAATCCCTCTGGGGTCCCAACCCAAAGCATGAAAGATTGGCCAGGCACCCCCTCCTTTTGGTGGGCCTTGTTTTTCCCTCTAATGGCTCTCTGCTCAGCACTTTCGTGATGTCTTCTGGGATCAGCAGACCTCCCAGGGAGAAAGCAGCCCCAAACATCAGGCACATGTCTCTGGGTTTCCTTCTTTTCCCAGATCTTGGCCCTGTGATTCTTTACTCCCTTGTTTACTCTCTGATACCTTCAATCAAACTTAAAAGTATATATTTTGAGTAGCTTTTAAGTTGTCCTTTGGGAATTTAGGCCAAATTACCTAGTTTACCGTGATCAGAAGTAGTAGTTCTATAAAAATAACTGATCAGGCCCCCCCGCCCCGTGACTTGGGAAAGGCTGCCACTCGTTGAATCTGGGATCCAGAGACCTTCACCCAGCCAATTGAACACTGGCTGTTCAAAGGAGCTTGGTTTGGAGATTATCACTGTAGGCCCTGGTAACTGGGGATGGGGGTGGCACTCAGCAGGTGACAGACAAAAATAGCCACAGAGAAAAATATATTACACATTTTCCCAGTTTTAAAATGCTGGAATCCTAAAATGCGAATCCTACTTTATGTGCGAAACAAAGCCCCTTTGTGGTCACATTCTCATCTGTTTTCACCACATTCCTCTGAAGGCGGTGGGGATTTTCATGCTTGTTTCACTGTTGAGCAAACGAAACTCTGGGAAGCCACGGGGCAGATTCAAGGTCTCACAAGTTGAAGCCCAGCCAGGCTTTGGATTCGGGTCCCCTGGTCCTGGTGGCCCTGGAGGTGTCCTTCTGGGCACACTTGCCAGTTCCCATTCCCCAGGGCTGTGTGGGAGGGAGGCCCTGTCTCCAAGGAGATTTGATCCAAGTGTCCTTGCTGTCCCTGTGGCAGCAGGGATGACAGATCGAAGGCCCTGGGACACACCAGATGCTACAGCCTGGCCATCCCAGAGCAAAGGCCCCGTGGGCCATGAGTGCCAGATTCTGCCAAGGAAATGCCACATGGGCTGGGCCGCCTGAGGTCCCCGGTGGCTGGCCAGGGCAGTTCCAGCTGGCTCCAGTGTGCAGAGGAAGGGCCGAGTGGGAAGGGCCCCTCCCAGGCCCCCTGAGGGGACAAACACAGTCAATGTTGAGTTCTGAGAATGAACCAGGAAGTGTGCTAAGCACTTCATGTGAATTAGCTCAGATGCAAGCACTGTTGTTCACCTATTTATGGTTGAGAAAACCAAGGCCCAGAGACTGGATACGAGCTGAGTAGAAGGGGTGAAACGTACCCAGAGGCATCAACCGATAATGGTGGCATTTCCAGGGGTATCTGAATTCTCTGGGGTCAGCCTGTGTTCCGGTTCGGGGGGGTCGTGGACAGTGTCCCGCTTTTCTACCCTCCTAGAGTCAGGACCTCTACTTTTCTCTCCTAGTGCCCTGTCTCCCTAGGCCTAAACATCAGGGATTGAACTGGGAGGTGTGGCCAGCATACCATGTACTGCTCATTGAAGGCTCTTCCCCATGGCGCCCCATCCCTCCTCGTCCTTCCTGGAGGCGCCACTCCTGGAGCCGTGAGCATTACCCCATCTTACAAATGCTGCCCGAACCCCGCAGCACCCTGGGGGAGGAAGGTGGGGCGTGTGCTGAGAGCTGACCCCACCGCAGCCCCGACCTCTGCCCACGAGGGATGCAGAATTGAGGTGGCCTGAACCCTCGTCACACTGAGGATACCCAACAGTCAGGTGTTGAGGTTAGAGGAGGGAGACTTTGAGGTGAGCAGAGTCCAGGGGGAGGGCTGGGCCGCCCACCCTTGCAGCCAGAAGGAAGTCAGCTTCCGAGAGAGTTCACGGTGTCCCCTGCAGTTTGAGAAATTGGCTGGACTGATGTCTGACCTCCACCTGCACTCTCTAGAGAGCCAGAGACAGGCTGGCTGCTTGTGGCAGAGCCAAGGAAGGGGCCACCGGTCCAGGCGAGGGATCGACCGGCGAGGGATCGATCATGTCAGGGGGCCAGGTGGGCTCTGAGGCCGGCTTCCAGGAGGCTGCCTGAAGAGTGCACAGACCACGCGACAGAAGCTGGAGACGACAGGGAGTCCAGGCTCCGTGGCGCCCTGAGGCCCACGTGAAGTAGCCCAGTGTGGGGGTGGGGGCAGGCCCTGAGGACCCACGGGGTGCCTGCGGGAGGGAGAAGCGTAGCTTTAACCCTCCCGCGCCAGAGCGCCCTGCAGGGCCAAGCCGTCCTGTGGGCCGCAGACCCCACCCGAGCAGAGTCACCGTGTGGCGGTGCAGGGATGGAGAACCGTCGCATCCCCCCACCAAGCAGGTGCCCGGGCCTGCCAGGTGTCTGTCCTGGCGCCCCACGGCAGGCAGAAGAAGCGATTTCAAGGATCAGTAGGAGACACAAAGTGACAGGGACTTTCCAGTTCCACAGCCGTGCTGGCGCAGCGTCACGGTGACGTCCCCGAGTGCTGTGGCCAGTGGAGGAGGGCTGTTTGGGGGCCGCCTACGTTTCCTAAGCTCCTGTGAGGAGGGGGCTCCACATGTCCATCTCCACCCAGAGGGGCCTCCCTCACAGACAGGCTTGCGGTGGGGGAGGGCCCAAACCCTCTCTCTCTCTCTCCCCCTGCACCACCCCTGCTTGGCCAGGGGCAGGCAGGGCTAGAGCCCCCCCAAACGACCCAGGGAAAAGATACAGACTGGGGGCTCCATGGAGCCAGGTTTGGAGTACCTGAGAAGGAGGAATTTGAACTTGGGCCTGGAGTGGAGAGGGTAGTGCACAACAATTGAGGAAGGTCCAGAAGACCCGGGACTTGTGGGTGGAGGTGATGTGGGCCCCTCACCAAGGGGGGAAGAGAGGATAGCCCCCAGCCGGCTGAAAGCGCTCGCCACTGCCTCCTCTCAAATGTTGTAACACAAAGAAAAAGCCTTCCTCCAGGCTTGAAAGGATCCCTTCCTTTCCCCCTTCCAAACTCCCCCATCCTCGGGCTCCCCCTCCTGCCCGCCAGTGTGAGCCAAACCACAGCTGAAACCCGTCAGGCTGCGGTGTGTGAGGCCACAAGGTGAGGCTCTCTTGCAGCCTTTCCTAACCTTTTTTGGGTCTGATATGCCGCTGAAGAATCTTTAGAAACTCCCAGGCTCCCTCTTGGGGCAGGTTTGCTGATGCCCACAAGCCCACACCACTGTCAGGGCCTCTCAGCCCCACTGGGGCCCGTGTGAAGAGCCTTGCTCCTGGACTCCTCCCCTTCCATTCCCTCCTGCCCTTTCTCATTCCTGTGTCCTCCAGGGGCCCAGCGAGGGGACCCAGCTGGGAGTGCCTGGGGCTCTGGAAAAGCCCTGAGGGTGTGGGGGCCAGAGGGGGGAAGGAGGGGGCCTGTAGTGGGGCAAGGATCATGGCAGGGCCCACGAACCCCAAGTGAATGTTGTATGAGGGGCATCTCATTGATGGCAGCTACAGTGGCAGGTCCCCAAGGCCCATAGGCATGGGGCCTGGCAGGGTGGGGCAGCTGTCCCGTTTTGTCACAGCTCAAAGCTCCTTCCCTTGAAAGAAAGCATCCCGAGTAGCAGCGGAAGTTCAGCGGGCACCCCAGGTAGCAGGTGGATGATTCTGCAGAGGGCAGTGCTGGTCTGGGGAGTCATTTCTTTGGGGTTCAGCCTCCTCACCCCATGCCCCGAGTCAGGCCCGGCCTGTCCTAGATGGTGTGGTGGGGGTTTCCTGGCTGATGTATGGAATGTAGGCGGTAGGGTGGGATCTTATCCACATGGTCACTTTGGGATGAAAGGACCGGTCTGCGTTACCGGCTTTGTCACTTTCTGGCCTATGACCCTGGGCAAATCCTTTAATTTTGGGGGGTCTCACTTTCATCATTTGCAAAGTGAGATCATGACACTTTCCTCCCAAGGCCACTGTGAAGACAGAATGCTCAGTGAGTCCCTGCTTGTGGGAGCTTGTTCAGAGCAAAGGTGGCCCGTGTGCAAGGACTCGGCCCCAGAGAGCTTGGCCTTTGACCAGCGGCTTCTCACCCTCTTTCCGGGGCTCCCAGCATGAGGTCCAGCCTGTCTAGCAGGACAGGACACCTGGGCTGTCTTCTGGCCTGGAAACGGTCCTCTTTGCTTCAGTGGGTCAACAACTCCTGACTATTTTCTTCCCCTGAGGATCTGAAAGTTGGAGCTAATTGGCTGGCTCAAAAAAAAAAAAAAAAAAAAGAAGAAGAAGAAGGGAGTGCAAATTCTCTCGTGCATGCTGCAAAGGAGGGGGGTGTCTCAGGCTCCGTTTCCATGGAAACCACTTGCACAGGCTGGCTCCTCCGGGTGCAGAAAAGGGAAACTTGGCGGAGGTTTTGGGCACCTGGCTCCTGGGTGGTTTCCCGGGGCTGAGCAAATGGCTAGGAGTCTGCCCTCCCAAGGGGCAGGAAGGATCCCCCTCCCAAACTCAGGGGCCCTCACCCCTTTCCTCCAGCACCACCATCCCCCAGGAGATCTGACAAGGTCCCTCAGCCTCCCTAATGTGGTCCCAACCTCAGATCCAGGTGGGGACAGATGACAGGCCCTGGAGGGACAGGCTGCCTTGGGATATAAGGAGCGTGGAGGGCTGCTCATTGCAAGACCCCATGTGGGACAAAAGGGTGGCAGTTGAGGGTGGGGGGACAGATGAAGGAGGAAGGACCTCTGTGTGTGATCCAAGTCATGCGGCCATGGCGGCTTCACCCTTTCCCGTGGGGAGCTCCCATCAGTGAGGCCATTTCCCACCCAGAGACCCAGAATCATGTCCCCAGAAAGGATGCCCAGCACCAAGGGTGGCCACAGATGTCTGCAGGGCAGCTGGAGGGACACCAGGAAGACCCCAGGCCTAGGTGGAGCCAGATCCTTCTTCACAGCCCATCTAGACTAAGCCAGCCAGAGGTGGTCTGTGGGGACAGCAGGGAAGGGGCTGGCCTGTTCTGGAACTGCCTCAGGGAGGCTCCCCAGGCTCCCCCCCCACCCCTCCAAATACCCCTTTGGTGCTGGAGCTCTCCTCCCCCCAATGGAAGCTCTGCACCCACCACTCCACCCTCCTGTGACCGAGGTAGAGGAGCTAAGAGTGTGTGTGTTAGGGAAAGAGACAGACAGCGGGGGAGGCAGAGGGAGCCGTCCGCTCTGCAACAGGAGCAGGGGCAGAGCCAAGAGCCAGGCAGATGGGCTGCACCGGGCTCGGAGGGAAGGATTAGGAGCCATTTACACCCAGAGTGGGACAGAGAGCCTGGGAAGGGGGCCTGAGAATCCGTCAGAGAGGGGTGGGGAGAGAGAGGAGGAGAGGAGAGGGAGGGAGAGAGAGGGAGAGAGGGAAAGAGAGGGAGGGAGGGAGGGCTTGAAGGGAAGGGGCAGAGGCAGAGGAGTGAGACTGGGGTGGCCAGACTGGGGCCGGGAGGTGGGCTGGGGGGCAGGGTGCCCGGCGGCCACGGTGCGGTCCAGCCGGCAGTAGCTGCCGTGGCTGTCTTGCTTGATTCTCAGTTTCTCAGCTGCGAAGAGGGGAGGCCGGCAACAGTTTCCTTCAGCGCCCAGGATGCATCGGGCGAAGGTAGGTGCCAGCGGGGCTGGGGGCTCACCCCGGGGTGGGGAGCCAGGGCTTCTGAGGGTGGCCCTGGACCACAGAGCCTTGTTGTGCTTCCTCTTTTGACCTCAAGCTCCCGTGTTCCCTGTAGGGTCACTTTGGAAAAAGTAAGTGTTGGGGTTTCCTGTCTGGGAGGCTGGCTGTCTGGGGTCCCCTCTGGACCGGAGAGGCTTTAGGAGTTTGTGGGGTAGCAGCTGGAGCTTGGGGTCAGGCATGTGGCCCGTGCTGCTCTTGTCAGGTCCCTGGGGCAAGTGCCAGGGTGGCTGACCCTGACCCTGAGCCTGAGCCTGGGCCCACAGCCCTTAGAGGTGGGGGAAGGCTGAGTGCTGGGAGGGGGTGTCTTAGGCTTGAAGGCTGGGCAATGAGTGCGTCTTTTCGTCATTCAGGGGATTAGTGAACGCTGCTTCCTAAAGGTCTCTGAGCCCTCGAATAAGGACGCATGCTCCTGGTTCCCACTCTGCGGGGTGGCTGGGAGGTTGGAGAGAGAGGAGGCAAAGGAAGATGCCTGGGACAGAGTTCAGGAAATAGTAGTGGGGTGTTGGGAAGGCTGAAGAATAAGTAAATGAAGAAAAATGAGGGAGAGGAAAATAAGCCAGTTTGCAGACTACGGTTCACACTCAGAAAACCTGTTCTGATGCCTAGCGAGCTTCTCACATGTTTGGGATGGTCTTGCTTGGGAAGGAAGAAGCCGCACCAGGCTTGGGTCTGGCTGCTCATAACAGAACGCCCTGCCTAACAGTGGTTTGAACGAGGCTGGTTGCATTTCTCTCTCATGCAGAAGTCCGGAGGGAGGCCATAGAGGGCTGGCACGGGGGCCCCATGGTCAGCAGGGACTCAGGCTCCATCTGTCTCACTGGCTCCCATTCTTGAGGTTACCTTAAAGTCCAACATGGCTGCTGGAGCTCCAGCCAGCACGTGTGGGCAGCAGGAAGTAGAAAGAAGGACGGGCAAAAAAACCCAAAAAACCCTCAAATAAAATCGGGGTTTTGTGAGTAAGGAAGAATAGCTATTGGGCTGGCATCTTGCACCCCCAAGGTGGATTCCTGCCTCTTTCTCACCCTCAAGGATAAGCAGCCCAGAGTCAGTTTGTGGGTGGTTCTAGGCCACACTACCCCAGAGCCTGGGCCACCCCTGCCCTGTCTGGTCCATCTCCCAGGGGTGCCAGGAGGATCCGCAGAGGTGACAACATGAAACCCCTTGAGTCTGGTGACAGGGCACGTTGAAAGGTGCTTTCTCTCTCCTGTCACCGCCAGTCTCCCCAGCAACGTCCAGGGCAGAAGCAGGTGTGCCTGGTTAGAGGCGGGCGCGCCATGCACTCACTGCGCATGCCCGCCACGACCAACACAGGTCCTGTGTGCCCACAGACGTCCTTGTGGGTATGCATTTCACCCGCATGCCCCGTGACTGTGCCCACAGCTGACTGCACGCGCACAGAGGCAGGGATTTCTAAACCCGGGCTGCACATGGGCGCACACAGCCCGCTCTATCCACCAGCCAGGAGACCCTGACTGCCAGGAGGTCACGCCCTACCCCTGCCTGGTGAGCGGAGTGTGGCTCGAGTCCTGCAGGGGTATCTGGCCCTTTCCTTGGCCACTGTGACCCCACACGTGCCCTCTGTGGCCCCTACAGCCGGCTTCTGGGCCTCAGTGGGTCTCACTGTGCGTTAAGCCTGCCGGTGGCCTTCTTGGGGCTGGCCTGGCCAGAGACTACAGCACATCCCACACCTTCTAGTGCTGGGCCAGGCTGGGACAGTGGTCATAAGGGAAGCTGCCACTGGGTCCCTCACCAAGGTCAGCAGGAGGATTGGGGAAAAAAAAAATCTTCCTCTTGTGGTGGTCGGACTGCAGTTCAGAGCCCAGGCTGGGAGCTGGCCCAACTCATTCACTCCCAGCTGCCCGTCAGTCATGGTCAACGGCTGCCCCCAGGGACACCCCTGGGTGGTCAGTCCCTCGGCCTCTCTGTCCACTACCCAGTACTTTGTGGATCCTTATGACAGCCCAGGAAGGCAGGCACTGCCACCTCCCCTTCTACAGACACTGAGGCTCGGAGAGGGGAGAAGCATGTGTGGCTTGAACTCCTAGGGGAAAGGAACAAACAGAACCGTGGGCTCTCCTGTGGCGGGCGGGAGCTACCGTCCTAGGTCGTTGGGGAGTGATGTCTTCATGGCCCGGTGCATGCACTGGGAACCTCTACCTGCCCAGCTTCCAACCTTCTTGCAGGCGCTTCTGGGAGGTGGCCCTGACTTTGCTCACCCATTTTCAAAGAGAGTGATCAAAGCCCTGAATTGAGATGGGGAGTGAAGTGGCTGACTGTCACTCAGGTGGAGTCTGGGAAAAGGGCAGGGTTAAGGGGCAGCATCCCTGAGGTGGCAACTTCTCCCTGCACAGGCTCTCCAACAGGCCGTGCACGGGCATTATCTCCTTGGACCCCTGGGCAGCCCCCGAGGTAGCTCTTGGTATTGTACCCACTCTGCAGATGAGGAAACGGAGGTCTGCCCTAGATTGCAGGCTACAAAGTGTTATAGCTAGAATCTGAACCCTGCTCCGCTTATTCCAAAGCGCAGTTCTCTAGGGCTTGGCAGGAGGGCTGGGGAGGTCCTGGGAGAAGGCTACGAATGAAGAGTGGCTTGCTTGTCACCAGGCAGCTGGGAAAGTGCCCCATCCCAGCTGGGGGCTGGCTTCATGGGTTTGTGGTTGTTCCTTCTGAAACCTTTAGTGAGAGCACGCAACCCCATCCCAGGCCATGTCCCTGGTTTAGCCATGTGACCTTGAGCCGGCCACAGTTTCCTTTCCAGGTTGTAGATTCCGAGCTGCAAAGGAAAAGACCCCCATCTTTTGAATTCAGGAACCCTTTTATCAAAATCCTCCACGAGAGTGCGAGGTGCTCTGCCGGTTCAGGCTGGCTTGGGGCCCATCGGCTCTCTCTGCCCCCCTCCAAAGCGTCATGGTGATACCCAGGAGCAGCTGCAAAACCCTGAATGTGGCCTCTGTGAGGGAGAAGGGCACCCCTGGTTTCCAAGGCAAAGAGAGAAGAGGAGAGAGAACTTGGCAAGTCTTCCTTCGCTGGTCCCCCAGACCAGTGGCGGGAGGTGGGAGGAGGGTAGGAAGGAAACAGGACAGGAAGGAGGGCACAGAGAGGAGTAAGTCACTGCGCGCTGTGCCCCACCCCAGCTCCCTAGTCCCTGACGTTTCCTTTGAACAGGTGCCTCTGTCAGCTGCGATCAGCCTACGTGCTAGAATGCCACAGAGCAGCCACGTGACAGGGAGAGACCCAAGGGGACTCACAGGCCCCAGAGTTGGAGAGGGGGAGCCAAGCTGAGCTTTGGCAGGACAGCCCAGAGGGGGCCCGTCCCACCTCCCAGCTGGCCCAGCCTCTCGTCTCTGGTGTCCTGCTTCAGGTCTCTGTCCGGCAGCCCCCGAACCCCGCAGGCACAGCCCTCTGCCGTGCTCAGCCAAGCAAAGCAGGCCCTGGTCTTCATGGGCCGCAACTCCAGCCCTGCCCCCACCGCTGCCCATCCTCACCTCCAGCTCACAGCTCCAGGGCAAACAAGGGGTAAACCCGAGTCCAGCTGCCGCTTGTGCCATGCCCCTGTGCCCAGCCCAGCCTGACTCTGTTTGAAGAGCCTCTCTTAAGACAGACACTCCGAGCCATGAACCCCAGCGAGCCAGGTTCTACCCCCACCTCCACCCAGTTGATCCTGGGAGCTTGGGCGGGTCCATCCCCTCTCTGAGCTTTAGTCTCCCCATTTGCACCTTAGATATACTCCTAGCCTGTGCCGGGCCCTCCCCTGAGGCCGGTGCTTTGTGCTGACCGGTGGGGGCCGGGGGTGCAGGCAGATCTCATGGACATACATATGCCCACTAGCTTATCACAGGGCCCCATCCCGGCCATTTGGTACTGGAGGGCTCCAGCCAGGAGAGGACGGTGGCCTGGGGAGGTAATGTGGCTATACCTTGTCAGCTGTTAACCTGGCTCTGCATCAGGAAGATCTGGGCTCAGTCCCAGCTCCTTCATGCATTAGCTGTGTGTCCTTGGGCCAGTTAGTTAGCTCCTCTGTGCCGCGGTCTCCTCATTTTCCTGGGGGAAATATCACCAACCTCCTAGATAGATGAGATCCTATATCAACCTGCTTAGAACAGCCCAGACATAGAGCAAGAGCTCCATAAATGATTGGAGTGTCAATGTCACTATTTTCCGATTACTGAGTAGAGCCTGGGAAGGGCATTCCAACAGGAGAATGTCATCAGTGAGCGCGCCGAGTCCCTTTGGGGTTCATGAGATACCTGCATTGCCTGGGTATCCAGGGCCAGGTGGGGAGCTTGTGTCCCAGCCCAGGTGGCAGCCATCAGAGGCAGGGCAGACCCGGTCCTCCCCTCTCCTGCTCCAGCGTGTGCGTGCTCGTGCCAGTGTTGGCAGGCACTCCGGACGGTCTCAGCGCCCCCTCACCAGGCGCTGCCTGGCCTGCATCTGCAGGTGCCCAGGGGTGGGTGGAGAATTGAGGCTCCCAGAGCCTCCCCGCCCAAATCCTCGGGGCCTGCACGACACGACGCCCACTGCCACTTCCTGCCATCTGTCCCAAGTGATGGAAATAGAGCGAGCAACGAGGAGTGGTTGCTCAGCGAGCCAGCCTGCGCTGCCACAGTCCCCAGGACAGCACTGGGGGCGGGGGGCAGGCAGCCCCACAGCTGAGCAGCTCTGCATGTCCCCAGCTGGCCCAGACTCTGGCCCTGAGGCAGGCCTCCGAGGAGGGAGGCGGGGAGGGAGACCGAGAACCTGAGACCCCTTCCTCCCACAGTCAAGGCCCAGAACTTCCCATTTGGTGGGATGAGCCCTCTAACCCTTAGCAGCACTCTCAAACCTACTGAGAAGCTTTATAAAAATAGAGCAGCGCGGACCCCACTGAGTCAGATGATGCGGCCGCAGGCGGCCAGGTGTGGGGAGCTCCCAGGTGATCCTGATACGCAGCGGCTCAGCAGAGCGAGTTGGCGCTCTCTCTGGAAATCACTGGGCCGTGGCCTGACCCTGCCCCTTGCTCTGGGCAGACCTTACATCAGAGGATGGGGACTATAGATAATCGAGCTCCTGCTGGGGCTCTGTGTGTCACCTCACTTAACCTCCCCGTGGTCCTATAAAGGCCTATTAGCATCCCCACGTACAGATGAAGACACCAAGCCTCAGCGTGGTTGAGTACTTTGTCCTGGGCTGCCCAGCCAGGAGGTGAGGCTGTGGGATTCAAGTCCCTGTCTGGCTGACTGCAGACCTCTTCCCGTGGTCCTTGGCGGCCCGAAATAACATTAACCTGCCTGAAATCCCCCTCCTTGGCTAAGTGTGTCTTCTGAGCCAGCATCTGGTGGGTCCCAGTGGTCCTTATGCAACCATTCACGCTATTTCTCATCCATAACTGTAAATATTCGGAAAAATTAGCTATAACGTTTGCATATGCATTCACTTGAATGACGTTACCTCTGAGGAAGGGAGCCTGGGTGTTTGAACTTGGGTTTGCCAAGACCCTCCATGGCCTCCAGCCAGGCACCCCCACCCCCAACAGGCTGCCACATGCCCACAGGTAACCTCTGCCAAGCCTTCTCTGGGCTTCGCTTTGGGGGGTTCTCTGGAGCCCAACTGACAAGAACCACAGAGACAGAAGTGGCTGCCTGAAGGTCTCGCCTCAGGGCACCCCTTGTGGCTTGGCCTGATGAGCCCCCCACAAGGTGAAGCTATGCCCACTGGGCATGGGGCAGTGAGCAGGGCAGCAGCCCTTGAGGCAACTGGCCTTTCAGGGGGCTGCAGGAGGTGGGATCCCACTCACTCAAGGCAGGATGTCCGGGCCCAGGTCCTGGTAGTTTAAGACGATCTGGCCCCTCTGTACAGTGTCGAGAAAGCTCTCAGCTGACGGTGTTCCTAGTGGAGAGTCCAGACCTTGCTCTGGGGCAGCTGGAAGGCAGGAGGGGCTGTTCTGTTTCCTTCATCTACGTGGTGACAGGTGTCGCGGTTACTGGGGAGTCCCTTCAAGCCCCCACCACTACCCACATCCACAGCAGACCCTAAACACCCACTAATATCTCCACCACCCATCCCACGGCCTGGGCCTGGCTCAGCACCCCCGCTTCCTTCCCTGGATTTGGGCAGCCCCCCAAGTTGGCCTCCTGCCTCATTGTTCCCCACCCTTCCTCCACACTCTACTGAGCCACCTTTCTTTTGTTTTCTTTAAAGATTTTATTTATTTATTTATTTGACACAGGGGGTGGGCAGAGAGAGCAAGCACAAGCATGGGAAGGGCAGGCAGAGGAAGAAGCAGGGTCCCCGCTGAGCAAGGAGCCTGGTGTGGGGCTTGATCCCAGGACCCCTAAGATCATGACCTGAGCTGAAGGCAGCCACCTAACTGACTGAGCCACCCAGGTGCCCACTGACACCTTTCTGAAACAAGTCTGACCGACCCTAGCTGGGACTTGAGAACGAGAGAGGAGTTGGGGTCAGGGTACGTCCTGGCAGGTGGAAGCTGCCCCAAACCATCAAACTGTCCTGTCTGAGAACCATCTAGAAGAGTGCTAGCCAATAGAAGTGTAGTGTGAGCCACAGGTGTCATGTTAAATGTTCAGGGAGGCACATTAAAGAAAGTTGTTTTTATTTTTAAAGTGAAGTTATTTTTAATCATATATTATATTTAAAGTGTAGTGTGAGCCACAGGTGTCATGTTAAATGTTCAGGGAGGCACATTAAAGAAAGTTGTTTTTATTTTTAAAGTGAAGTTATTTTTAATCATATATTATATTTAAAGTGTAGTGTGAGCCACAGGTGTCATGTTAAATGTTCAGGGAGGCACATTAAAGAAAGTTGTTTTTATTTTTAAAGTGAAGTTATTTTTAATCATATATTATATTTAATCCAGTGTAAATATTATCATTTCAATATGTAATCAATATAAAATTATTAATAATTATTACAATCTTCCAAGTAAGACTTTGGATCCAGTGTCTATTTGCACTGATGGCACATCTCAACTTGGCCTAGCCCCATTTCAAGTGCTCAGTAGTCACCTGCAGCCAGGGGCCCCCGCCTGGGGCAGCTCAGACCTAGACTCAGTGCGGCCGCATTGAGCGGGCCCCTTGTTCTCCAAGCTTCCTAGCTGTTGGTTCTCTGCCTTCACTGACTTGGCCTTATCTGCCACAATCTGTGTGATTGCTTTTTATTTTTTCTTTAACTCACATTTAAATTTTAATAAATGCACTGAAAGGGGAATCTTTAAATCATTATTGTACANAGGTAGAGGGGCAGTCGGGGCACCCCACCCCCACCCCCAGAGTCTAAGTCATCTCCTGAACCAGATGGGAGCATCTCCCAGGTGCCCAGGGGCGCAGCTCCACCCTGGGAGCCCACGACCTCCAGCCAAAGCCCCCCAGGACACAGCTGAAGTCGGACAGCTAGGTGGACTCCTCCCTGACCCCGGGCGAGAGAGAACGCAGCACGGGGGCCCGGGGCAAGCTTGGTCAGAGGGTGTGAGGGAGAATCTACTCTGGGACTTGGGCTTCAGCTGGCTGATTTGCGGGAGGGTCTAGGGACCCTCAGTAGGTTGGTGTGAGCATCAGGGAAGACAGCATCTCCACACGCCCGACCCGGTGCCTCACCCACAGCAGGTCCATCGCCAGCTTGGTGTCCTCTGTGTCCCCTGCTCCACACAGACCTGGACTTGGAAGTGAGCTAGGACCGGGCGCTGACCCATCTGGCCAGATAGGAGCTGCGAGTCTCAGCTCTGGGTGGTCAGGGAACGGCCCTGCCCACCTGCAGCCTCTGCCTTTCGGGGAACCCGTGGGCCTCAGAGGAGGCTGCAGGTCCCCAGGGCCGGCCGAGGGCCATTTCTAGGGTGTGGCCAGGAACGGCCACCTGTGCCAGACGTGCCAGTGGGGACTCTGTGTAGCCTCAGGACGCAGATCCTTGGGCTTCCTCGGTCTCTGTCACTCGTCCCTGGCCACCCCTTGAGGCCCATGGAGGATGGAGGGACGGCTCCAGCCGCTGTGGAAATGATGCCAGGATCAAGCAGGAGTGGGAGGAGAGAACTTCTCAGTTGAATTATGAAGAGCATCAGGGGACTTTCATCTAGTCGTTTGTGAATATTTCTTGAGGTTTTCGAGTGTGGATGTATGTTTAATAGCCTTTTATGTTTGTGTGACAGTATTTTTTGTATGAGACTTTACTGAGATCACTGTGGAATCACGTGTGGCTGTGAGAATTAATAGAGAGACCCTGGAGGGAAGCTGCAGGTGGGGGGGGGGGCAGCGGGGCGAAGGTGCGTGAACCTGACTGGTGTGTGTGAGGAGCACGGTGAGGCGCGAGGCTGGCGCTGGGCGCACACGGGCGGGCTGACTCCACTGACTGGGGCTTTGTAGGCGGGACGAAGGCATTGGGGCTTTATGTGGAATGCCATGGAAGCCATGGGGTGCTTAGCAGGGATGGGAGGGGATTTAATTCAAGCTGGAGTTTCCTCACGGATTCAGCTCCCTTCAATCCTGTCACCTCTTATAACAGAGGCATTTTGGGGTGAGGGGGCTCATGTGTCACCCCTGGGGGCTCCCTCCCTTCTATGCCTGAGAGCTTCCGAATCAGAGCAGATGCCCAGAGTGGCCACTGACATTTCCTGACAGCCCAGACAGATCCTCTCCCAGACAGACCAGTGTCAACAATTCATGAGGTTGACCTGCGGTCACTCGTCCCTCCTACCCTTCCCCTTGGGCGGATGGGCCCAGTCCACACCCTGTGAACTGTGCCCCTCCTGGCAGTTGTGTGGCCCTACCTCGTCTCAGCCACTGTGGGCCCCTCCTCTCCTCCTTAAGGACCCCTCACCCACTTCACAGGGGGAGGCCATCCTAGGCCCTGCCTGCGGGGCTCCCAGGGCTCCTGCCACTCGCACCCCCAACTCCCTGCATCAGGGAGAGCACACCGACTGGGGCGCATCAGCCCAAGAGAGCATCAGGACATCCATAGACTGTTACTCTGACGTGGTTGGGGGCTTGGGAACCCTTTGCCAACTTCCAAGGCCTCTCCGGGCCCTGGCCCAGGAAGGCTAAGCGGTACAGCCCACAGCCAGCACCAGGTGAACTTTGGAACCAGGAGACTGCAAGTACAGAGAGGCTCTGGCATGCCCCCAGACTTCTCCTGGACTTAGTTTCCTCATCTTTAAAATGGGGTGGTGTTGCCAGCCCTGTGGGATTGTCATGACGGTGAGACCACATTGAGGCCCAGAATAAAAGGCACAAACGAGCTCTCCACCC
Source organism: Ursus maritimus (assembly GCF_017311325.1). Taxonomy (NCBI): domain Eukaryota; kingdom Metazoa; phylum Chordata; class Mammalia; order Carnivora; family Ursidae; genus Ursus; species Ursus maritimus. Next base: position 34,246,886 of record NW_024426774.1, on the reverse strand, counting down.
TGCCTGTGGGTCTTCCCAGCCTCCCCTGGAGGACAGAGCCCTGCGCCCCCAGCTGGGTCTCTCCCCAGTGAGTTAGGCCCAGTCTGCAAGACAGAATCCCCGGAACTAGCCACGGGCTCCACGAGGACAGTCCCTGCCAGCACCACCAGCACTGTGCTGAGATAGAGGGGTCCCCACGGATAGCTCCTGAGGCCCACGGCAGTTTTTCCTGCTGACATTCTCCACTCACCCCGGCTGCAGAGCCTACAGCAAAGAGCACGTGAGGTAATGAAGCTGAAGCCCCAGCTGCCCGTCTCCCCCCTACCCCCTCCTGGACCGAAATAAAGACCTGATTCACTGAGGCCGTTTCTCTCCTGAATCAGATCATTAATAATGGAGAAGGTGTCTCTCTGACCCAGCCAGGGCAGGGCCTGTGTGTACGTGTGTACGGGGGGGCCTCCCTCAGCCTCCCTGCTACCCTGAGACCCTTGGTCACCCCCGCTCACCCCCTCTTTCCGCCCCAGCAGGATGGGGTGTGCTCACCCTCGCTGCAGCTCTGAGCACCGCTGACCCCCGCATTGCTAGGGTGAGCCTTGGAGAGGGAAGGAACGTGTGTCAGGGAGGTGGCTTGGAGGGTGACGGCTATAGAGAGGGCACTCGCACCTGGGAAGGCCCCAGAAATCAGAGTAAGGAGTGTGGATGTCACTCCTTCGAGGCCGCCACTTCACCAAAAGCTGCCCAGGAGGCAGACTGTCCAGCCCAAGACAGGAACGGGCCTCAGGGAGCCATGAGCCAACCCGGCACCTGGAGGGTTCTCCGGCCTGATTGGAGCCTGCGGGACGCCGCAGACCCGCTTCCCCTCACCCGGGCATTTGTACAGACTTGTCGGTGCAGGGGACATGGCAGGGATTTTCTCACTCCTCGTGCTCAGGAAAGCCCGTACCGAGGACGTGAGAGAGGCTGAAGGTCCAGATGCTTGCCTTCCTGGCTCCTCTTGCGGCCAGGGGTAGGCCTGCAGCCGGGGGTAGGCCTACGACCTGGATGGGGACTGTCAGTTTCCTCCCCTCTCGACCTTGAACCTGGAGCTACTAGGCACGCAACTGAGAGGACCCCCAGGGCAGCCTCCAGGTCCCACGAGGCCGGAAGCTCGAGCAGCAGGGCGGGTGGTCTGCCGCTGCAGAGGTGGCCTCCTCTGGGGGACGACAGTGGCTGAGGGCCGGCTGTCCGTTGGCTCGTTCTTTGCTCTGCTTTGTCTTCCCAGCCTGGCTCTCTGTCCTTCCTGGGGCGGCTGTGGCTGGCCTGGGACCCCCGCGCCTGATTCCTTTCCAGTTGTCACGAGCCTTGGTCAGTCTCTGCTTCTGGCGCCTGAGAGCTGACCGACGCAGGGGCTCTGTTTGGGGCTCTGTTTGCAGCCGTTGTCCAACTGCTCATCTGTTTATTGGCTTTGGGGAACCACATACGTTTCAGGATGACACAAAGGTAGCACATGTGGAACCCCACGACCCTGGAAGGATGTCCCCAACTCGCCACCCCGGTGGTCACTGTCCTGGCCAACCACCCCAACCGCTCAGAACCGGCGCCCACTGTGGGGGCTCCCTCCCGTAACAGCAACTCAGGCCATCTCAGGCCATGTGCCCTGGTTAGAGGGAACCTGGGGACAAGCCTCGGGTGGAGTTAAGGATGACCTTGCCCCAGAGGCCAGGGTCAGCCTGGAGGTCCTCTCGGAGCAAGGGCTCAGGGCTGCTCTGCCTGTTCCTGCTGCAGGAGGTGATGAAGGTGTCAGATGGCAGCCTCCTCGGGGACCCCGGGCGCACACCACTGAGCAAGAAGGAGGGCGTCAAGTGGCAGAGGCCGCGACTCACCCGCCAGGCCCTGATGCGGTGCTGCCTGGTCAAGTGGATCCTGTCCAGTGCGGCCCCACAGGGCTCAGGTAGGGGCCGGCGCGGGCGGGGATGGGGGCGGGGATGGGCGTGGGCCGTCTGTTCGGAGCTCTCTGCTATCTGAGGGCTCAGAGACCACCCGGGGACCCCAGCCCAGGCCATACCACCTCTGCCTCTGTTGGGAGATCATGTTATCTTTCAGTCGTGCTTTTCCCCATTAAACAAGCAAGGCCCTGCTCTCCAAGCAGGACCCGCGGAGGGTGGGGACAGAGGATTGGGACCATGCTGGGTGTTCCAACTCAGTTGCTGGAGGGTAGAGCCAGGGGTCAGAGTCCGCAGGCCCGCTTGGCTCTGCCCACCCTCTGTGAGTAACCTGGGGGCGGCTCACGCACCCTTCCTAAGCGCTCTGTGAAAAGGATGGGAGGCAATGTGTGCAGAGGCCCAGCGAGGAGGATGCCCCGGCCCTCGCCCCTCCTCGGTCCTGCCCAGTGCTCCCCAGGGCCTGGGCCAGCTCCTCACTTCGGGCAGCACTGTGGGCGTTCCCGAGGGAACTCGGGAAATGGCTGCTCTGCTCTTGTCCTTGGTGAGGTTTGATGTCTGCCGAGTGTGACAGAGCAAGGGATGCACAGGTGGCCTCACGCAGCCCCGAACTCTCACACAGGCACAGGCCGCACGGTCACACCTGTGCACACCTACCGACACACCTGCGCCTCCACCCCACACAAGCGTGCACACCCACCCACCAGCCCATGCGGGTGCACACCCAGGCTCACACCCACGTGCCTACACCCACACACGTGTGATCACGTACATACACAAGGCATGCAGCAGACCTGAGCCCTGGCAGTCTGGCCCGTTGGTTGTCTCAGACACTCTCTGCACGATCTCCAGGGAGGCTCAGTCCCTCCGACAGGAGAAGGGGCATAAATCACGGCCCCAGACTCCCAGGCCTGATGCAGGGGAGAGGGGAGGGGATGGCCAGAGGGGACAGCAGTAGGCAAAGCGGCTGGCGGCCACCACTGTCGAGTGGTCAGTCGAGTGGTCGAGTGCAACCCCGCTCCTGGGTGCTCCAAGCGCCATGCCAGCCCCTCCGTCTGCTGCCCCCCAGAGCCCCTGCCCATCTGTGCTATCGGCTGACATTTGCTCCCGGCCGTTCCCTTGCACACTGAGGCCTTTCACAGAAGCACTAGTGCGCGTAAATACATAGGGGGGGTCCATGCGCCCTCCACAGCTCCTCGGGGTAATGATGGGGGAACAGATTGTGCATGTGGTGGGAACGTGAAGGCACTGAAAGGTCACGCAAACAGCTCACTGGGAAGCTGGCATCCTGACAGCGCCGTTTGCCCCACAGTAGGGTAAAAACAACTTTGGTTGCTATCAGGGTAGACACCAAGAGCAGAGGTGAGCCCTGGCGCTGTGGCACTGGGCTGCGGCGTGCACGACGGGCTCCCGTCTGCTGCCACGGACAGAGCTGGTGCTGCGTGAGGCTCCAATACTCCACTGGTCTGCCCCCCAGACTTCCTTTTTTTTTCTTTTTTTTTTTAAGGAGGCTCCACACCCAATGTGGGGCTTGAACTCATGACCTGAGATCAAGAGTCTCATGTTATACTGACTGAGCCAGCCAGGCGCCCCCTCCAGGCTTTTCTTGACAGCAACACAAGACCTCAGTGTCCCTCTCTGTCTCACCCTCTCTGATCCTGTCCGTCCAGCACCCCCACCCCACCCCCAGGCTTCTCTCCTGCTGGGCCCCGTCGCCAACTTCCAACTCGTAGGTGACTTTCAGCTGCTTCAGGGTGGGGCTGGAGGGTGATGTGCCACCTCCTGGCTGAGGCTTTTGCCCCCTCTTGTGTGGGAGGGCATGGAGGACAGCAAGCTGGAGGGCGGGCTTGCTGTGGTCAAGGTCACAAGGAGATGGGCCCCGAGGCGCCCATATATCCCCCTTTAGCTCAGGGTGGGTTCCTGGAGATCAGGAACCTATGCTGGAGACTTGTCATAGCCCAGAGCCGTGGGGGCAGGAGGGGGGGCCAGTGGAGCAGGGCCCAGCACACCGTCCTTGGCTCAGGCCCAGCCTGGGGCTTTGCCCCGCGTGGACACGTCCCCCAGACGCCATGCCAGGCACTAAGAGGCTGTGTGATGCGTGGAGAAACAAGATCCTATTTCGCTGTATAGGGTAGGCGCTGCAGATCACTCTGGCTCCTAAAGAGTCCACTGAAGCTCAGGGAGGGCACACGACACAGCAGGACCCAGAGGCTCAGGGGCTGAGCAAGGGCTCTGACCCGGAGCTTCCTCCACGTGTTCCAGGCCGGGCACCCACACCAATGTGTGTGTCTTCCACATCTTTTCTCTTGGGGAAACTCCGGCATCTCTGGAGGCAGTGGCCCCCCCTCACAGACTAAGGAGCCAAGACCCCAGCGCACCCCTGGTCTCCACGCGGCCTAGCTCCCAGACCCAATCTCCCCAGTCCGAAGATGTCCTCCGTGTGCCCCCCAAGGATGGCGCAGCCGGTGTGGTCACACTGAGGGCTTTGCGCGCACGTGAAATGCTGAACTGTGCCCAGATGACGCGCTTCTGCTCCTTCAGGAGACTTTCCGGGCCCTGGGTGCAGAGAACAATCGGTGTACTCAGTGTCGCTCGGTCCCCGAGCTCGGGAGGCCCGGCCCGTGGAAGGCGGGCGCGAGGCCGAGCACCACACCCTTGTCATCAGGGGTTCTTCCATTCAGAGGAAGCAGGTCAGAGAGACCAATTTCTGGGCCGGCTTGGGGGAAGAAGCCAAGGCCCAGTAAAGCGCAGGAATGTCCCTGAGGCTTAGGCGGCCTTGTCGAGCAGGGGCCGGGATTCGAGAGGGTGCGGCTGGACCATGGCTGCTGTGCCTGGCGGGCCCTCCGGGGCTGTAAAGGCCCCCACGTGGAGCCGGGAGCCGGCCTGCAGCAGCGGCCTCTGAGGGCCTCTGAGATGGGCCTGGGCGCTGGGGAGCACAGGGGAGCACAGGGCAGGCGGTATAACCCCCACCCCACCCAGGAGGAGCACCCATCCTCGGCGGAAGAGCGCGTCCCTCACCAACACTGGGGAGCCCGGCCTCGGTGACCCAGAGGCTGGGACTCTGACCTGCTCTGTGTGTCTCCCCGGCATCTATTGGTCCTTCCTGTCAGTCTCCAGGAGCATGGCTAAGCTACCAACCGGACAGACCGGCTTCTCCAGTCTGGCTCCCCAGGGGGGCAGTAGGACTGGGTCTCTTCACCTATAAAACTGGAGTCTTAATACTGGTCGCAGAATAACCTGGGGTCTTGGCAGCAGACCACCGAATCCAGGCTGGCTGGCTTCACCAGAGAGGCATTTAGTCTAGACTGTTGGGAAGTTCACAGACATTCTGGAGGACCAGAGAAGGAAGCTTGGGCCCCGCTCGGCCCTCCAGGAAACGCCCCGCATCCCTAGCTGTCCTGGTGGGAACGCTGGAGCGGCCACCACATGCTCTTACGTGGCACATGCAACCCTTCCTCACACACAGACACAACCCTGCCCCCTCCCCTAAGATGGAGACCCAAATTTTCATCCAGCATTGCATTCGTCTCCTGGGGTTCTGTCAAGCCCGTGTAAAATCCTAAAGCCACCACCACCACGAGCACCCTGATAAAAAGTGGTAGTAGAAAGTACGAGGACAAAAAGGTAAATTAACTTGTCTATAAACTGTAAGGATATATAAATAGCCAGAATTTTAATGTGTTTGAAGCACCGAGATATGTGCAACATTGTGTTTCAAATTGAGATGCCGGATCAGATGCAAATTTTTCAAGGATTTATCTGAAAACGAGCTACATGGCTCTTGAAGCTTTCACCCTCATCAAAAATAGAGAAAGCTGAATGGTTGGAGGGGTTGGGGGGAAGATGATGGGTGAAGAGGATTTGTCTGGTGTGGAGTTCAACCCCTGAGGTTGAGAGAGAGATGTTTCAGTTACCTTTTGTCACCTAACGAAATACCCCCAAATACCACCATTTTGTTTTCCCTCATGTCTGTGGGTGAGGCATTTAGGTAGGCCTCCCCTGGATGGTTCTTCTACTCCACTGTACGGAGGGCTGGCTTCCAAGAGGGGTGTTCCAGTAAGAAAAGGCCAAAGGGCTCGTGAGGCCTAGGCTCTGGGGCTCAGAGCATCATTTCCACTGAGCGTCATTGGTCACAACAAGCCACAGGCTCAGCACAGATTTGAGAGGAAGGGAAATAGACTACTTTTCCACAGAGATGTGGTAGGAAAGTTGTCACTGTCTGTAAACCACCACAGAGGCCTCAGTGAAGAGTCCTTGGGGAAGTGATCCAGGGAGCCCGCCGGTAGCACCCCGCTAACATTCATCACTGTATTCAGCAGTATTAATACATTCCCTGCAGAAGTCACTGGATTTGGGACCTAGTGCTCCCCTTCCCCACCTCATGCAGCTGCCACACCTTCTTTCCTGGATAATCAGGATCATTCCACCCACCCAACACCCACACGTCAGTTGGTCTCAGTGGCGTGAGGAGCCCAAAATATCCAGGTGGCAGCCTCAGCCTCCAGCCCCGCAGTCCCCTGGTGTTTCCCTTTTAGAAGCAGCCTTGATTTGGGATCCAAAGCCTCTAATCCGGAGCCCAGAGTGTTGGAGATGAGAAGCAAAAATGCAGTGAGGGGGTTGTTGAGGGCTGCTGTGAGGGCCCACTGTCACCACATCCCTCGGTGTCTGGACCCGTTACTCTGTCAGGGAAGCAGCACGGCCGGTGGCACATCCAGCATCTGATGGGGCAGCGTCTGAATCATCTCGAGGCTGGTGGTGGGGCCAGGCCTGCAGTGGGGTCCGCCACTCTTCGATAAGCCAGCTGCTGCTGGGCGTGGGGAACAGGATAAGGTCAGCAGGTCTTGCAAGCGCTGGCCCTTGGCCACACTTCTTTGTTGTCAGAGGGACTCCTCTGGCCATAGCAATGTTGTCAGAGGAGGCCCTTGGGCTTAGCAATGGTGTGTGGGACGCTGGGATGGGTGATGGTGTTGGCAGAGCAGGGCAGGCAGGGAGGAAGGTCCGTATATGGAATGAGGGTCAGTTCCAGAGAAGATAAGTGGCGGTCTCTGCCAGGATGAAGGGGTACAGTGGAGCTGACCTGCCAACCGGTGGCTGGCTTGTCACCCAACAGCTGTAGCCACATCGGCCTGGGGAGGAGAAGTTCTCTTATTGAACCCATAAGTCATCTTAGACCACATGGCCCTTTGCTGGTGAGCAGTGCCAGGCAGCAAGGAGTACAGGCTGCCAGGCCATCTTGTCTCCCTGACTACTGAGCTCTTTCTCAGGCCTGCGGCCCTTTGGACAACAGTCGCCACTCCTCCTGTCTCCTTTCCTCCACCTCTCTGACCCCTAAACAAATGGTTCGCAACCATCCATGAGTGAGTGAAGAGCCATACCCCAGGCCATCTCATCTTCCGGGAAATGTGGGCGAGTAGATGTAGTCAACACTCTGCCCACCAGGAAGACACCCCTTCTCCATCGTCCTTCCCTGCTGAGTGGGCCACCATGTCAACCTAGAGTAGGCAGGTGCCAGTCTTTCTTGCCGCTCTGTCTATAAATTACATAGGAATGCTTTTCCTCTTCAGGTGGCCTTTGGGGCTCCCCACGGGGTCACAGGTATGGGTTGAGGGGAAGTTGGCAGTGCAGCGGTTTCCATGGGGGCCTGAGTCACTTGCTACACACTTACCTGAGCCTTCCAGACCCTCTGGCCCTGCACTCAGACATAGTACGTGCACGTGATGATGGAGTGCTGCACACGCACATACGGGCCTTTAGAGCTGGGGGAGAGGTTGATACTCAGTGCCTGATGGGTGGCGGAGGTCCATGGCCACCTGGTGTCCCACAGGCGTTCCATCTCCACGAGAGCCCACTAGCGAGCCGCTAGCTCCATGTCCAAAGAAAAGATCTTTGCCAAAGGAAGCATGCCTTTACTCAAAACCCAGGGAGACCATGGAATGTTCCTCCTGGGGAACTGCCATTGGCCTGCAAGGCATGCTACCTTGCCTGAAACACAATGTGTGCTCTTGAATGGGCACGGTCACGAGGCCCAAGGGGCAGAGCTGCTTGTCTGCCGCCTGACGTGCTGCAGAGCCTTTGCCGGCTCTCCGCAAAGCAAGCAGTCTCGAGCAGCGCGCTTCGCAGTGGTGCACAGGAAGGCCTGGCCAACGCTTATTTCCTTTTACCGGCTGGGAGTGCAAGGTGCCACAGTTTGTCTTTCACTTCAGAGGGAATATTTTGACTTGGCTGCACTTGATATGACAGAAACCCCAAATAACAGCAGCTTAATTTAGACAGAGATATGAGAAATCTGGGCTAAGCAGTGGCTGGCACTAGTCTAGCGGCTTGGGGAGGTCAGAATCAAGGTCTTTGGGGTTTTGTTTTTTGTTTTTTGGGGTTTCTTTGTTTGTTTTTGTGGGGGAGAGGTTGCCCTTTTCCTCACAGCCCCAAGGTAGTTGCTTTGGCTCCAGCCATCATGGCTTCATTCCAGGCAAGGAGAAGGAGAACCTGGGTGGAAGGAGGAAATGGTAGTGCCTACATCGGGAAAGCCAACACTCTCATGGAAATCTCTGGGAGATTTCTGCCTGTATTTCATTGGCCAGAACTGAGCTACCTTGACTGCAGACAGAATCTGAATTCTGTAGGTGAAAAGGCACAGGAGAATCAATACCGACGTGGTGTTCTCGGCCACACGTACCTTGTGAGGTTGTTTTGATGACAGAATGCACTGGTGGCTGGAAGGACCTAGCTAAACGCCTGGCACATGCTAGGCCCAGCAAATGTGGGGGCGGGGGGGTAGCCAGCAGTTTCTGCTCCAGTCATACGCTTGCTTTCCTCTACCCTCCTCATCAGAGGGACTCCTTTTCATCTCCCCATTCTCTACTCTATAGAGACACCAACAGCTTCTGTCATTTGGTGTCAGTGAGCAGAGGCAGAGGTCAAGAAATAGCCGAAGGTCAGGGCCCTACCCATCCCCCAGCTCCGCCCAGGGCCCCTGGGCCCTGAGCTTCCCAGGTAGAAGCCTGGGTGGGAACAGGCTGCTCCCTTTCTGGCTGCGGAGAAGCCCTGGGTCATGGGTGAGGCCCCTTGCAGTGAGATCACACTCTCACCCGAATATCACACCAGTGGCACCTCTTCCATTGGTGCTGGGAGCTCAGGAGCAATGCCCACCCCCACCCCCACCCCTTCCCAGCCCAGGAAGCTGCAGGAGCCCTTCTGCCTCCAGGAAGAGTGAGCGCTGGGGTCCTGGGGAGCCAGAGCCAGGCACAAGGTGAAGGGGCCGGCCTGAGGGTAGGAATAGGGGCTGCTTGAGGAGGTCCACCCTGGCAGTGGGGCTGGCAGAGTGCTGGCCAGCCCCTGGGCGCTCTGGGCTGAGGGCTAAGTGGCAGGTGGTCCTGGGGAAGGCAGAGACAGAGGACAGAGGATAGAGGAGGGAAGCACAGACCAGAGAGGCTGAGACCCTGAGGGTCAGGTTGAGACCAAGAAGAGAGATAGATCAGAGTGGGGAGAGAGAGAGAATTCCAGAAGGAAGGCTCTGAGTGTCAGGTTGGGGAGAGGCAGGCAGAGGAAGAACAGAGCAGTGGGGGTGGCCTGCACTGTGGTTGGTCAGGCCGAGCTGAGGGCAGGAGCTGGGACCCCCAGGATGGGGCCCGGCCCAGGGGTGGCGAGGTGCGGTGAGACCCCAGGCGCAGCCCGGGGTCCTGCTCTGAGGCTTCAGGAGTGCCACCATGGCTGCAAGAAGCACCTGGGAGACATCATCAGCTTCTTCTTCCGCTTCATCTCTGGGAACCTGGCTCGAGGTGAGGGCTGCTTTGACGGTGAGGGAGCAGAAGGAAGCGGGGAGCAGAAGGAAGCGGGTTTGGGACTCAGGACTGCCGTGCCTGCCTGGAAAGGGGCAGGGGCAATCAGAGGGGACGATGGCCCCAAGGGCAGAACTGGAAGGAACCACCTGACTCAGAGCCCTGCCCCAGGCCCGCAGGCAGTGAGGGCCAAGGCAGGGCTCCCGTACTCTTGGGCCTGGGTAGGAAAAGGAGGTGCGAGGGGGCTTCCTTCTCCAGGCGCACAGACTCGGGCTCAGCCTGGGCCGGGAGGCAGCCGGAGGCTCCGGGCCTGCCCACCTGCCTTGCACACACTGACCCCCCTGCCCCGGCCTCTCCTCTCTTTCCTTGCCTCCCCAGAGCCCCCTCCTGCTCCACCAAAGGGATGTGTGACTTCAGCAGTGAGGATGAAAGAAAGTGCCGGATCGGTGATAGCCCTCTTTTTAAATCTATAAAACCAACCAACCTGGAAATTCGGGCAGGGATACAACGGGGGGCCGGCAGGTTCAGGCCTGGGGAGGAGCCCCATGTGGGAGTGACAGCACAACAGGCCAGGGCCCACTTCTGCTCTGCGTCCTCTACCCCTCAGCACAGTGGGTGCTCCAGGGCCGGGCAGCACCAAGAGCCAGCATCGGCCGTGGGGCCCAGGAGGCGGGCACAGGGGGAGGGGCAAGCGCGCGTGGGGCCCGGTGTTTTCTTGGCAAGATGAGCTGGGAAGGGTGGTGTCAGGAGCTCCACACGCTGAAAGGAGAGACCCTCACCAGCTCGGGGCTTCGGGGTCCTTTTGTCTTCTCCTGTTATTAGAGGGATATGAAGGGAATTTCGGCTAAAGTAATCACATGATTCTCTAAAGAGCTAGCAAATGAAACCCCCAACGCATAGCCATGAGTCAGTGTAGACATGTGATATATTGGCTTTTTAGCCAAAGATAAAAAATACTTCTGCTGCCCAAAGATGCTCACAGACCCTGAGAGACAATGTGCCCACACTGAGCGGGGCTGGGTTGAAAAGCCCGGCCTTTTGTCCCCTCTTTAGGGGGCGGGGACCTTGTCCCCTGCTCTGATACCCTGCCCTGACCGGAGTGCCTGGCGCAAAGCCTGCTGGGTGAAATCCTTGTCAAATTCATGAATAATATTTTAAGAAGAATAAAAACACAAAACCGAGCATATAAGCAATCATATCAATCATCTCAAAATCGGTCAAATAATAATGGTTTCAAATACTCAGAAGCAATAATAGATTTCTAGTCATAAGAAGACAGGATTCCAATCTAATGAAGGTTTGCACGGGGAGATCCGGCGGAGGTCTGAGTCTAAAGCAGGGGTGGCAACCTCAGGGCCCTTTAAGGGGGCACTCAGGCTAATGTCGCTGCAGGCAGTGGGAGCCCAGGGTCACAAGCCAGCTTTTCCAAAGCAATGGAAGCTCTGTCTCTGCTCCTGATGTCCCTTAGCCCTGCCTCCAGTCGTTGTGGGGGAGGATGGAACTTTGCAGATGGTGGGCCACTCCTCTGGGAGGGGAGCCCCCTGGGGGTCAGGCCTAGTGGCAGAGGGATGTGTATGGAGTTTCCAAGTCTCCGGCCATGCCCCACTAGCTGCTTCCACTAGCTGGTCCTGCTTGCTCCTGCGGGCCGGTGATCGTGAGCAGCTCTCCCGCCCTCTCCTCCTGGGCCTGGGCTCTTCATCTGTCCTCGCCGGATGGATGTGTGTCACGGTGCCGGGGCACCTAGGAGAGTCAGCAAGACCCCTTGCTTACTGAGTTTCCGTGAATGGGAGTCTTTGTTGCCCAGTAATTTCACGCACCTTTTTCAAACCTTTCTACGTGCTCGATCGGCTTGCAGACTCATGGGGGCTTTTTCTCACTCCCTCTGTGTAGCTCTCTGTCTGTCTGTCTTGCAAGGAGGAAGGAGGCTGCAGGTCTGTGTCACCTAAGGGTGCAATCTGCCTCCCTAGGCTTCAGGTTCCTCATCTGACAAAAAAACAAAGACAAAAAGAAAAAAAAAGCACAAAGATGAGCTTGCTGGCCTACTTCTGAGCTCCTTCCAGCTCTTTGTGCTGGTTCTAGGATTCACAGTAAGCGGGGGTGCAGGGGAGCTGTCTGGGAGCAGGGAGCAAGGAGGCCAAGAGCAGGCTGGTGTGAGTGCTGAGAAGCTGCTAGAACACAACGTATGGAACAAGCCCGAGGAGGCGCGATTCTCTGTCACCTCTGACCCTTTCCGTCTGCCCTGGGGGATTGCCCTTCCCTGTCCATGGGGGAGATTCTGTGCAGGTCCCGTGGGCCTCTTCCCAGTGTTCTAGTGCGTCCTCAGGGAATCCTGCCTGGCCCAGATCAGAGCTCCAGACCCTCATTCACTTTGGGATCTCCCTCCTGCTGACTTGTCTCGGGCCGGAGGCTGGAGCAGGACGGCAGAGTGTGGGCAGGGTCCCGGGCATCTCCACTACTTCACCTTGCTTCCCACCTGGTTCCGGGGGCCAGGCCAATGCCAGCTCCCTTCCTTTGCTCATGATGCCCCTTGGCCTCATCTCCCAACTGTTGCGACTCCCCTTCTCCAGGCAGCACGAGGAGGAACATTGAAGATGGATTCCCCCAGCTCTCTTCCACAGGGTCCGAGGGAGCTCTGGGGAAATTCACCCTCTGCTTCCAGGACCATCACCTGGTGGGTGTCCAATTCCCTCCCCTCACCCTGGCTCCCTTTGGCCATTGTAGCCATGGCCATCACCTGACCTCCTCCTGGTGTGGGTCAGACCCCCCTGGCCCCAGACACATGACCAGACCCCAACAGGCTTCCCAGAAGCTCCACAATTGGACAGAGGACTAAAGCCCCTTGGTGTAGGAGGAGGGAAGATACCTGGCTTGCCAACCAACCTTTCCAAAGATGTTCCCTTTCTCTGCCTCACCAACCTTTTCCTTCTCTGGCCCCTGGTGGGGTGAGGAAGGGTGAGTCACAGGGCCGGTTTCCTAGGCCCTTAGTATGACCTGCAGAGCTGGTCTTGGCTGTTGCGGTCTCTGCCCAAACTCAACAAGGAAAGCCACATTTAACACCTGGATATGAGACATGGAGTCCACATCAAGATGGGGGAGAGCCCTATCATCTGAGCCCCTCTCCCTACCCTGCAGCAGGTGCCCAGGCCCCCGGGGGCTCCCAGGGACAAGGCATGGGGCAGAGGCGGGGAAGGGCCAAGAGCGAGGAAAGAGGGCTTGCACTGCAGATCGAGGCCGCGAAGCCTCGAGGTTCCAGACAAAGTTGGGCACAGCTGGCTTGCATTGTCAAAGCATCATTCTCTTTGTGTTAAAAATATCATTCTTCCACAAATAGACAGTGAGTGTGTGTCAAGGTTCTATTGAAGTACTTAATAAGGAAACCAGCAGAATGACAAAGCGGATTCAAAAGAGAAAGAAACAGGGATTTTTAGAGAGGGTGGAAATAAAAGGGACACTGAGATATGACCTCTCAGTTAGACTGAAACTAAGAAAGATCCAGGGCAGTGAGACAGCCACCCGCGGGGTTATCTTCTCTGCCAGAGAGAAGAGGAAATCATCGCCTCTTATCAGTTTTGTAGGCTTGTAAAGTGTCTGGGACCTCATCCCTGTGCGCTCACTTCTCCCCTGCAGAGTCCAGGGCTCTGGGCAGGCGTTGGACGATGCCCTAGCAGGACTGAGAGGCCCTGCAATGCTCTCTGCGCCTTATTCCCACAGTTTTTAAACAGAATACCATCTCTGGCACTCATAGCTGGTAAAAGGTAAACTGAGGCACGTTAAAAATGTCAAGAGTTTATTTGAGCACACATCAAACAGGGCAGCCGACCAGAAGGTGTGGAGGACTGCTCCACACACAGGAGCTAGGGGAAGGGTTTTATAAGGAAGGTGCCGAAGTAAAGCAGAAGTAAAGCAAGGAAATATTCGACGGGTCGTGGCTGAAGGAGTCGCCTTATTTGGGAAAGCTCAGTTGGCTGTTCGCGATCGGTTGTTCTTAAATTCCCTGGGGTTTGGGTTCCATTGCATAGATCCGAGGCTTTAGAGCCTCCACAGCCCAGCGGCCTCCTTGTTTCATCTCTTTAACAATTCCCCCCTTTGGGTCATCCTTTCATCCCTGAGGGATTAACTGACAATTTGGTATTACTGCCGCTCTCAGTCACCCTCAGGCTTCAGTTCTGATCCTGTCATGAAACGCAGACTATGATGTCAGGCCGTGGAAGAATCACTTTTGCTGTTCACCACATTGTTCATCTTGTTTCTGTTTCTCCGAGCATAGTGAGACCATCTGATGTGCTTCTGATGGCTGTGAGCATGTATTTCAGACCCTGGGGAGAACACAGCGCCCCAGGGAGATCACAGTGATAACTCTCAGGAAGATAATGATGACAAGAGATTGAAGTGTGCTCCTTCACCAGGGCACCCCCGAACCAAACCAGTTGGTATCCAGTAAATCAGAGAATGTGTCTGCAGAGGCATCAACGTGTTTCAGCCAAGTGGCTTGTTTGTTAATTTCTCGTATGTTAATTTCTACTAGACGGAGGCGTTGATCCAGGTATAGCAGGAGGTAATTGCTATGGTACAGACTCCTCCTCGCTCAGGCAACAAGTAATTCAAAGCACTTCTGTCATCTAAAACACCTTTATCAGCTTAAAATAATGGCTATGCCCAAGAGGCATATTTTGGGGTGGTCTATTTTGCCGCCCTTTATTCCCTGCCTTTGAAATCCCTCCAAGAAGTTTCACAGTCTAGGATTTGAGCTGGTAGATAGTGCTGTCCCACTGAATCCATCCCGTAGTCCTGAGAATAGGTCAGTTCAGTTAAATGGTGGTGTTTTATTTCAGGAGGCGGTACCCGGGAGGTTCCCAAACCTAGGCCTAGATGTGCAAGCAATCAGGTATTTAATAAAAAGCATTTCTATGGAAGCAGAAGAAAAACAAAGGTTAATGGTTAGAGCAGACTATAAACCAGTTTCTGAGCCCAGAGGGAAGCCAGTCAAGAAGATTTCTAGGTGTTGGGCTCCTAGATGTAGGCCTCAAAGCATCTTTTATAGTTTGGATGTCTCTGGTGGTGTGATCTGTGTTAGGAGAACTTTCTGAGTAACAGGCACAAAGCTTTGTGAGCTGTTGTGGTGATTTCTCTAAAGTTTATATCTAGTTGTCTAGCATTAATTGGCAGGGCTTTGGGAAAAGGAAAGGTTTTGTTCTTCATGAGTCCAACTCAGAGAAAGAAAATTAGAAACATTCGTTTGGAAAGCCATAGCCAGCTATCGGAGAAAAACTTGAAGAATTTAGGATCCAGGCCAGTTTACAGGTAGATAAGAAACTTCAAAGACAATGAATGAGACTGGAATCTGATATTCACAAGGGTGTGTGATAGCTTTCTACAGAAACTATAATTTTACAGAAACTAAATTTGCAGAAACATAATTTTTCTCTCTACAATCACCCCAATTTCTAGCAAAGATATTATGACAAATTTGTTTGCAAAGTTGTCTCATTAAACTTGGCCTGGTTATTTACATAAGAATGGCAAGAATAGTGATTTCATGTATATCCTTAAATATAATTTTCCAGTTAAAGCTTGGTGATATCTAAGGGGCTTCATTGGATGCATAAAGTCATTCTTGGTTTATGAGATTTTTTTAAAGCCTCGTTAGTCTAAGAAGCCAAACCAAGGACTTGCCCAACTGTGCCTGTTACAAGGAGAACAGATTCTTACTGAACTTACGCAAAGACCCGCATTGTCATGAAAAATAAGAACAGCCAATAAGAGTTTCTGGATCCTGGAGGAATCAGGCAGAGAGAAAAAAAAAGAATAATAACAACAACATATTATATTATTATTATATATCATCTATAATAATATATATATATTCTATTTTTGTTTACAAAAGAATACTTTGCCAAATTGCTGTGTTATAGATAACTTTTTAAAAAAGGGAAAAGAAGCATTTTTTTAATCCAGAAAACAAAGCGTTGAAGAACCAGCCATGCTTCAAACAAAGTAATAAAACTTATAATTACCCTCATCAATCCATTCAGTCCCATGTCATTAATTTTTCTTTAGAGATTTTATTTATTTATTTTAAAGAGAGAGAGAGAGCAGGGGGAGGGGCAGAGGGAAAGAATCTCAAGCAGACCCCCCCACTGAGCAGGGAGGCCGACTGGGGGCTTGATCCCACCACCCTGAAATCATGACCTGAGCCAAAACCAAGACTCTGGATGCTTAATGACTGAGCCACCCAGGCGCCCCTCACGTCATGAATTCTTGATCCTCAGAGTTCTCATAGAGTTTAGTGGTATAATCTTCAAGCTACCAGAAATCTGTCCCTGTCAGAATCCTTTCCCTGAATCTCTTTGAAGAGGAAGCCCTTCTGCAAAAGCAGTGGAGTAAAACAATAACGGTGTATAGATATCAAAAGACTTAAAAGTGGCCACAGTTAAAAATCTGATGAGAGTTCATTATAATGCAGTTAACGTGGGGTTTTCGTTATTTCAGTGACATGCATCTTAAGATAATAACTAGAATTACGATTGATAACACCATACCGGGACACATGAGATCTCTAGGAATTTCCTATAATTTCTGGAACACTTATCATCAATAACAGGTATCCACGCAAATAGAACTTAGGGAAGGTTTAGCATCACGTCTTAGTTGGCAATTCTTTCCATGCAATTTAACGTATCAAACAAGCTTTAGCGAGTTTTATGGCTTTTATAAGGAGAGAGAACTAATCTGCTGAGATGTCCAGAGTCCCCAGGAGGATTCCACGGTAGTTCAAGGCCAAAGAGACTCCAGTTAGAGTTTGATTATGAGAAGTTTATACAAAATATTAAAAGGTTTGGACAGTTGATTCAATAGGCTCTTGGTAATGTAGTCAACCAAGGGGATAAAGACTTCTGCGGCAAACAAGGTTTTGTAACATACACACACACAAAAAACCCCACCTCTTTTAATAGCAAAGTCTCCCTTCTCCCAATTAATCAAAGACCTGACAAAAAGAACATGAAGCACAAGAAATTACTTTGGTAAAGCACAATCTTTGCTTTCCAGGTGGATTACCCAAAAGTGAAGGAAAACCTTTCATAATCTCTTATCAAGAGCAGGCCAATCGCCCAAGAATACTCTGTTCTCAGGCTCCTCCTCTGGGAGCCTGCTTCTTCCTCTCCCACTCCGCTGCTGTGTTCCCTCTCTCGCTGGCTGTCTCTCTGTCACATAAATAAATAAAATCTTAAAAAAAAAAAAAAAAGAATACTCTGTTCTTTTAACAAATGAAAGGGAATTACATTTTCATTTTGCCTGGGCATACTATTGATATTAAAACCTATTTTTAAAACCCTTCTGATAAATCCATTCAGTGTCAGCCGGCTTGACCACATGAGATTTTCCTCTCTCTCCTCCCACTTTCCAGATTCCGTTTCGTTTTTGTCCTTTATTCTCCTTCTCGTTCTGAAACAACCAGTTACTCTCCTGTAGGGCAAACTAACTCTATTTTCCCTTAACAAAGATGCATTTCCATATTTTATGTCTTTTTTTTTTAACCAAAAATACATCCTGCTTTCCTCGTGTACAGAGTTGTCTCTCTCATTATTTCTAGTAGTTTTGATTACATCTATCAGTTAGACTTTTTAACTCTTGGGAACCTTGATTTCTAGTGAAACTAAGGAGTGACTGTTGTGGACTGTTACACCAGCGTTCTATCGATTGGCAAACTTATTAATACATTTCATAATTTCTAGGAGTATACTCTTCCTCATAATAAGTTTTTCCACATGGCACAAAACATGTCTAGTGACAGAAGTCTCTTTAGTTGGTCTGATGAAGAAGCCAAAGGAGGGGCACCTGGGTGTCTCAGTCTGTTAAGCATCTGTCTTGGGTCCTGGGTCCTGGGATTGAGCTCCGCATCAGGCTCTCTGCTCAGGGAGCTCCCTGCTCCCTCCCTCCATCCGCCGCTCCCCCTGCTTGTGCTCTCTCTCTTTCTGTGTCAAACAAATAAATAAAATCTTAAAAAAAAGAAGCCAAAGGTAGATAAACCTAGGTTCTGTATTGAATGCTCAGTATTTTAATTTACTGGGAGACTGTTGGGAAAGGCAGTCTCATGCCCCATGGTCTTGGACCGCCACTCCACCCCCTACGAGAAGGCCTCAGGCCTGGAACACTTCCTTACCAAGAGGTAAAAAGCTCAGGCAGCCAGTGTTGGGCTTATCACCTTTTGTGGGCATATCCCTCCTTATTTACCTTTCTGAGTATTCTTTCGTCTCTGCTTAAAGTGTGTGCACCATATGGTACCTGGACAGGCCAGGGTTCTATCTGTTCTTTGCAGGGAAGGGCAAAGTTTGTCCATTGCAGCAAGGGAGGGGTGCTCAGAGGTCAGCTGCCCCGTGTCAGCCGGCAGGAGAGACCTGCTAGCCACAGGGGGACGGATGTTCACCCTGGAAGCGGCTCTTGCTCTGTCTCTTCTCCAGGTAAGTGCAGCGTTGGTCTATGCAATGTTTGGCTGGTGTGTTTTCACTGGCAACTCGGATGCTAAGACGCTGTGGACAGAAGTGTTTAGAGTCCTCGAAGTGGGATTGGTAACTGGTGCTCTGTGCCCTCCTCTGTGGGGATTGGTAAAAAGGATAGGTGGGCTTCGAGTTGCTCTGAGAGCTGCCTTCCTGTTCCTGTAAAGACTCAGTGTGTAAGACAAATTGGATTGCAGTCTGAATGATATCAAGGGGTTGGACCCACCCAGCCAGTCACATTGTGTTCGATTCGCTTCTTTATGTCAGGGAGAAGGTTTCCAACTAAGACGGAACTCAAAAGAGTCCTACATTCTAGATTTAGAGCTGTCTTTGGAATGTTTTAATACGTTGTTTCACAAATCAGGTTGTCGTCCTTCCCTTTTAGCTTAGAAGCCCTTTAAAAAGTTCCTGTCGGGTTCTGACTGTAGGTCTCCGATTTCGCCAGCTTCTGTCCGTAGAAGTCCTCTTAAAAGATCCTTTCAGATATCTTATCATCAGGTTTGAGTTGGGATAAACAGTAAATATTCCTGGCAATGTTAAGTCTCTAAAAGGGGCCCTTTTGATTCATTTAGTCTTAGAAGCTTCTGCATACCGATCAAAAGTGCATCCCACCGTTTTGGGGAAGTTTGGGACCCTTTTTTCTCCAGGGCATCTCATAAATGGAAAAGTAATTCCCCACTGTGGCCCTCATAATTCGAGATTACTCTGGTAAGCTTAACCTACTTGTTCAGACAAATTTGGTTCTGGGCCCATGATTTTCATGCATAGAGTCCTAAATGGAGGAGTCCTAGACTTTCTGGACTTGAAGCAACCTGTTTTCTCCTCTCCTTCCCTTAAAACGAAATTGTACTTACCTGAGGCCTCACCCTGGGCTCAGTCCTGTTTCAGTCAGACCCAGTCTGGTTGAAGTTGGAGAGCTCATAATGCTTAAGTTGAACCCAATCTGGTAAAATAAATGCTTAAATGAAGTCGGAGAGCTTATGATGCAAAAGCTGCGAAGCTCGGTTATCTGCGAGGGCCTCACCCATGACCTTCATCCAGGCGCAGGGAGAAAGCAGTGAGCACAAAGGGCTCAGCAGGGGTCGCTTGCTGCTCCCAGGGCCCATCAGGGTCTCCTTTGGATTCTACCTCTGACACTAGAGATGTTAAAAGGTAAACTGAGGCACACTACAATTGTCAAGCTTATTTGAGCATGCATCGATTTGAATCCAGTAGTGCCAAACAAGATGGTTGGGAGCGCTCCACCCACGGGAGCCAGGGAAGGCGGGGGTGTGAAAGGACTACGGAAGCAAGGCAAGGACGTGATTTGATCGACCATAGCTTAAGCCGTTGCCTTGTTTGGGAAAGCCTAGTTGGCTATTTGTGATTGGTTGTTCTTAAGTTTTGTTTTCTCAGATTCAAGTGCCTCGAGTCTGGCTTTGGTTAGGGTGTGCTCGCCTGGGCTACCAAGGCCTTACAGCCACCCCAGTCTAAATGGCCTCCTTGTTTGAGTTCTTGGATTAGGACTATTAGTGTACTTCCGCATGAAGCAAATCGCTTCTAACCTCTGTTTCTTCATCTGTAAAAGGGCCAGAAGAATAACGAGGTCATGAAGAAGGTTGTCAGATGCACATGAAAATCTTTGCGCCCGTGAGGTGGGCTCCGGTATTGACTGGCTGTGTATGGGTGTGTGACTTGGGGCGAGTTACTTGGTCTCTATGAACCTGTTTCCTCATCCCCTGAGCTGGTACGATAGTGGTTTTGAGGGTCCTGCCAGAGCCTGTAAAGGGCTAGGGCAGGGCTACCCCTTGTGGTGTCAGTGGCAGGGCTGAGGTAATGGGGACTTACCGTGTGACTCACAGCTGGGATTCCCTACTTTCTGGGCCTCAGTTTCCTTATCTGGGGAGCTAGAACTGCAGAGGGAAATTTTCAAGGCCAAGGACCAACTGGAAATCTTGTGATTCCCCCCAACTCTTTAAGCAGACACAGGGACCTGGGAGCTTGGGGTGCATTTTTGGGTCCTGGATCCTTCAGCTTGGGGTGCATTTTTGGGTCCTGGATCCTGGGCAAGGCCTGCCTTTAGAACTACTGCCCCCTCCTGCCTTTTCCTGGCTTTTCCCTGGATGCCCTCTCCAAGTCTTGAAAGACTCTGTGCCCTTCCACCACTCGGAGAGCCTCCCAAACCTCTCCCCGGGGCCTTGCTAAGGAAGCGAGGTTCATTAAAAGCCAACTGGGAGTAGCTTGATGCTCTCCCTTAGCTTGAGCGGGGAGGATTCTCCGGACAGATATAATGGGCTGCTGAGGTCCCCGCCTCTGCCTGCCCGGCCTCCCCCACTGCCTGCCTCCAAATGATCAGATCAGAATGGGTAGGAGAGCGTGGCTGGGGATGCACAGAGGGGGTCGGTGGAAAGGGCACTGACTGGAAAGGTGGGCAGGGGGAGCCCCCCAGAAAGCTGATTGGTAGTCCCCTGCCCAGATACAGGGACCCCATGGGCCCCATCACCACCTCCCTGTGCCAGAACTCTTTCCCAGCATGGTGTGTGTGTGGTGCCCCTGACGCTGTGGGGTCCAAGTCCCTGTCCTCTCGGATGGAGGGGGTTTGGGGTTATTTGGGATGGTGGGGTGGAAAATCAAGAATAGCTTCCAGATGCTCCAGGATGGGAGGAAATGTTGGCGCTGACCTGGAGCTGCTCCTTGCTGACTGAGCACCGGGGGCTCCTGGGCAGACGCTCACAGGCTGGAGAGCCTGGTGGATTGGCCTGGCCATCGGCCCCTTCCTGCCTTCCTCCCTCCTTGGCCCGGGGCCAAAGGGTCTCTCTTGGCAGGTACTTCCCCATAAGTCCACCAGGGGGCAGCAGGAACCAACGCATCTGCCACACTGGACCCATTTAATCTGAAATCATCAGCTCTGCATTCTCCCGACACCAGCCCTTCCCACTCCCCCTCCTGCCTCCATATCCTCTCACCTTTGGAGCATAGGGACATAGGACATAGGACATCTGGCGTTCCTGGGCTTCCGTCTCCCTTCCAGGACACATCCTGGCTCCTGTTACAGGCGGGCCTCCCCTCCCCTCTGCTGCCCGTGATGTGACTGCCCCAGGCGCTAGGATTCAGTGCGTCTTCAGGTAACGATGGTTCTGTCTTGGATCGCCCCCAGAGGCCTCAGGAAGGCGGGGTGAATCCTCGTTGTCACATAGGAAGGCCTTCTTTAGCCATTCTCCTCGGGCGTGGACGAGCGGACAAGTGCAGACAGCGGCCATGTCCACACCCTGGGCTTGCACCTGACATGGGGTGGCGGTCACCTGTAGTGATCTAACATGAATGCTTCCCAAGATAGACAGACGAGGCTCCCAACCACCAGTCCACAGGCTGGTACAGGTTTCCCGAGTGAAATGAGGAGAGACAGGTGGTGAACTGACCATCAGTAAATTAACTGTATTCCCTTTCAATGGTTCACATCTTCATTCCTTCTGAAATAATTCTGAAGAGAGATGAGAGTTAGGATTTTTAAATTTTTTTTAATGCCCTTGCATTGCAAAATAAAAGATGAAAATTTTATGCCCCCTTCCAAATTTGGAGGGAAACATGAGGGGGTCTATAAAAACCTGACTGAGGCTGGTTGGTGGAAAGAGGGCTCCGGTGGTGGGAGTGGTAGGCAGAGGCCAGGGACAAGTTGGAGAGGGCAGGTGTCTTGGCTGGGACCTAGGGACGATGCTCTCCCCACCACCCTTCAGAGCAAGATATGGCCCTCCCGTAGTTCACAGGCCTGGGGCCCCCACTCAGGTGACCAAGAGCTGTCCCTCCCCGAGGGAGGGACAAGCTGAGGATTGGGCCTGAGCAGTGACCAGAATCCTGGTAATGGAGTACGGAGTGTTAGATGACACAGTCCTCAGGATAGTGCAGCCCAGAGCAGGTGAATGAGTGAGGGAGTGAGCGGAAGGAAGAAAGGAGCAACCAAGGAAGCCGTTGTTCAGGAGTATTGACCCGAGTAGTCCAGCAGGAGGGAGGAAGCCTCATACCACCTCTAAGTTTTCAAAAAGCAAACAACAGTGAATGGAAGGGTTGGCAGAAGCCAGTAAGCTGTGAGCAGCCTGGGGTCTAAGCTGGGTGATTGCCTGTGGAGGGTCCCCAGCCAGGTGGCTGCCATCATCCCCTACCCTCCAAACAGAGGGGCTTCCCCAAGTGGGGAGCAAGGAGCCTGGGGGGGGCAGACTCACCCCACCCCTTCTCCCATCCCGTAGGCCAGTCACCCCAGCAGAGAGGGCGGCTTCGCAAATATAAGTCATTCTCCTGCCAAAACCCGTCGGTGGTTTTCCTTGAACCTTAAATAAATTCAGGGCCCTGCTCTTCCTCTGCAGGATGTTAGCACATGCCGTCCTCTCTGCCCCGAGCCTCTGCACAGGTGGTCTTTCTCCCCCTTCAAATGTCACCTCCTCAGAGGACTTGCCCTGTCCTATCACCACAGCACCAGCACGTACCAGGTGCTGGACCAAATGGCATTTGGCAAAGACCACTCTCGGTTTTGGGGATTTGAGCCAGACTGTCCACTAGGCCTGGAGCTTCCCTGCGTATACAGAGCCAGCAAGACCAGAGGCTGCCTGTCTAGTTCCGTTCTAGGGATCAACTCACCCACCATTAATGGCCACCCCAGGATCCCAGGATCCCCCTTGCATTTAGGGATCCCAATGCAATGGCTCTGAGGTGACATGAGGCTCCCTGCCTGCTATTCCAGGAGACGCCTGTGCTTGTACCCAGGGTGCCTGGTGGCAGGGGCATTGTCTTTGCTTATATATAGACAGGTTGCAAAGAGGCTTCTGAGCACTGGCTGTGGCCAGGCGAGGGGCTGGGGGAGGTGAGGAGGGAACGGCAATGGGCTGAGCATACTCCCTGGGCCCTCAGCCATCCTTATACTGATCCTGCTGGGGGGGCATCACCATCAACCCCACCTTCTGGGGTCACCTGAGGCTTAGAGAAAAGCTTGTCCATCTGTCTGTCTGTCCACCCACCCATCCATCCATCCATCCAGCACACATCCATGAGGCACCTACTAAGCCTGGCACAGGCAGGGAGAGACGAGTTGCTGGGAGACCTTCCCTTCTGCCCTCCCCCCACTTGCAGGGCCCTTGCTGAGCCCTCCCTGCAAACACGCCTGGGAATGGTCGGGCTTTAGGACCAGGCTTGAGCTGTTCAGGACCTGCTGCCTGCCTGTGCACAAACCTGGAGCTCCAAGAGCCTTGCAACTTCTGGAAGGATGGGAGCAGATCCTTGCCCCCCCTCCCCCAGAGATCTTAAAGTCACCCACCTCCCCATCTTCCCTGAGCCTGGGAAAATGAATTAAATATGATGGTAGACTCCACCCCTCCCTCACCCCCAGTGGCCTTCATCTTAGACCTGTTGAGTTCTCAAGGCACAAATGGGGAAACTGAGGCCTGGGAAGGAAATGGGAGCTGTCCAAGGTCATATAGGTCTGGGAACTCTCAGGTCAGTGCTCTTTTCTCTACTCCCCGCCGGCTGTCTTAGCTTCAGTGTCCCAGCTTGAGAAGCATGAGGAGCCCAGAGAGAGAGAGGCTGAGGGCTCTGTCCCAGCACTTGGAGGAGGGCGGTAGAGTACGCCGCGGACGGCTGAGCCATTTCCAAGCACTGAATGCACAAGGGAAGTGGTTGAGTTGAGTCTGTGGGGAGGCTTCCAGTGTGCTGGCTTCGTTGCACTTGTATGCGCGTGCTTGCATGTGTGTGAGTGTGCACACACGCTCGCCATCCATGCATCCTCTACGATCACGGTGGGCTTCGAGACTGCCTGTGTGTTGGGGAAGACACCAGGTGCCGTTCTTACAGCAGCACCCTCAGTCCAAGATCAGAGCGTTCTTAGAGATCAGCCCGCTGACCCCGGGGACAGGCTGGCCTGTGCAGGCCCCCCCAGAGCCAGGATCTCAGGGCGGAGGGGCCGCTGGCAGAGGAGTAAACAGAAGTCGGGTCCTCTTTTGGCCGTGGCCCTTGTCAGTATTTAGATGTGTCCTCAGGCATGTAGGCTGCTGGTCGGGGGCCAAGCCACCTCTTGGGGGGGGGTGCCATGGAGGAGGAGGAAAGAGCAGTGAGTGGGTCTCAGCGTAGCCCAGAGTTTTCTAGAAAGGGTAGGAGGGGGCTGGACTATATTCCTGGCTTTGCTACTTACCAGCTGTGTGACCTAGGGCAAGTCGCTTTACCTCTCTGAGCCTCAGTTTCCTTGTCTATAAAATGAGGAGTGATGATCGAACTTTCCTCTCTGGGCTGCGGCAAGGATTAAGTAAGCTACAGACATGACCCGGGAATGCCCAGCCCAGGATGAGTACGTCGTAAATGCGTCAGCTCCTGGCTCAAGGCTGAGCCTCAGCATGGCCCCACACCAGCCGTGTCATACTTATACGGCTATAATCGAGAGCACCCAACTTCTGAGACTTAACCTCGTCCTGTATGGTAACTGAGTAAGAGTCCAGGGTGAGACCAGGGCCCCTGGCATTTGTTCGGGGGTCCTGGACCAGCAGGACTGGCATTTGCCCAGGGTCAGCCCCCTGGGAGTCGCACTGGGAGCGCTCGAGTGCCCTGAGGTGGGCGTCAGCAGCCCGTTTTACAGATGAGTCCTGTGGTTCAGGGAGGTCGAGCAACCCGCCCAGGGTGACCGAGCCAGGGTAGCCCAGCTGCGTCTGACTCCGGGCCCATGTTCTCAGCGAGCCTACGCCGCAGGGGACACGGGGAGGAGCTTGGAGCCGCAGCCCCCTGGTTGGCCTGCCGGGGGTCCGCCGGGCAGGGCCCCCTGTGTTAAGTGCGTGGCTGGCGCACACATTCGCAGTTAAGCCGAGTAAATATTTACAGCCATTATGGCAATTGATTGCCTTCGATCCTGTGTGCTGCCGTGAGAGCGCCCTGCTTACTCATGCTTTCTTAAAAACAGCCTCTTCTCTCACACGTCTTTAATAATTCAGCTCCTAATTGTCTCCAAACGCAAACCCGAAAATGCCAACTCAGGGCCTTTGTCCCCCGGCTGGTCCATCTCCCGTCCTCCCTGCCAGGGGGGCCCTTACCCCTTCGCTGTGGCAGACTCAGGCCTCCAGGCCCTGCCTGTGACCACTTCCAGGAGGGGCTCAGGCCTGCTGGGTGCCGGTGTGCCCACCTCCGGCTGTTGGCAGCAGCCTGAGGAAGACAGCCTTGGAGTAATTGAGCTGCAGGGCTGAGTGGGGAGGAGGCAGGAGCGGGAAAGTGTGGCTGCTGCTCCCCAGGGAACCCTGCAGGGCTGAAGAGGAGGGAGGGCAGGGATGAGGACCTGGGGGCAGCTTGAGGTGGCAGGAAAGGCCAATCCTGAATGGGTCTCTAGACACACTTGAGGCCAGAAACTGCCCCTGTCCTGGGCTGGGGGTGGGGGTGGGGGTGGAGCCTGACCAATGTTTAGTGTGTTCTGGGAGCCAGGTCTCCAGTGCTGGGTTTCCTGGCTGGTATGCGGGGAGTCCAGGGAAGTGGACGGTGTCCCTGGCCTGTCCCCCCTGCAGGATGACGGGGCGACTAATAGCACCACTCTCAGCTCTTCTTCCCTTTCCGCCAGGCCAGTCTGGGGCACACAGGGGTTCTAGGGAAGGGTTACCTCACCCTCCCCCCAAAGAGAACATCTACCCGTGAAATCCTCATGAGGACCCCCCATGAGGGTCAGGCCCCATGAGACAGACACCATGGCAGGTGCAGCAAGGAGGGGACCAGGCTGTGGTGGCCTGACCTGGCCCAGCGGCGGTGGCTCCCAGTCCCTGTGAGGTCCCTGGGCTGACATGGGATCCTCATAAACATCAGGGACTCTGCCCTCCAGCCCCAGGCCAGGCCAAGGCCACCCAGCTATGCATTCACTCAACAAGCTATCAAGCTTGTCTGCCAGGTGTTGCCCTGGGCCCTGGGGACGTAGCCGGGATCTAAGATCAAAGTCCCTCTAGTTTATAGGCTATAAAATGAGATTGATATATAAATTATATATTTGAAAGTAATAGGGCTCCAGAAATTACACAGAGCAGGGAAGAGGGGTGGAGGACCCAGGGAAGGGCTTGGGAGGAATGTGTGACATTTGAACAGAGAAGTGAGGTGGGGAGAGAAGAGCCTAAGGGAAAGCTTTTCAGGCAGAGGGACAGCACAGGACAAAGCCAGACGTGTCTGGGGAACCGGGAGATGCTCAGAGGTCACGGGCAGGGCAGCTGGAGAGGGTCTGTGTGAAGCCCACCGCGGGAGGCTTCAGGGGTTGGTGGGAGTGGGGTGAACCCCGGGGATTTGAGCAGAGCCATGTGGGGAGCCCAGGGGCTGCCTCCTGCTCTGAGCCAGCCCTCTTGCTGCTGCTGTGAGAAGGAAAATAAGCCCCAGGGGCCAGGCCGGTGGGGGGCTCCCTGCCGTGATCAGGCACACAGGCTGGGGCAGGGTGCAGGTGACAGAGGTGGTGAGAACGGGCTGGTCCTGGAGGCATTTGAAGGTGGAGCTGAAAGGATTTGCGGACAGATGACGGGTATGGTGTAAGAGAAAGAGAGGAGGTTAAAGATAACGGTGAGGTCAAGGTTTTTGTCCTGAGCATCGGGAGCTCTGAGCATCGGGAGCTCTGAGCCTCGTTCACCGTGGGGGGAAACGAAGGAGCAGGCCTGGTGTGGGGCGAGGGTGGTGGGATGGAGGGGCCCCTCAGCTGTACCACGTTAAGTTTGAGGCATCTAAGGACATCATAGTAGAAGTGTTGACGAGGCAGGTGGCAGGTGGGATATGAGCTACTTGGGGACTGGAGAAAGTTGGGAGTCATTGGCACATACACAGGATTGAAAGCCAAGGGGCTGGACAGAAGTCGTCTAGGGCCAAGCCGGGCACACACACATGGAAAGGTCTCTGGCTCCTATGCCCATCCTCTGAGCTTGGCCCTGATGTCTGCAGAAGGTTTCTGTGGTTTATTCAGAAAAGCACTTATCTGTGTTCTGTAAAGTGACCTTGATCTTGTTCTAACCATTGGTTGGGATGAGGGCTCCCAGTTCTCCGTGCTTCTTGAACTCGACATGGGCCCCTGACACTGCTGGGCCAGCCGGAGCAGGAGCACGCGCTGGCCGGGGCAGGCACCTGCCCCATCTGGGCCAATGAGAGCCCTTTCCAGATCCTTTGACAGTGAATGGCCCTGTGTCCAGAGCAGAGATACGGTGACACCAGGGCCTGGCAGCTTCTAGTAGCCAAGAATAGAGCCACGTGGAAAAAGCCATTTGGGTGTGAGAGGCGGAGAACAGTCTGAGCCCACATTTCTGGGCATTCTTGTCCCTTTCTCTTCCTGTGGTTTGGTTTAAGGGCAGATAAATCCCTTTGCCTGAGCCAATTCAATCAAGGGAGCCCGAATCTCAGCAGTCAGACGGAGAGAAGAGGCTGGGACAGGGGTGCCTGGGGAGGTTCAGAACACAAGGGAAACATTGATTTTCCTAAGCCCTGCAAAGGCTACCCTACACCAGGCCTATGAGGGGCACGGGACACGCAAGTGGTTCCTGAGGCCAGGACCAGATATAGGGCTGACTGGGGTCAGTACTGACTGAGATCAGTACTGTGGGTGATCTGATAACTACTGAGTCCATTGTTTAAATAGATACATAGGCCTGTATTGGTTCCCTTGGATTCCCGACAGAGGTTTGACGGCTGGTGTCCTTTTGTTGATTTCTTCCACTAAGAATCTCAGGGAAACAATGAATATATGGGGGAGGTTCATGCAGCGGCCAAGGTGGCTGGTTTGGGGTTTGGGGTGCAGGGCCTCTCCCCTCCCATTGTATTCTGGGTACAGGCCTCTACGAGGTCCCTTGTTCAGTACCCAGTAGCATCCAGCAGGCATCGCTGCTCAGGGCCTGGCAAACCCCAGGGCTTGGCGAGTGTCGCCTTCACACTTACTTCTCGCGCACCTCCCGAGAAAGGAGGCAGTCACGAGGATTGACCCTGCAGCTACTGTCCTAACGTCAGGTACGGGGACCGGGCCAAGTAATCACAGTGCACACATCTGCTTCCAGTTCTCCCGGGAAGGACAGAAGAGATAACCAGAAAAGAATGAGGAAGGGGTGCCTTCAGTGAGCCAGAAATTGTAAGGAATCCCCAAAAGACAGAAGGCAGGTGGGATCACACTGAAGGAGGAAACTGGGAGAAAGCTTAGCGTAAAGATGCAGAGAAAATGCCACGGCTATCAGACTTGGGTGGGTGGCCACAGGGAGCAGAAGGGGTGCGGAAGTAGGAGCATCTGGGGGAGAACCACCCCCATGCCTCCAACCCCTTGTCTTTGCACACAGGTGCCCACCCCAGATCAGAGCTAAGCTTGGGCCTGTGGACCTAAGAAGCCGGACGGTGCCCGGGGTGACTGGCGGTGCCCAGGGAGCACAGGGGGCCTGGTCCCAAAAGAGGAGCCGCAGGCACACTCTAGGCACCGGCCGTCCCACCCCGCCTCACCCTCCCTGCGGGCTTAGAGCCCCAGGCACTTTACTTGCAGACGGGCACTGGTGCCTGAGAGCCACCCAGCGTTCGAGGAAAACCAACCCCATCGAAGAAAAGCAGTAAGCTCAGCGAAATGAAGAAGCAACACCCAAATCAACAGAGTTCCGAAGGCCAACAGAAACGGAAGTAAAGGACAGAGTAAGTAGCATAAATCCTCTCAGAGATCCAAGAGGACATCTATGCATACGAGAGAATCACAGCCTCGGAAGGGAAGGCAGGATTGCTGAACTGTGAGAACGTGCCATTGCTGGGCGGGGTAGCGGAATGGTTGCCCTAAAAAACAAATTAATGAGCTTGACTTTGTAGCCTAGAATTTCTATCAAGGAAAGAGATGAACATAGACAAAGAATTGCGCCATGGGGCAATTTTCACAGTTTCTACTTGCCACTAGAAGTCGCAGGTATGGAGAGAACAGAGAGGAGGAAATACTCGTTTGTAGAAACACCGTGGGAGTCATTTCTTCCAGCAGTGCAGCGAGGAGCCCCGGGGAGAATGAAGTGACTTCTCGGGGACCCCGCAGCGACATGCAGGATCCCCTCCTGGTTCGCCTTCTCCCCAGGGCTGGATGTCATGCTAATGGAGATGTGCTGGCCGACATGCTAGAACAGCGTTTCTCCAAGTGTGGCCCACGGGACAGTAGCGTATGTCGTGTGATCAGGGGTCCTGGGGTCAACTGCGCTTGAGAAGTGCTAGTCAGATGAGGCTAAACAGATTTTGTTTTTGTGACCTTTGGGAGGACTTTTTGCCTCCTGGGGCCTCGACTTTCCTATCTGTTCAGTGGGAATCATAATGACATCCCTGGCTGTCTTCCCGGTTTTAAGGCTCAAAGGAAACAATGCGTGTGACGTTGCACGTACGATTGTGCGAATATGAAATATCCTGTCTCGTGTGAGTCCCGTCTCTAAGTCCTCTGTCTCCTTGTGCTTCGGGCTGTATTGGGCAGCTGTATAGACTCAGCTTCTCAGATCTTTTGGAAATTTGGTCCCTAGAGTCTGTTCTTTTGGTAAAAATGTTTGTGCTAAGAGGAGACCAGGGTGCTCACTTCAGGGCCCCGTGTGTCTGTCCTCGAACCCCAGCCCTCGGGTCAAGCACAGGGCTGCCAGGATCCCTCTGCCATGCTGCCAGCAGGACTGTGGCTGTGTGCATGGGCCTCCCACCCCCCTGGCTGCTGCCCTGTGTCTTTTAGATGTTCAAGTCTGGGGGGATGAGGGCTGAGGAAGGAGCCTTGACCAAGGAGTCGAGAGACCTGGGCTCTTGTCCCCACGATGCCACTGTGTGACTTCACAACCCCTGGCTGGGCCTCTCTTATCTCATCCGTGAAATGGGAAGAAATCACTGCAGCCTCTCCCACTCACCCCTAACCTGGTCATGTAGCAGCTAGAGAGGTCGTTATAAGGAGAAGGGTAGGACAGGGCAGGCCCGGGGAGGGGAGGAGAAGGAACAAAGGCCTCATTGCCCTAGGAATAAAAGCCCTGTCTGAACCCTTACCTTGACTTCCTGGCCCCTGCCTGGCCCTGCCTCCGCCCCCTGCTCTTTTGGCCGCTTACACTGGCTCACCTTCTGTCCCCACCCAGCCACCACCTGCTCACTCCCGGTCACACTCTCCTTCATAGTCAAATCCTCTTCACCCTCTTTGCCTTCAGACCCGGGCTCGGAAGTGTTCCAGCTCCCTTTGGGAAACCCTCTGGGCCTTGGATTTGGGATGGAGCTCTTCGCAGTATGTCCCCCACCGCCATCTGTGGCCTGCCCCATTAAAACTGTCTCATGGTCTGTCTCCCCCTCTAGAATGTATGCTCCTTGAAGCCAGCAGCGACGTGTGACACATTTAATGCTGTATCTTCCTGGAGCAGAGTAGACACTCAGTAAAATATTTGTTGAATGAGTAAATGCATGAATGAACCTCGGCCTCCTTCTAACTATGAAATCCTATGTCTGTCCAGTTTGAAGGAAGGTTCAAAAACCACTTTTGCTTCTCTGGGTCTAGCTAACAGACACCTCTGGGCCCTGACCCCTCTTCCACGATGGCCTCACAAGCCCTCTGAGAAGGGGGAATGTTGGAGTGCTGCCAAGGACCTTCTTGGAGCACGTGCTCAGGTTAGAACCCCATGCTTCTGGAGCCTAGGAGGAGGGGCGAGTCCTGCAGCGGCGTCCTTGCAGTGGGAGTGGGGTAGTAACAGGTGTGAGGATGAAACAACGGTATGCACGTGAGTGCCCGGGAGAGTGCCTGGCACACAGCTGGCGCTCGGGAAATGCAGCTGCTACTGTCATTAGTCCCCAGTTCCCTCACCTTACTGAGCTCAGAGAGAAGTGTGTACCGGCTGAGACTTCCAGCCTGTGGGAGGGAGGCCAGGGTGGACCTCAGCGATCCAGGATTTTCAACCCCCAGACTCAGGCTCTGGCTTCTCACCTGCTGCTTCCCATCTCAGACCCCAAGGTTTTGATTCATCTGCATCTGGCTGACGCAGGGCCTCTGGAATCAGCACACCTCTCTGGGCTGCCAGAGGCCACCCCGAGAGCTGAGACACCAACACCAAGCATCCCGGGTGGAAATTCCCCAAGACACCCTTGGGCCCTCGGCTTGAGTACAAACAAAGAAATGCTTATGTCCAGACTTCTTCACAGATCAAGGATGTGCAGCAAGGATGTGACTTCAGAGCACTTAGCATCGGTGTCATAAAACATGAGGATTGATGACCCCGTGTGACTGGGCCGCATGCCAGGGAGAACAAGTAGACTCGGAGCTGGCCAGCGATGCTTCCTGTGTATATTTTGTGCATGGGGCCGCAGCCTGGATTCAGCAGGGTGTTAAAATGACATGATACTAGTCAACATATGCATGGAGCCCCTAGCATCTCGAGCACTCCCACATGCCTGGGGACACCTGATTTTCATGACAGTATGAGGGGGTGGGCCACGGGCTAAGGAATGTTTCCCCCACTTTGGAGATGAGGAAGCCAAGGCCCAGGGAGGTGAGAAGCAACATAGCTTAGGTCACGCAGCCTTCGATCTCCTGACTCGCCATTACCCAATCCTCTTGCCAACACAGAGAGGTAGGAAAGCCAAGTTCAGCCAAGACAAATTAATTTACCCAAAGAAACATGGTGGACATTGTACAAACTGCAGTGAAGTTGCTGAGGAGAACTATGCTTGGCCTTATCCAGTCCTGTCATTCTGGAGCTGGTTGGTTCCTCTGGATTGGACCTGTATAAGCATAAGAAAAGACATAGGAAGAGATTAGAAGTCCTCCAAATGAGAAAGGGAATGGGAATCTTCTATCACAGGGACCTAAGAAGTGCAATGAGGGGCTCTGAGGACAAGGTGGCCTCAAGTGTCCCTCTTTCCATGACCTGTTCAGTATTCCTAGACTCTTGTAAATCCTTGGGACAATAGATGGGGATTTGGATATACCTGGGTGCGGATAGAGGCATGAAGAGAGAGCCTCTCTTACTGACCAATGTGTAGTCACAGGTCATTGGGCAATCAAAAGAGAGACAGTAAGGGGTCTAGGACTCCCACAGTGACAATTGGAGACATGTCTACATGTCAAGCAGCTCGGTTCTCTCATGCCTTCCAAGTCTTTCCAGACCACGAGAACCATGGGAAAAAAGAACTGTTCAATTAAGGAACATGAAGTTCCTTTCCTTCCAGAGACCACTGGCCCTGATTCTGGGATTCTCAAGATGCTGAGAGATCCCATGACACCTGTGAGGGGCAAAAACTTATTCCCAGAGGCTGATTCGGACGTGGGAATCTCCATCTCTTTAGCACTTCTAGTGGAATGTGTCTACTGATGATAGATTCTCTCAGTTTCTGTTTAATTCAGAGTGTCTCAATTTGCCCTTCATTTTTGAAAGACATTTTTGCTGGGTATAGAATTATAGGTTGGCCAGTCATTTCTCTTCGAGCACTTTGAAAAATGTTATTCCATTGTGTTCTGGCATCTGTGGTTTCTGTCACAAAGTCTACCATCATTTGTATTATGTCCCTGAATGTCTTTTTCCTCTGGATGTCTTTGAGATTTTCTCTTTACCTTTAATTTTCAGCAGTTTGGCCATGATATGCCTAGCTGTGGTTTTCTTTGTATTTATCCCGTCTTGGTTTTGTTGAGCTTGTTGAAAATGTGGTTTGGTATCTTTCATCTGTTTTGGAAATTTTTCTGCCATTGCTTCTTCAAACTCTGATTCTTTCTCTTGCTCTCTTTCTGCTTTTTCTGGAACTTCAGTTACACATTTGTTGGGCATATTTACTTTGTCCCACATCTTCCTGATATTCTTTTCTGGGTTTTTTTTTTCTCTGACACTCAATTGTTGTCCATTCCCATTTACTGTAATTATTGATGTGGTTGGATTTCCATCTGCCCTTTGGCTACTTCTTTTCTTTTTTCTTTTTTTTTTTTTAAGATTTTATTTATTTATGTGACAGAGAGACAGCCAGCGAGAGAGGGAACACAAGCAGGGGGAGTGGGAGAGGAAGAAGCAGGCTCCCAGCGGAGGAGCCCGATGTGGGACTCGATTCCGGAACGCCGGGATCACGCCCTGAGCCGAAGGCAGACGCCTAATGACTGCGCCACCCAGGCGCCCCATTGCTACTTCTTTTCTATTTGCTCTTTTTTGTTCTCTGTTCGTCCTTTACTGCTGTCTGTTATGTTAAACATATACTTTATACCATTTTAATTCCTCTGTTGATTTTTAACACTGCATTATTTTGACTTACTTGCTTAGTGGATCATTTAGGGATTATAATATACATTTTAATTTATAACAGTTTACTTCAGAATAATATTCACTTAATTCCAGTAAAATATAAAAACTTTCCTCCAATATATTTTCTTCTTTTCTCTCCTCCTGTATGCTGTCATCATCACGTGTATTACATTCATATATGTTATAAGCCAAAGCCATACAGTGTTCTAAGTGTTGGTTTATGCAAACATATCTTTAAAGAAATTAAGAGTAAAACAAGAAAAAGTTATATTTACTCAGTCTTTTTTTAAAAGATTTTATTTATTTGAGGGGGGAGGGGCAAAGGGAGAGGAAGAGGGACAAGCAACCCCACACTGAGTGTGGAGCCCAATGGGGGGCTCAATCCCACAACCCTGAGATCACGACCTGAGCTGAAATCAAGTCAGACGCTCAACTGACTGAGCCACCCAGGCACCTCTTTACTCAATCTTTTGAATTTATTCGCAGAATTTAAATTGCTGGCACCGTCATTTTTCCCCCTGTGGATTTGATTTACTTCCTTTCAGCCTGAAGGAGACCTCTTTTAATATTTCTTGTAAGTCAAGTCTGCTAGCAATGAACTCTCTGTCTTTGTTGATCTGGGAATGTATTTTGTCTTCATTTTTGAAGGATGATTTTAGCTAGATAAAGAATTTTTGGTTGATAAGGTTTTGTTTTTCTTTCAGCACCTTGAGTATGTCATTCTTTCCAGCTATTTCCATTATTTCTGATGAGACCATGGTATTAACCATATTGTTCCCAGTATGTGATGTGCCGTGTTTCTCTTGCCGCTTTCAAGATTTTCTCTTTGTCTTTGTATTTCAACTGTTTGACTGTGATGTGTATAGGTGGGGATATCTTCATGTTTATTATTTTTGGAGTTTTTTGAGCTTCTTGAATCTAGAGATTAATGTTTTTCATCAAATTTGGGAATTTTTGCTATTATTTCTTCAAAGGTTTTCTTTGTTTCACTCTCTTCTGGTGGTCTCATCACGTATTTATCTATCTATCTATCTATTTATTTATTTATTTATTTATTTATTTATTTATAGAATATTTATTTATTTGAGAGAGAGAGAGAGAGAGAGCACAAGCAGGGGGAGCAGCAGGCAGAGGGAGAGGGAGAAGCAGATTCCCTACCAAGCAGGGAGCCCAATGTGGGACAAGATCCCAGGGCCCTGGGATCATGACCTGAGCTGAAGGCAGACACTTAACCAACTGAGCCATCAGGCACCCCTATGTTGGTATATTTAATATTGGCCTACAGGTCTGAGACTCATTTCATTTTTATTCTGTTTTTTCTCTTTGTTCTTCAGATTGGATAATTTCTGTTGATCTATCTTCAAGGTTACTGATTCTTTTTTCTGCTATCTCATATCTGCTGTTGAGTCCCTCTAATTAATTTTAAAATTTCAGTGTTTTCACTTTTCATCTCCAGAATTTTCATTTACTTCTATTTCCTGCTACTATTTTGAGATTCTTCATTCACTAAGTCATTGGTCATACCTTCCTTTAAGTCTTTAAATATGGTCTTTTTAAGTTCTTTGAATATATTTACAATAGCTGCTTCGAGGTCTTTATCTGCTAAATCCAACATCTAGTGATACTCAGAGAGTTTCTATTGACCTTTTTTTTTTCTTAAGCATGAATCACATTTTCTTTTTTTTTTTTTAAGATTTTATTTATTTATTCGACAGGATAGAGACAGCCAGCGAGAGAGGGAACACAAGCAGGGGGAGTGGGAGAGGAAGAAGCAGGTTCATAGCGGAGGAGCCTGATGTGGGGCTCGATCTCATAACGCTGGGATCACGCCCTGAGCCGAAGGCAGACGCTTTAACCGCTGTGCCACCCAGGCGCCCCAACACATTTTCTTGTTTCTTGGCATGACTTGCAATTTTTTATGGCACACTGGGTCAGGCACACGTGCAGCTTCATGTGGTAGATGATGTCTGCTTCTTCTGCAGGTCACCTGTGTTGTCAGGGTGGGAGGCAGTGAGAGACAGATGTGGGTTCCAGTTTGTTCTCACTTTTTCTCACTTCGTATCAGCCTTTTCCTCTATATCCTGGTCCTGTTGACCTACAGCAACTCCAGGCATATGGGGGGCAATACCTTCCACGGACTTCTTACTCAGCTCCCCCAGTTAAGTAAGGTCTCATTCTTATAATAAAGTCTTTATTCTCTGTCACTCTATGTCCTATATCTATATCCTGTACCAGTCATAGTGGTTCTGCTTCCCTGATCAACCCTAATGATGAAAATTTCCAATTCTTTGTTAAATTTAAGCTTCATCGTTTCAGTTGTTTTGTCCATTTCCCTTTTTATCTTTGGAAACATACTCATTGTAGCTGTTTCGAAGTCCTTATCTGCTAACTCCAAAATCTCAGCCGTATCTGTATGTTTCTATTAAGTTCATGATCAGCCACTTTTCCTTCTTCACGTCTAATCCTTTTTCATTGCATGCTGATGGGCGTGCTTGTTATGCATGGGAATGGTATGTTGTAGGGGCTCTGGGTTAGCTTCTGTCCCACGGAAGCGACCTGCAGTACTTCCTCAGAGTTGTAGTTCTGAAATCTCTGTTCAGCTTTGAGCTCCCTCAGCTACTATTCTCTGCAAGCCCTCCGAGAGTCTCTCTCTGCTCATGAACGGCCTAACAATTGACCAAGGACCCAAGGGATATTTTCATAGATTTTTGGGGCTGCTCCTTCTCTGTGGCTCCCTCATTTCCAGACGCCTTGCCCTCTCGAATCATGGCCACCTTAGCAGTCCTGGAGTCTGATCTCTATTTCCTCCATCCGGTGTGACCCCAAGTGCCAGGAGGTTCTGCTGTCCTGCATTTTGGAAAATATGCTCAGGAGTAAAGAAGGAATGAATGTGGGGATCATTTAGTGTGATTCTCAGGGATCATTGCCCTATGTTAATTGATGTCCACTGCCCACGTGTAGTTGCTTTACATGTTTTGTCTAGATTTTCTAGTTGTTTCCATTGGTAAGGTAAGTTTGATGCCAGCTGCTTCATCATGATTGGAATCTTCCTTTTCTGCACTCAACAGGGCTGAGAGAGGTTGTATCATTTGTATAGTTAAAAGCACAGATGTGTTCAAACTCACCTATGTTCTTGCTTGGTCTCTGAGTGTCGATAGGATATACAATGAATCCTTTCTCTGTGATAATAACAGAAGCTTCAGCCCCTAACGAGTACCTCGAATGGGTGAAAGTCACTGTTCTAAGTGCTTTGCATATACTGATTTATTTTACCTGCATACTCATTCTGTGACATAGGTATTATCGTTCCCATTTACTGAGTGGGAACTTACTGAGTCCGTTAAGGCTAAGTTACTTGCCCAGGGTCACATTGCTAATAAGTGGAAAAGCCAGGATTCGAAGACTGCGCTATTAACCAATATGCTACACTGTCATTTAAAAACAATCTCAATATTTTTTAAAAATGTTTTGTTTTATAGGCACTTGCATGGCACAGTTGGTTAAGTGTCCAGCTCTTGGTTTTGACTCAGGTCATGATCTCAGGCTCGTGGGATCGAGCCCCATATTGGGCTTCATGCTCAGCATGAAGTCTGCTTCAGATTCTCTCTCCCTCTTCCTCTGTCCCTTCCGCTTGGCATGCAATCTCTTTCTTTCTCTAAAATAAATAAATAAATCTTGGGGGAGGAAAGTCTTATAAGTCATGAGAAAATCACTGTAAAAGCAGAGCCTTAAAAACTATAGCTTTTCCTCCCAGGCTGCATTTAGAATATGCAGAAAGCTTTTTAACTGTAGGAGAGAGGAGAATGAGTTTTGGTGGAGAGCTAGCAGTCTCTCCTACAGTGGTGGTCTCATTCCTCTTGCCAACAACATATTTAGGCATGCCATGTGAAATAATTCCAGCCATGAAATATGAGGAAGTGTTCATGAGAGGCTTAATGGGTAAGTCTTCTTCACTATAAAAAAAGAGACATAGGAAGAGATGATCCCGTCTTTCCCAGGACATTGTCATGTCAGGATGTGATGTCTGGAACTAGGCATCCATCTTGTGGTCATGAAGGGAACAGGCTTGAGTAAGGTTAATGCCTTGAGGCTCAAGGTGTAGGTGGAAACATGAACCCAGGTCCTTAATGATACCCCTGGATCTGAGCTGATTGCCCCTAAAGCCACCCTCCTGCTGGACTTGTGTGTGTGACATGGTACATTTCCTTATGGTTTAAGTTAAAGGAATGGAGGATTTCTGTTACCTGTAGCCACAAACCCCCCACATTTCATCTGAAGTTGGGCCAGAGCAGAGACTGTGGATGGGTTCTGTGTGGCCCCCAGAGGTCGATTGGATTGGAAGATTTGGGCAACACCATAAGGTAGAGAGAAGTAGACTCCTTTAGTGTCACTTCCTAGATGTATCTGGCTCTGAGGAAGTGGGCATCCCAGGAAGAGTGTCTCTCATGCCTGTCTTGGGATGCTTTCACATCGTCAGCTTGTCAGATTCTCATAGCTGTTTGACAGACAGGTAAATGTCACCAAGTGACCCCATTTTACAAGAAGGAAATGGGAGCTCAGAGAGGTGGTGTGCCTTGGCTAACTCTGCCAACAGGTTAGGGCTGGAACTAGGGACTTGGTCCTGGTTCTCTTGGACTCCCAGTCTGGTGCTCTTGCTAGAATACCAGGATAGCCTCTGCTGAAATAATTGGAGGAAAAGCATCATCTGACATCCCATTAATTATTTTATAAATACATTGAGGCAGGCACTGTTTACACCTTCAGGAAGTTTACAATCTGGTGGGAGAACAGAAGTAAATAGGGCACCTGGGTGGCTCAGTCGGTTAAGTGTTTGCCTTCGGCTCAGGTCATGATCTCAGGGTCCTGGGATCGAGCCCCACATCTGGCTCCTGCCACTACCCCTGCTTGTACTCTCTCTGTGTCAAATAAATAAATAAAATCTTTAAAAAGAAAAAAACAGAAACAAATAAACGAACACATAAGTAAATAGCTAAACTCACATTGTGAGAACTGCAAAGAGGGAAGGGGATGGGGGGCATAGCATAGCAGAGACTAATAAGGGGGACTAGGTCAGGGACGATAACACTGCAGAAGTAACATTCACACTAAGACCCAAAGGACAAGTAGGCACTAATTAGCTGGGTGAAAAGGAAGAGGAGGAGGAGGAAGAGCATTTCTGGCTCAGAGAAGAGAATGAGCAGAGATCTGGAGGTGGGAGAGTCTTGAGCCCGTTCAGGTAGCTGCAGGTGTGGCTGGGATCATGTGAGCAAGGGAAAAGAAGAAGGGCCTGACCATGCTGGTGTCGAGGGGCATGGCAGGACTGAATTAAAATCACAGGCTGTGGAGCTTGAATGTTTGGGTTTAAATTCTGATGCTGTGTATTATCAGCTATGTGACCTTAAGCAAAGAATTAACCACTCTGTGCTTTGATTTCTTCCTGTTATCAAGTCCTTACCTTCCCGGGAGCTGTGAGGAATGAAGCTGAGTGGTGTTGAAGTGCCTAGTACTTAGTGAGTTCTTAGTAAATGTCAGCTACTCTTATGGTCCATATTAAGGATTTTGGTCTTTGTTCTATGAGTAAGACGGGTTGCATTGATCAAGACCCTTTTGGTTGCAAGGAACAGCAACCCAACTCACACTGGCTTAAGCAACAAGAGGAGGATTTATTGGCTCATACGACTGAAAGGTTTAGGTGTGCCCTTAGGCACAGCTGGGTCAAGGCATAGAACATTGTCAACTGGACTTGGGCTATTTATCTTTTGTTCTGCTTTCTCAAGAAATAACTTCAGTCTCCAGCTTTCTGTCCCCACATGGTGGCAGGGTGGCCACTTAGCTGCCACAGTGAATAAGAGTGCCTCTCTCCTGCTTGTCCCAGAGCCAGTCATGGAGGTCTCTCACTGTCCTGGCTCCCAGCTGCTACCCATCCCTGAACCAATCACTATGGCAATGGAAGGGTGGTATGCAGTGGGAAAAGAGGAATTGGTGTTGGTTGACCAGTTATATCCCCAAACCTCCAAAATCACAAGGCTGGCAGGGGCAAGGGGTTAAACAAAGGAAATTGGAGGGCTGTCACCAAATCAGGGAGAGGATGTCGAGCAGGCGAACACAACCAGTGTTGAGTCAGATAGCCACTAGAGGTTTTAAGCAAGGGAAAAGCAGGATCTGATGTCCATCTTAAGATGACCACTCTGGTTACTGAAAGGGGGAGAGACAGGAGGAGGACGGAGTGGAGATGGGGAGAGTTGCTGGCAGTCGACAGCAGCAGTCCAGGAGAAAGGGACAATGGCATGACCAGGCTGGTGGCAGTGGAGCAGAGAGGGATGAGAAAGAGGCACAGTGCCAGAGTTTGTTGGTTGACTGGGCAGGAGTGGAACAGGAAGATTCTAGTCTAAGCCAGCATTTTGGCCTGAGCAGCTAAGACAGGGAGCTTGAAGGAGGGGCACATTTGGGGAAAGGTTGACAGTTTATCTTTGAATGCACTGCATTTGAGGAGTCCTGGGACATCCATGGGGAGGCGTCCTAGAGGTATTTCTTTGAGATGTGGAATTCCGCCCGTGGACATTCTTGTCTGGTTCCTATGAAATATGAGGAGAAATAAATTGAATAATGACTGTTCTGCCCAGTAGAATGCACTAGAACCAAGGGTGGCCTGCCCTCCGGGAAAGTTGGGACAGGAACAACTTGCTGAGTTGTTTGCTGGGCATGGGTCCCTCAAACAGCATGTGTGTGGTCCAGTCCCTCCCTTAAAAGTCAAAAGACCTTTTGAAATCCTTGGGCAGCTAGGTGGTCAGTAGGCTGGGGCACCCAATTAATGTTGGTCAAATGGACAGGGTCCCAACCCACAGGAGCTGACAGCGCAGCTGTGGTGAGAGAGGAGCAGCACGGGATGACATGGACGGTGTCTGGGCGGACAGCCAAAACACGGTGCAGAATGGCGTCGCCTAGACAGCAGAGGCCGTGGTCATTCTCAGGAGGAGGTTGATACAGGCTGGTATAATCTGGGGAGGCTTCCTAGAGGCAGAACTGGAGTGGTATCAATAGCCCAGGCATAGGAAGACCATGACCTCAGGTGTGGGATGCAAGGCTAGGTTTGGGGTGTGCCCCAGACCACCCCCAAACAGCTGGCAGTCTAAAAACTTTCTAAACCAGGACACCAGGGCCTCCCAGAGCCTCCCAGACAGGGCTCCCCAGCCTTCTACTATCACCTGGGGTAGAGCCAGCTGCTCCCTCCACATTGCCCCTCATCGTTCCCTACTTCTGTGGCAGTCCTCAGCACCCCACGCTGCAGAGATTGCTCTGTATGTGCCCCTCCCCTAAGCCTGCCCCTCCTCCAAGGCAGGGAGCTGGCAGGGAGCACTGGCCGCATGCTCCGGGCAGCAGGAGGCACTTGGGGGATGTTAGGAAAGGGGCAGCTGGGAGCTAGGAGGGAAGCTACAGGCAGCTGGGAAAGGCCTGGCCTGGCACGTCATGGGTGTGGGGAGGATGTATGGGGTCTGGGGGCTTGTCTGCCAGCTTCCCTGTCCAGGTTCTGTGAAAACAGGGAGTGCGATGGGGCCATCAGCCCAGCCTCGGTGGACCTGGTTGGCCCCTGAGCTGGCAGGCCCCAAGCGAGTGAGTGAACGGGGGAGTCAGCTTCCCATCCATTAGGCCCATGGCCCAGGCTGCTAATGCCGAGCGGACATTCTGCTCTCATCCCTGGTATCCACTTAGGCATCGTTAATATTTTACACCGCAGAGCCAGGGGATCGATGTCTCATTTATAGCTCAGTGTTTATGAGCAGTCATTGAAGCTTTCCCAGGGAAGATGCTCAGGAGCACCAGGGGAAACTGAGGCAGGAGAGCAGGGTGGACCAGCCTCAGGAGGACCCTCCCTATGGCTTCCTTGGCTTGCTCAGTTCTCTATCCTCCCATCTATCTCACATCTGGCACCGTGTACCTCCCCAGCTCCAAGAACACATCATAATGGGCCATCAGAGCCTGTGACACAGGCCAGCCCTTGTCTCACTTGATCCTTTACAAGCCCCTGGAGAGGTTGGCTTGTCATCCCCATTTTAGGAAACAGGCTTAGAGAGGTTAATGTACTCTTAACCAGACCATTGATTGAGGATTGGTGGCAACTAGCTGGGACACAGGCTAGATTTTACTCAGCACTTAAGTGTGTAAATTAGAGTACAGGAGGGTCTTGAGCCTTTCTAGACTTACACACTTTAGCAGCTCGTACTCCAACAGACGTGTTCTCTGGTGATCATTAGCGGCTCTGCTTAGAACTCTTGGCCAGTGGAGACTCACTGCATGCCCACTAAATGCAGTTGAAAGCTGTGCATTTACCGTTCTTTAAAAATATCTCCAATAACTCAGACTTTTAACCAGGTGTGTTAAATACTGAAGTTGAACTGCACAGGCCAGAAGAAACCCAGCAGCCTCTCTCCCTTTGTTTCCCTTGGAAACTGTGCAGTATGCTGGGCCAGCATCTATCTACTCTGGAATCCAGGAGGCCTGGGCTGCACCTGTGCCCCTTCTCCAGTCCACCCTCTAGATCTCGGTTTCCTTCACTGTAAAACGGGGAAAAGAAATGCCCACTGGGGTAGCCCTTAAGGATTACAAGTAAACCTAGTCTTGGCTCCTGTACGCCAGCTCCAAAAGGGCGCTCCGCCCTGCACGCTTCTGTTTCCCTCCCCACCCGGGCACAGTACACGTTCAGTATTTGTTGAACGAATGACCAAGTGGGTAGCAGAGTCTCATACATGGAAGCTATTATTGTTCAGGCCCTAGGTCCAAACAGACCTGGAGCGAGGCAGGATTTCCCGCTCCGCTAAGCCAGCGGGACAGCTAAAGAACTTGGCGTTCGAAGCAGCCCGCGCTTCCCGCCCTCTAAGCCCAGGGCTGGCGAGGACACCCGGAGAGTGCAACGCCCGCCGGAGGGCAGCAGAGAGCCACGGCTCCAGCCCTCAAGTCTGGGAGTTCGGGGACTTGCAGGATCCCAGGCTCCGCCCTGCCACGCCCCCCACCTCTCCCCTTCCTCTCTCCTTCCTTTCCCACCCAGTACCCCCAGTCAGGAAGAGAGCGATCCACAAATGAATTAGCGCTCCGGTGCACTGCCCGCGCATTGCACCTGGCATCCGTTTAGCTCTTTCCCACAGCCGGAAAGGCAGGCGGCCACCAGCCCCTCTGTATGGGGGAGGAGTCCGCAAGTCCGTGACTCGACCAAGGTCACGCGGCAAAATCAGGAGTGGAACTCAGTTCTGTAGTCTCTAATGCCAAAGTCCACACTCCCTCCAAAAGCCTGGAGCGCACGTTGGGTTTCCGGAACTAGATAACTTTGAATACCAACTTTTTCATTTTCAGCGGGGGCAGACCAGGGCCAAGTTCAGTCTCAAGCCGAGACCTGATGGTGTGGGAAATACCCCGGGGCGAGAGGGCTTCCCCGATCTCCCGAAGGCCGGCTCTGCGCTGGCCGGCGGGGCGGTGAGCTG
Source organism: Ursus maritimus (assembly GCF_017311325.1). Taxonomy (NCBI): domain Eukaryota; kingdom Metazoa; phylum Chordata; class Mammalia; order Carnivora; family Ursidae; genus Ursus; species Ursus maritimus. Next base: position 34,204,072 of record NW_024426774.1, on the reverse strand, counting down.
CAGTGCCGGGCTCCGCACCCCTCAGCCAGGAGTCTGGAGCCCCGACTCCTCGCGGAGAGCGAGGCTGCGGCTTTTTCCCCCTCCGGTCCCCGGCCCCTTCCCCAGCCACTCAGCCCCCACCCTGCACGGGCAGTTGGGTGAAACCGTCGACCGCGCGGCCTCCCGGGGGCTGGCGGGGTGGCGGTGGCTGGGCGCCAGGCTCTGTCCCGGGGCTGGGCCGCGCGGGGCGGGGCCACCTCCCTCCGCCCCTTCCCGGGCTCGCGCCGGGCGCGGGGTGGGGGGGGGGACGCGCCGCAGGGGACGCCTCCCCGGGTGGTCGCCGCGCCTAGGCCAATGAGCGCGCGGGGAGCCGCGATGGAGGCTGGGGCGGCCGGCAGCGCCCGGGACCCCCGCCGCCGCGCCCGCGTGCCCCCGAGCCCGCGGGGCTGGAGAGGGGGCGAAAGAGGCGCGGCGCCCGCGCCGGCCATGGAGGCGTCTCTGGCCCACGCCGGCCGCCCGACCCGCGCTCCGCGCCGCCGCGCCTCGAAGTTTGGCGGCTGACTCGGAAAGTTGCGCTCCGGCTCTGCCGCCGTGCCGCGTCCGACCTCCGGGCCTGCCCAGTTCGCCGCCGCCGCCGCCCTCCGCGGGGCCCGGGCCCCTTCGACACCCGCAGCCCCGCCTGCCGGGGGATGTGAGTCGCGGGCTCCCCAAGAGGCCGGGCGGGCTGCACGGGCCCCGGCGCCTCCCGAGGCACGCGCGGGCGAGGGGCAAGCCCCGGCCCCGGGCAGCTCGGGTCGCCATGGGCATCCAGGGCATGGAACTGTGCGCCATGGCCGTGGTGGTGCTGCTGTTCATCGCCGTCCTCAAGCAGTTCGGCATCCTGGAGCCCATGTCCATGGAAGGTAACGCTTGGCCCTCCGCCGGGGCCAGAAGTGTGTGGGGAGGGAGAAGCAGTCGCGCTCCGGGGAGCGGGTCTGCGGGCCCGGCGAGTGCGGCCCTCGGGCACACAGCGCTCAGCGGCACCTGCCGCCTGAGCCGCCGCCCCCTCCGGACTCCCGAGGGCTGGCCTGGGGTGAAGAGGACTAAGAGGACGGAGAGGCCTGGGGCTCGGGGAGCCCCAGAGGGGATGGAGCTGCGGTGCTTGGGGTGGGCGTGAGTGAGATGCCTGGTGACTCCCTGAGCCATCCTAGGCCTGCGGTCCGAGCCGCCCCGGGTGAGCACAGCCGGCTCGGGCCTCCCGTAGGCGGGAGGTGGCTCAGGATGAAGATGCCTGGAAGGATCCTCAGCCTAGGGTACCTGATGGTGGCAAGTGGTGAAACCTCAGCCACATCGTGGGGCTGCCCCCTTCGCCTCGACCCACGTCCCTAGGCAGGGTTCGGGCCCACGGGATAAGTAACCAAATCCTCAGGGGCCACATTTGTGTCCCAATAAAATATTAACTGAGGAGACAGACCTACTCTTAAATCAGACAGTGGACGGCCTCCCTGGGACCCCTGAGAGGCGCCCTTGGAGCTGCTGGCCAACCTTCTATACGTCCCTAAGACTTGTGGGCGGGTTAGGAGGAGGAGCCCCTCTAGGGCACACCCATTCTGAAGGGGACCTTGACCTACGGGGGCTGTAACTTCCCCTCCCCCCAGTTCCAAAGAGGCATTTGCATCCCCACACCTCTGTCCTGTGGGGAAGGGGCCAGCCTGTCCTGTTCCTGTTACCTGTGCTCCCTTGCTGTCCTCTCAGGGGAGGATGGGCATCCTGCCTACCTCAGCACTCTGCTGACCTTGCCAGGCTCCAGCTCCTGGGACTGAAACCCAGAGGTCCAGGCAGGGGAGGAGGGAAGGACTTGTCCTTGCCTCTGAACTGCCTGGCAGCCCCTCCAGCCTGAGGATGTGTCCCCAGTCCCCTGCCAAGGGCTGCTGAGGACAGGAAGGGGCACAGGGCCTAGAAACCAGGCCCTTCCTCCGTTTTGCCTTCAGAACCTAGAGCTGACTACCTGAAGTCGGGGGCTATGTGCCCCTAAGAAGCCATCAGGTTCCATCACACCTTTTCTAGGTGAGTTCATGGGGCACAGAGAGAAGACATGTGATCAAGGTGGTTCTGAGAGGTGCCACCTTAAGCTTTAAATTTTCCTTGGAGAGGAAAATTGCCCAAGCTGGCCCTGCAGTCTGGATGCTGACCCCGGCTGGGGACTGGCTGACAGGGGATTTAGTGGGAAATGCATCTGCATGAGATGAGGTTGGAGGATAAGCATCCTGCCCGGCTGTGCCCCTGAGGACCTGTGCCTCCTGCAGGGCCCTAGTCTGGCCCACATCCCCTGTCCTTTGGCCACCTGGCGTCTGGAGGGTGTGGGGGGTGGTTGGTGCTCAGGGAAGCCACGGCCACTACATTGATCTTCTCTGTTTCCTGGACCCTCCTGGGCCGCCAAGGGGCCAGGAGCACCAGTGGTCTCATTCTACCTGGTGCTGCAAAACCGTCCGAACTGAGCCCAACCCCCTCACAGGTCCAGGCCTGTGAAATTTGTCTTTGTGATTTCTAAGGAATAGGGATTTCTTTACAAGCTGGCTCGTATGCACAAGACTACAGATGCTCTCTTCAGCCTGCTGAAGAACTCCCTGCAGGCTCTAATGAGTTTCTTTTTTTGGGTGGCGTTGCCCGCTTGCGCCCCTTGGAGTTCTGATGTGTTGATGCAATGGGACGTGTTGAGCCTTAGTGCCGGCCAGGTCTTAGCGGAGGGTCCTGTCACCCACCCATGCTGATGTGAAGCTCCCTTAACCTTTCTCAGCCTCCGTTCCATGACCTGAAAAGTGGGCTGTGGCAGACGTGTAACTAGTCACCGGGGCTTTAAGCCTCCAGCACCATTCCTGGCATATAATAAATGCACACACTTTGTGAACCACTGGTATCACCAATAATTAGCCACCAATAATTACTCATAGTAACAGGACTGATTCATGGTTGAAAACATTCTCTCACTCAAACAGGCCTCCCCTCCTGCATCAGAGGGAGGGACTTACAAGTTCCAGATGTTCCGTGTTGATGGGGACTGGTGTCCTTTAAGTGTGTGGAAGGCCCATTGGCCAGGTAGTGTCTAAGGGACTGTCAGATGAGCTGTGAGGAGCCCAGGCCTTGTGGCTGCGGCCCGGATGGGAGCAGGCACTGAAGGAAGAGGGCTGGTGCCCGGCCCCCCTCAAGTGTGTGTGCATGCAGTTGTGTGTCTCTTGTCTTCTCTGAGCCTCCGTAGTTCCCATCTGTGAGCCGCCAGAGTTATGATGCCCCTGGGATTGTCAGGAACTAATGGATCTGGGTTCTAGGGATGCAGCCTTCTAGAAGTAGATGCAGATGATAAAAAGCCCTCTGTCTGCCCTAGGTCTCCCGTCAGTCTCTGCCTCTGGGTGACTCTGTGGGAACATTCCAGCCGGGTTTGGCCACTTAGCTTCCAAGGTGACTTTGGTGCATTTAACATTCTTGAGCCTTAATTTCCTTCTCTGTAGAATGAGGATAAAGCATATCTTCCCCTATGCATTTCAGGGGTGTGGTGAACGAAAGCACTTTGGAAAAGTGAAAAGCAGAACTCAAGTCTGAGGGACTCACAGGGTGGCGCACAGCGTAAAAAGTGACCCTGGGCCGGTAGTTCTTGGTGCTTGTTTGCAAGCCTTGACACCACCTTTTTGTCCACATCTGGGCCCAAGGCTTGACTTCGGTCACTGCCTCTTATTTCAGGTCGGATTTCCTAAATCCTAGACAAGTAGCTCTCAGCTGAGGGCAGTTTTGCTCTTCTGTGGACATTTGGTAATGTCTGGGGACATTTTTGACTGTCACAGTTGGGGAGAGGGGGCTATGGCATCTCGCAGGTAGAGGCCAATGTTCCAGCAATGAATGGGACGGCCCGCACAAGAAAGACTGATCAGGCCCAAATAGGCTGAGAAACCTTGTTCTGGAAGGAGCACTAGGGGCTAGGTGGCCAGGGGCTAGGACAGCTGCTTTTCAGGCCTGACTTAGTCACTGACACGCTGTCATTATCTTGGCCTAGTCACTTCTCTTACCTGAGCTCTTTCCTCATCTGTAGTGGGGTATCGGAGGCACCATCTCCCCCGGAGAACTTTCCCGACCCCTCTGGCTCCCCCCGCCCCTTTGGGTTGTGTTAGATGATGCTGTTCTGAAATTTTCTGTGCCCCCATCCCCACCCCAGATGGGCTTTCCGAGGGGGTCAGGGACTTGTGTCTCTATACTTATGGCCCTAGAGTGTGCTCAGCACTGTGTGGCAAACAGCAGGTGTTGAGTAAGTGTAAATTATGAGCCATCACCGGCACACATTTATTGGGCACCCTTTGTATGCCAGGAAGTGTGACGCCCCCAGGAGCACAACTAATGCAGGGTCTTGGCCCTCCCTTTAGGACACCCCTGGGCGGATGCCCTGTGAGGAGAGGACCCCTCTGGCTGGGGTGGGGACAGGGAATTATGACGGGTTGGGGGGTATAGGTGGGTGAAGAGACAGGCGTGAAGGGGGGAATGGGGTGTGCCCAGCCGGCCTGACCCACCACGCCTGCTCTTCCCTCTTTGAGGTGGCCCCACCCCTCTGCAGCCGCCCTCTGTGCACAGCTGCCCTCAGAGCCCTGGCTGACAGAGGTGGCCTGGGAACCTGCAGGGTCTGCAGCTGACTCTTGGCCCAGAGCACGCCCAAGGGGTGGCTGTCACTCCTGCTCTTTCCCTTGCTCTTCTCCAGCCAGCACCCTCTTCTGCCTTTGCTGGGGGCCTGTTGATACTCTGCGTATCCTGGCTGCCCTTTCCCTTGGCAGGGTCTGCCACTCTGTGACCTGCAGGTCCCCCAGGACTCCTGTAGCCCCTTGGCAGTTTCCAGATCTCGTGCTGATGACAGTGACAGCAGTCCACATCTTGTGAGTCTCTCTTGGTACATATCGTAATTTTGTCCTCAACAGCAGGCCCGTCCTGGAGATGAGGAAGCTGAGGCTTGGGGAGGGTAAGTCACCTAACTGAGGTGACCCAGCCAGGGAGTGGCAGAGCCAGGACTTGTACAAGTCTGGCACACCATCCTGGATGTGTCTCTAACCCCGCAGGGCCAAGGAGCCACAGACACATGCCAGCCTCTTACAGCATGGGTGTCAGCAACCCAGAGGGGAGGCAGCTAGCCGCCCGTGTCTAAATCCGAAGTGTCCCTTGTTGAGCCGTTGTGAAGACTAAGTGTGTGGCTGGGTGCAAACTCGTAAAGCAGTGCCAGCGCAGAGGAAGCACTTTATAAGTACTACTCCTTGTTATTTCTTGCCAAAAAATGCCCTAGCCCCAATTCCCCCCAGTGTCACCCATCACTAACCGTGTCCTGGAAGTTAGTGGGGGCGGAGGATGCACTTGACAGGCCCTTCATTGTGACAGGCGTCCTTCCTTCTGTGCTCGCTAAGGTCCTCCTGACTGGTTGGCCGGAGGCTTCTAGGCTGGGCTCTGGGAAAGGGAAGGAGGTGGGCTCGGGCTCCGGGTGGGTGGTTTCTGCGGGGCAGGGAGGTGGCCTGGAGCCTGAGGCCTGATGCTGTTGTCCGAGGGGAGATTTGGGCAAAGCCCCCTCCCTCCCCAAGTCAGTGCCTCAGCTGTTGAATATCTAGTGGCTTCAAAGCGCCGTAGCCATGGAATCTGGAACCGAGTCTTACTCAGAAGCCCAGTAAGCCCCTGACAGACAGAAGAGGCATTGCTGGCATTTGAAGGGGACTCTTGCCCCCCAGTGGTCCCTGGGGCTCCTCGGAGGGACCCCTAGGTCTAGGAGTCATCTGACCCGCAGGGGCTGTCAGGGCTGAGGTCTGCCGGCCGGGTAAGAGGGGTTGGAGCCAGCCGGTGTGGACGTCACTGTGAAAGAGTTTTGCTGCAAGGGGAGCTGGGATGGGTGCTGGCTGGCAAGCCAAGTGGGCGCAAGAGAAGCTTTTGCAGCCGCCTCCAGGGGAGCCTCACAAAGGTGGAGGCAGCCCAGGGGGCTTCCCCGGGCTCAGGCATACGTAGGCCAACCATGCCCCTCACCTAGGACCTGGTGCGTCTTTGCTCAGTGAATTAAAGATTTGGAGACACCTTTTCCGAGCCCCTGCAGGTGGGTCCTGCACAGAGGGGGCTGCGTGGCACGGGGTCGGGATCCTGGGCTGGACCTTCTGCTCCCTGGGAGGAGAGCCCAGTTGGTGATTTGTCAGTTGCTGTATAATGCGGGGACTTCCGCTTTAGAACCACAACAGCAACAACATTTTTTTTAAGACCAAATTTTTAAAAGCCTCATGCTTTCAGTCCTCTAACAAAATATTTGTTTGATGGAGAGGTTAAATCTTTGTTGCTGAGCCCCTGGTTATCAGTGGTCGGCGGGGGGTGAGTCGTGTCCGGGACAAGCCTCCAGAGGGCCAAGAGAAGGGCTGAGCCCAGGGAGAGGTTGAAGGGAGACCGCAGAAGCAGGTTGACCTCACAGTCTGGCGGAGCGTGGCTCCTCAGTGTTTTGAGGAAAGCTGTAGCAAATGGCCATTTAGATCCATTAATTGCCAGTCCTCCCAGTAATTGCAGGGGTGGGTGTGACGCCTCTGGCGGCTCCTCACAGATCTGGCTGCATCCCTGCGGAAACAAACCAGAGGGATGAGTCCCTGGATTTCTCTCGTGGATGAGCCAGGAGAGGTCTCCAGTGTCCCCTGCGAGCACGTGGGCTGCCCGGGATTGGGCCGGATGCTGTGGGAGTCAAGGTGAAGCCAGGTCCTCTGCTCCTGAGACAGTTCCAGACAGCTCCATGACCTTTTCTTGGTACATATATGTGTAGAGGGGGTGAAGGTGGGCGTGGGGGTGGAGGGGAGGGGGTGAGATCTCTCTTCCTCTTCTTACAAGGCCATCCACCCTACTGGATTAGGGCCCCACCCCTAGGACCTTGTCTTACCTTAATTACCTCCTAAAAGCCAGATCTCCAAATATAGTCACATTGGCTTAAGGGCTTCAACATACGAATTTTGGGGAGACCCAGCTCAGTCCATAGCACCAGTAAACAGAGAAAGTAGAACAGAGATGAGGGAGAGATAAGAATGGGGGGGGCACCTCTGAGGAGGTAACATTTGAGCAGACGAAGGAGGTGTGGGTTCTGAGAGAAAAGCAGTTGAGGGAGAAAGAATACCAAGTGGGGTTCCTGCAGAGGGGGTGTGCCTGGTGGGGTTGTGGGGCCCAGGGGGGCCAGAATGGCTGAAGCAGAAGGAGCAAAGGGAGAGACGAGGGTGATGAGGTCAGAGCTGGCTGGGGAGGGGTGGGGGTGGAGGTGGCATGCGTCTATTGGTTATTTATTGATTATTTTTATATTCAGAGCTTGGGGAAGGTTGTTGAACAGAGGAATACACAGGATATGTTTTCAGCAGCTTCCTCTAGTACTGTTTGAAAACTAGACCTACGGGACCCAGGGCAGAAGCAGGGCAATATGCTAAGAGAGACGCTGGAGCCTTGGACCAGGGTGGGGACGGGAAGTGGGAGAAGGGGTCAGAGGCGAGATATATGTTGAGAGTTAGAGCTGGCTGGCCATGCGTGTGGATTGAGCGCTGGGAGGAAGGTCTACGCCCAGAGTTTTGGCCTAAGTCACCATCCCCTGAGCTGGGAAAGGCTGTGGAGCATCAGGCAGAGGGAGAAGCAGGCTCCTCGCTGAACAGGGACCCCAAGGTGGGACTCTATCCCAGGACCCTGGCATCATGACCTGAGCCGAAGGCAGACGCTTCACTGACTGAGCCACCCAGGCGCCCCAACCTTATTTCATTTTATTATTTCCTGCCAATCTAGCTGTTGTGTTCTCATTGTAATTTGCATTTTCCTTTTTGTTAATGAGGTTGAGCCATCTTTCCCATATGTATTCATCTTTCCAGTTTCCTTTTTTTGATGATTATCTATTCTAGATATTTTAACTCTATCGCTTACTTTTCACATTTGGGTCTTTAGTTCATCTGGAGCCCACTTTTTCATGTGGTGTGAGAAAGGGATCCAGATTTCTGTGCTGAGCCAGTTTTCCGAAAACCACCTACTGAACGATCTGACCCTCCCACAAATCTTCTGTGACATTCCTGCTATACCTCGGTCTCTCTTTGACCTCTCTGGTCTGCTTTCAGTGTTTGTCTGTTCTTGTACCAACCACACAACTTTCATTACAGTGACTGTGAAAATGTATTAGTATTTAATGGGAAACATCCATTATACTTCAATCCATCTATACTCGTCCTTTCTAGATTTTTATGGACTTTTGTTCCTCCGTATGCATTTCAGAGTGATTTTATCAAGGTCCTCCAAAAGTCCAACTGGATTTTTCATTGGGATTGTGTTGAATTTACAGATTTCTTCAGGGAGAGATGACATCTTTATATTATGTGGTCCTATCTAAGATGGAATGTCTCATTTATTCAGATTACCTTTTGATATAGAAGTCCTTAGAGTTTTGGTTAATACTTAGATAGTTTTGAGTTTTTATTGCTATCATGAATGTTGTATTTTTAATTATATTTTCTAGGTGGATATTATTGGTGTAGAAAATTGCTATTGATTTTTGTAAATTAATCTTATATCTGGCAACCTTACTAAACTCTCATGTATATTGATTCTTTTGGTCCCGGTAGGGACCAAACATCTACAAGTAATGTTAGTTTTATCCTTTACTTCCCAATTCCTATATTATTTCTTTCTTTCTTGAAATTTCCTTAGAGCATTGGCAGGGTATCAGTGGTGACTGTGGCCAACCTTGGCTTGTCCCAAATCTTAAAGGCATTGTATCTGAGCCTTGGCCATTCAATCTAATATTTTCTATAAATAAAATGTAACTTGCAAATATAAGCTACATCAAGTTAAGAAAGTTCCCTTTAATCCTAGTTTGCTTAAAGTTTTTGTTGGTTTATTTATAAATAGATGTGGGTGTTTATCAAATGCCTTTTCTGTATTAAGGTTTTCATACGATTTTTCCCTCCATATTACAGATAAAACCTGAATCATGGTGTACTTTTTTTAGTACAGTTGGATTCAGTTAGCTGACATTTTGTTTAAGGTTATATCTACATTCAAAAGTGAAGTGGGCATGTAATTTTCTTTTTGTTTGCTTTTCCAGCTCTACTGAGATGTAATTGACATACAACATTGTATTGGGGCGCCTGGGTGGCTCAGTTTGTTAAGTGTCCCACTCTTGATTTCAGCTCAGGTTGTGATCTCAGGTTGTGGGATCAAACCCCACATCGGGCTCTGCACTCATCGTGCAATCTGCTTGGGATTCTCTGCCTCTCCTCCTCCCCCTGCTTGCTTGCTCTCTCTCTCTCTCTCTCAAATAAATAAATAAATAAACTCTTTAAAAAAAACCCCAAACCAAAAAAAAAATTATATAAATGTATGAAATGATTACTGTAATAAGGTTAATTAATGCATCCATCATCACACATAATTACCCTTTTGTGTCAGGGGGGAGTGAGAACATTTAAGATCTATTATCTTCTCAACTTTCATATATACAACACAGTATTATTTTTTGTTTTTTGTTGTTTTAAAGATTTTATTTATTAGTTTGACATAGAGAGACAGCCAGCGAGAGAGGGAACACAAGCAGGGGGAGTGGGAGAGGAAGAAGCAGGCTCCCAGCGGAGGAGCCTGATGTGGGGCTTGATCCCAGAACGCCGGGATCACGCCCTGAGTGGAAGGCAGACGCTTAACGACTGCACCACCCAGGCGCCCCCAACACAGTATTGTTACCTGTAGTCAACATGCTGTACATAGACCCCCATAACTTACTCATTTTATAACTGGAATTTTTACCCTGTGACCAACATCTCCTCATTTCCCCCACCTCCCTGCCCCGGCAACCACCAATCTACTCTCTGTATCTGTAAGTTTGGCTTTTTTTAGATTCCACATGTGAGTGAGATCATACGGTATTTGTTGCTCTGTGCCTGACTTATTTTACTTTGCGTGATGCTCTCAAGGTCCATCCATGGCGTCACTGTAATTTTCATTCTCGTATGGCCCTTCTATGATTTAGGAGTCAGGATTACGTTGTTGATCACTGGACTAGCAATATGGTGATCACCGGTGATTCTTGGAAAAGCGGTTTGTGTGGACCGGTGGGGTCCATGCCCCATAGGAGTAAGTTCAAAGGAGACTAGGAGAGGAAGTAAAGACAGTGAGTTAAAGGAGAGAAGAAATAAAGAGCTGCAGGGGACAGTAGGGCCAAGGAAGAAACAGCAACAGGTTTGGGATTTTTGTTTTATTTTTTGACCTTTGGAGGCAGAGGATTAAGTTATTCATATTCTTTAGTTCATGGGACATTATTAGTCCTGACCCATTTAAAACCCCTCTCTTATTTTGTTAATTTTTTCCTTTTTACCTCCCCCACCCCATTTCCTTCTACTCCTATAGGCAATTATTCTAGTTTGTATTTCATTTGCTTCTAATCTACATACAGTACAGTTCCCCTTTTTGGGATCCAGTTCTACGAATTTTGACAAATGCATAGTAATGTAAGCCCTGCCACAGTCAAGGTATGGAACAATTCTGTCACAGATGGGGGGCGCCTGGGTGGCACAGCGGTTGAGCGTCTGCCTTCGGCTCAGGGCGTGATCCTGGCGTTATGGGATCGAGCCCCACATCAGGCTCCTCTGCTGTGAGCCTGCTTCTTCCTCTCCCACTCCCCCTGCTTGTGTTCCCTCTCTCGCTGGCTGTCTCTATCTCTGTCGAATAAATAAATTAAAAAAAAAAAAAAAGAACAATTCCATCACAGAAATTCTCTCCTGCCGCCTTTTCTGTCATCAACACATGGCTTGTGGCACAGCCCCTTGCAGCCGCTGATAGATTGTCTTTCCCCCTGATTTCACAATTTTATCTTTCCAGAATGTCATTTAAGTGGAGTCATACTTTGCCTAGTCTGAATTCGTTCACTTAGCCAGTGCATTTGAGGTCCATCCGCGTTGCTACGTGTATCAATAGTTCGGTCACTTTTATTGCCGAGTCATATCCCACCGTGTGAATGCACCACACGCGGTTTATCCGTTCACTGGTTGAAGGACATTCGGTTTATTTCCAGCTTTGGGAGCTGGTAAATGAAGTTGCTCTAAACATTTGCATAAACATTATTGTGTCACTATAGTAGGTTTCGTTTCACATGGGTAAATACCCAGGAGTAGGAATTCTGGGTCATAGGGTAAGTGCATGTTTATAAGAAGCTGCCAAACTGCCTTCCAGATGGCCAGTAGCATTTGCATTCCCGCCAGCAAAGTGTCATGGTTCCAGTTACTCCGTTTCCTCGCCAGCCCTTGGTATTGTCAATAGTCATTAGTTAAGTGACACTAAGGGTGCGTAGCAGGGTCTCCTTGTGGTTTTAGGTTGTATTTCCACAATTGCAGGTGGTGGTAAACACCTTTTTAGGTGCTTATTTGCCACCTCTATGCCCTCTAGGTCAAGTGTCTGACCAAGTTTTTGCCCACTTCTTAATCTGAGTTGTTCTCTTACTGTTGAGTTTTGAGAGTCCTTCGTATAATCTGGATATCCTTTGTCGGGTATGTGATCTGCAAATATTGTCTTCCAGTCTGTAGTTTATCTTTTTATCTCTTTTATCTCTTGCAGAGTGAAGGTTTTAATCATCAGTAAACAGTACAATTTACCCAAAAATAAAATTTAAAAAAATGCAACTTGTCAATTTTTCTTTTATGGATCATGCTATTTGTGTTGTGGCTAAGAACTCTTTGCTTAAACGCAGGCCATAAATATTTCCTCCTGTGTTTTTTTATTTTTCCTAGAAGTTTTATAGTTTTATGTCTTATGTGTAAATCTATGCTCCATTTTGAGTTAAACCTTGTATTATATGTAAGGCTCATGTACCATGGAAAAATGTACCGCACATATGTGTTCCTCACCTATGGCTCGCTTATTGGCTTTCTTAATAACTTTATTGGTTTTTCCTCTATGTTTGTCTGTTTTCTTTTTCACTGATTGTCTTATTTTTATTATCTTCTTTGTTCGAATAACTTTGTATTTAATTTGCTCTTTTTCTGGGTTCTGAAAAGCTTAGATCTAGAAGTGTATATCATTGACTTTATACCTGTCTTCCTTTCTTATAAAGTAACTTAAAGCTATAAATTTCCCTCTAAATGCAGCTTTACCTGCATCCAGAAAATTTTGGTACACTGTATTTTTATTATCATTCAATGCAAAATATTTCAAGACTCTCCTTGTGATTTTCCTTCTCTGACTTATGGGTATATTAGTAGTGTGTTGTTTAATTTCCAAGCATTTGGGATTTTTTACCTATCTTTTTTTTTTTGGATTTTGATTTAATACCATTGCGGTCAGAGTTTTGCTTTATATTCCAGGATCTGGTTTATGTTGGGAACCACAGGATGTGCTCCTGAAAAGAATGTGTATTCTATAGTTGTTAGACCTCAGGTTCTCTAAATATTAATTTGATCAAATTGGTTGATAGTGTTTTTCAAATCTTTTGTATCTTTGTACCATTTACTGGAAAAGCATGTTAAGATCTTCAACTGTAACTGTGGTTTATCTGTTTCTCCCTTTAGTTTTGAATTTTTTTGCTTCAGGTATTTTAAAGTTGTTATCAGAAACATGTATATATTTTGTTTTGCTCTGTCTTCTTTTTTTTTTTTTAAGATTTATTTATTTATTTATTTGACAGAGATAGAGACAGCCAGCGAGAGAGGGAACACAAGCAGGGGGAGTGGGAGAGGAAGAAGCAGGCTCATAGCGGAGGAACCTGATGTGGGGCTCGATCCCAGAACGCCGGGATCACGCCCTGAGCCAAAGGCAGACGTTTAACTGCTGTGCCACCCAGGCGCCCCATGCTCTGTCTTCTTGATGAACTCTTGTATCATTATAAAATGTTCCTCTTTGTCTCTAGTCGTACCCTTTGTCTTGAGTTCAACTTTTTCTGCTATTAATACAGCCACACCAGGTTTCTTATCCATTCCACTCTTTCAATTTACATCTGTTGCTGTGATTTAAGGATATCCTTTTTGTAAGTAGCATATAGTTGGGTCTTGCCTTTTCACCCACTCTGAAATGTCTGCCTCTTGGTTGAAGTAAGCAACCAATTTTTAACACACATGTATGCCACTGTATGTCCCTTTAATCCAGCACACAGTTCTCCCTGATGTGCACCCCCCATGTTGTGCCTGCCCATCCTGCCTGCGATGCACCCCTGGGATGCCTCCAACTCCCCCATCAAAAATACTATTGCCATGAACGTCCTTGTACAGTCCCCTTAGCTGGCTAAGATTCTAGTTGGGATGTTCACCCAGGGTAGGAAGGCTGGCTTGCAAGATTTGCCTATACTTAATTTGACTAAGGATTACCAGATTTAACATGGTATGTCCACATGGTGATGGGAATGATCCAGAAGGGAGAGCAAAACAATGATGAAGAAAGCGTAGGGAGGCTTGCTGCAGTCCCATGCTTGAGACGGTGGAGCTGGGACCCACTGTGCAGGTGGAGGGGTTTGCCTTGGCCAGGAACCGGGACAGTTCGTTCCCAGAGAAGGAGGGAAAGCAGATGTTTGGGCCAATACAGGTAGATGTGGGGTGGGAGCTTGGAGAAATTTTCTTCTGTGGCTTCTGTTTTCTCAGTGATGTAGGCTGCAATCTGACAAAGGATGGGGGAGGAGGCAGTGGGAAATTAGAGAAGGAAGGTATGAAAGAGCTGTCTTGGAGATCGGGAGCATGCATGGACCAAGTCAACAAAGCCTGATTGCTGGGCACTTCTGAGGGCACAGTGGCCCTTAGTGAGCGGCATCAGGACTCGTGGGAGAGGCCCGGGTGAGGGGCAGCCCAGCACAGAGCTCAGTGTGCTCTGGTTAGCAGCACTGCACGTCTGGCACTGTACGTCTGGCACTGCGCTCGCCTCTGTGGGCACAGGGTGGGCAGTGCAGGGGGGCTCGCAGCACTCACGTGCAGTGGGAGCGAGCGAGCAGCTGTGAGATAATCATGCACTTACTGTTTTGCGGGACAATGGGGGAGGCCAGGGGTGGTGACAGTGCTGTGGGGATCGTGTTCCCCGTTTCAGTGGGAAGGTCTGTAGTTATGTGAGCCTGCTGTTCAGTAAGGCGCTCGGTACCATTTTGTTGATAGCTTGACTTTGTGTTATAGAAATGATGCAGGCCATACCAAAAGAAATTTTTTAAATATTTAAAAAAATCACAAATATGGGGCGCCTGGGTGGCTCGGCCGTTAAGCGTCTGCCGTCGGCTCAGGTCATGATCCCAGGGTCCTGAGATCGAGCCCCGCATCGGGCTCCCTGCTTGGTGGGAAGCCTGCTTCTCCCTCTCACACTCCCCTTGCCTGTGTTCCCTCTCTCGCTGTCTCTGTCTGTCAAATAAATAAATAAAATCTTTAAAAAAAAATCACAAAAAGTAAAGATCACCTGAAATTGACCTCCCCCGGACAAAGATAACCATGGTTAATTAACATTTAGATGTGTTATTATTAAAGGAAAGGTCTGGTCCCTGCCCTATGGGCCCTTGAGGTCTGACCTCCTACCCAGATGTGACTGACACCCTCACACCAAATGCAGCCAAGCAGCAGCATGTTAGGCTGGATGGGCCAAGAGCAGTGACCTCTCCATTCCTGGGGGAAATCAGGGAGGTCAGCATGGAGGAGGTGGTCCAGGAATTGGATTTCGAAGGCTGATGTCCCACGAGCTTGTCTTGCTGTCTTTTTCTGTCCCACCTCCCTTTGTTCAGTGCCTCTCTAGGATAAGACCCGCTCCCAGCCCCCATCCCACGTGTGGCTGAGAGGGTGATACACTCTAGATGAGGCAAGTGAAGGGGGCCTACCCTGTGTGAGGAGCAGGGCAGCAGAGCAACCATGAGGCACAACTCCTGAGTGTGTGTCATTCCACCGTAGCCACTCCATTTGCTCAGTGCACAGCCTGTGGGGCCATCCATGGTAGTCGTGTAAGGAGAGTCCCTCTACCCCTACTTTAGCCCATGGCCTGGTTCCCACACTGGAGCAAGAGGAAGAGCAGGGGCACTTGTCCCACCCTCCCCGGGTCTGTGTCCCCTTTCAGATAGCAGCGACAGTGAGCTGGAGCTGTCCACAGTGCGCCACCAGCCGGAGGGACTAGACCAGCTGCAGGCACAGACCAAGTTCACCAAGAAGGAGCTACAGTCCCTCTACAGGGGCTTCAAGAACGTGAGTGCTACCCATCCCTCCGGGAGAGGCCCTGGCCTAGAGAGACCTTCTAGAAACTTCTCCATGGCACAGCAAATATCCTAGGGGCCTTTATGGGTCTTAGTTTTGTGGGAGAGCTGTCTCGGGGTGGGTCAGGTCCCAGAATCAGTATTCTGAAGGCACCATCCTCCTTTCTGTGTGTTCCCAACGCTGGCACAGGGGAGGAGCGTATGGAGGGACCAGCCAGCATCCTCCCACTTACCCTCCTACGTCACCCTGCCCCACCACCAGGCTTTCCCCAGCTCCGGGACTCAGTAGAGCCCAGCAGTATCTCAGCCAGCAGTCCCCAGAGGGAGGAGAGAGGCCAGGCCCTGTGGAGTTTGGGGATGGGGCTGGGGATGGCTGAGCTCACTGAGGGGTGACTTCCTGCTGCAGGAGTGTCCCACAGGCCTGGTGGATGAAGACACCTTCAAACTCATTTACTCCCAGTTCTTCCCTCAGGGAGGTGAGTCTGAGGCCAGGCCCCCTGGCTCTTCCCCAAAGCCCAGCCCCCCTGTGGCAGCTCTACAAACAGTGGGTGTCACTTTGATGGGGAGGGGATCCTTGCTTCCACCCTTTGCCTGCCAGAGACCCCGTGTTGCCTCTGTCCTGTTGGAAGGGCGGGGAACTCCCGCTCTGGGTGCAGCTGGAACCCACAGTGGGGCTGCCTGGGGTGGGAGCCCCAGCACACCCCAGCGCTCACCCTTGCTCTCCCCAGATGCCACCACTTACGCACACTTCCTCTTCAACGCCTTCGACGCTGATGGGAACGGGGCCATCCGCTTTGAGGTAGGTCCCCGCTGACCCCTCCCACATCCCCTGCCCCTGTAGCCCTCGGGCAGGGGGGATCTCCCTGCTGTGGCGCCTCTCTCGGGCCTTCCAGAGCCCCAGACACGATCCTGGGTGTCAGTGGTCCAGTGTGTCCTCCAGAGCAGGAGCGGACTGTGCTCGGCTGGCCCTGGGCCTAACTGCGAAGTTAGGGAAATGTGATGTGGCCGTCCGGCCGCCCTCCTCTCACTCAGCCTCTTCTTCATTCCAGCCCCACCAAGCCAGGGTCGCTGCTAAGGCACACTGAGGCCATAGGAACCCAATGTGGAAAGGGGGCAAAGGCTGGGGCGCCTGGGTGGCTCAGTCGTTAAGCGTCTGCCTTCGGCTCAGGGCGTGATCCCAGAGTCCTAGGATCGAGCCCCACATCAGGCTCCTTCTCTGGGAACCTGCTTCTTCCTCTCCCACTCCCCCTGCCTGTGTTCCCTCTCTCGCTGGCTGTCTCTCTCTCTGTCAAATAAATAAATAAAATCTTAAAAAAAAAAAAAAAAGGAAAGGGGGCAAGGCTGCACTCGGGGGTCTGTGCACCTGGCAGCATTTCAGGCACCCAGCCCCAGAATGTACCCTTTGCCACAAAACAGGCAGAGCGGCCAGCCTGAGCGGGCACGGCAAGTGATGCGAGGTGTGCCCGCCTCCGACACCTGGCCCCCAGCGGGCCCTTGCGGGGGCTCCGTGGAGCCGGCGAGCAGGCTGGCCCTGCTGTGGGCTCCACCTCGGCTGGCCACACGGGACCATTTGAGAGAGGCTCTGTCTGTGGAGCCCAGGCCCCTAAAAATAGCTGCAGGCGAAAAGCTGAAACCTCTTTGGAGAGGAGAACCTTGCTGAGAGCCTGGCCTGATCGATAACCACCCTGCTCGGCTGCCAGGGCCAAGGGCAGCTGACAGGAAAGCGGAGGAACCAGCCGGCGGGGCTCAGAGAGGCCCTGGACGCGCCGGGGTGTAATAATAACCCACCGGTAATGCCGCTTGGCCGAGTTTTGTGCGGTGGCCAGCCTGCACACTGACGCGGTGCCGAGCTGGGGGGGGGCGGGCGGTGGAGGCCACAGCCTTTCCCTGTGACCACAGGGCCCCGCCCACCCCGGCTGCAGCCTGGGGGCTAGTGTCGAGTAAGTGCAGTGTCGTCACCTGTCCCGTTTTCACTGATACCTGCCTGCGGTAGGAAGCCGAGCACCACAGAGGTAGACGGGAAAAATTGATTGTCCTCCGCTGTGACCCGGCTCTTGTGTGTCCTTGAGGGGGCACCCGAGATTCCAGGACTAAAGGGTGAGCCCCAAGCAGGGCTCTGTGAGAGAGACTTTCTCGTTCAGAAATCAGCTGACGGGATAGCTCCCCAGGGTCCTGGTGCGCGGTGGCTGTCAGGAGGTCATCCGCCTGTGGTCTTTGCTCTCACTCCCCGGAGGGGGAGGTCTGGTGGTCCCTGTAAGGTGGTAGGTGGTGGGGGTCTTTCTGGGGTGTGCTGTCAGTGGCTGAGTTGGGAACACGCTAGGCGCCTTCTCAGAAGGCCCGGCGTCTCCGGCATCATCCCTGGCCTTCCGCTGGCTTCTTGCCAGTCCTTCTGGCTCCATATGGGTGTGTTTGTTTATCTTGAGGACCTTCTTGATTTCAGTTCTGCTCTAGGAAAGCTTTCTCAGAAAGGGAGGGGGGCACGTATGTCCCCAGGGACCTTCCAATCAGCAGGGCCCAGTCCTGGGTGCACCACTGGTTGGGGCCCCGTGGCAGGAAGGACTCGGGCAGGGGGTGGGGGGGGGTGACTCTTGGCCCGCCTGAGATGGACTCTTTCCATGTGCCCTTAGAACAGAAAGTCAGGTCAGCTTACTGACATTTAAAAGGATCCCAATCCTTATTGCATATTCTTGAGAGACAAGACACGTATTAATTAAAGTTTATTGATGTGGTCAAATATTGTACCTTCCCTACCCAACGTCATCTTTGCCAAGCGGGGGCAGCGGTCCCACGTCCCACCTCAGGGTCCGCCTGCTGTGCTGTTCCTCTTGGGTCCTCTGGGACATGCCCACAGGAGGGAGCCTGGTCTTGGCCTCCGCAGCCCAGGCACAGGCCATGTGCCTACAGATAGATGCACCAGAACCCTCCACGCCATCCAGGGCCTTTCTCATCCAACCCACTCATCTTGCCAGCACGCTGCTGCTTTTTTGGAGAGTTAGGGCCAGTTGTGTGTCTGGAGGAAGGAGTGGCGGCCTCTCCCCGAGCTCCCTCTGCAGTAACCCCCTCCCTGTGCCATTCACTGGCCAAACCCGACGGGAGGGCAGTAACCAGAGAGAATGTGTGCGGGCTGTCATCACACCCTGTGCTCCCCCCTTCCGGCTGAGCTCCTGCTCTGCGCTCTACTGGGTGCCCCTGCTGTGCACTCAGGGGTGTCTCAGCCTGGGAGGCCTGTGTCACCGTGCCCCTCTTGCTCCCCGGGCTCTGCCTCAGGGACGCAGCCGCAGAGCAGGGGCTGTGGAGGCGATGGACTTCATTTGCCTTGGAGTTCAGGTCAGGGAGTTACAGCTAGTGACAGTCCCACCTGAAACTGCTGTGCAGGGCTGGAAATGTACAACTACCAAGGACTCGGATGTGTGCTGGCAGGACAGGGGGGCCTCTCTGGGCCAGTGGTCTCGCAGGGGACACGCCCACTCATCTCTGTGCTAGTACCGTCACCACTGTCCTACCTACACACTTCGGGACACAGAACTGGGACATTTCTCCGTTGGTTGTGGCTGCAAGGCGGCAGGCCTGGGTCTGCGAAGACAAGATGGCGGATAGTAATGCCAGCGCCCCCCATGGTCCACGCGGGCACCCGAGAAGGGAGGCCCTGTGTGGGCCTCACGATTCCCTGCGCCCTTGAGAGGGACTGCACGCCTTTGCCTCCCACGGGGAAAGCCTGTCAGATCCCAGGGATGTGATTTCGGGGACACTGTACGTCTTCACTAAATCGTGCGCAAGCTTCAGTGATGATTCCCCAAACTTGGGCATGTAGGAACTATCACCTGTTTCTCCTTTAACATTTTCATTTTCTTCACTGACACATGCATGACGGACTTCGCGAGCCCAGTAGGGTGACAGGGTGTGCTTTGCAAAAGCAGCCATGAACCCCCCACCCACACACCGAGGAGGCCGCCACCTGCTGTTAGCCCATTGCCACTGTTTGTCTCTGTGTCCCCAGTAGCACACGTGGTGCCCCTTCCCGGCTGCCCGGTTCTAGACTGCTGGCTCTCCACTGTGGGGGGCGAGGCGCTGGGTCTCCCACGTGCACACACGCCTTTCCCATATCCCCTGGCTTTCCGGAACGATAGGCTTCAGGTGAGACAAGGACCGTGGTTTGCTCTGATGGCGTGAATTTGATGCCCAGCTGAGCCTTCTGGTGAACTGATTATGTTTTCCTTTCCCAGCACACGTTCTTATTCTTGCTGCCAATTAACAGTGGTCCTGATTTTTGAGTTGCCTGGGGGCTGTGATCTCATCAGTAATTCAACTCCAGGCCTTTCTCCAGTTGTCCAGACGGGCATCTCCCTGGGTATGCTTCCCAGCCTCTTTCCCCTCCGGGCTTGGGTCTCCTGGTTCCAGAATTCCTCGTCTTCCTCTTCCTTGCTTTAGTCTCCCTTTTCAGAGGTACAGCTACGAGCAGCTTCCTATGAAAGAGTAATGTGGGAGGTAACTTTTGAGGCTTTAGATTCTGGAAGCGTCTCCATTGTGTTCCTGCTCTTGCTTGATCCACTGTACAGGACCAGAGCTGCAGTGGGAAGTTGCCCTCCTTCCCAGTGGTGGTGGCCACACTTTAATGGCTTCTTGCCTCATGTCGCTGCTAGAGGCAAAGCATGCCGAGTCCTGACCCTGTGTATGGGAACTGATTTTGTTCTGTTTGGTTGTGTTTTTCTCTCTGGAAGCTTGTAGGATCCTTTTTTTGCACCTGGTTTACTGAAACGCCATCCTGACCGGTGCCTGCAGGCAACACGGTGGGCCGTTTCCGTGCACTGTGCTTGGCCTCGGCAGGACCTGGACATTCCCAGCCTTCCGTTCTGGGGAGTCCTTCCTTACTTCCCTGGCCTGCTTTCCTCCCTCCCCTCCGGTTCTTCCTGGAACTCCAGGTGCACAAGTGGTAGTTCCTCGAGAGTGGACCTCTCGTTGCCCTCTTTTCTCTCTTCCAGCGTTTTGCCTTTTCACATGACTTTATGGAAGATTCCATGTGCTCTTCAAAACCTCCTTCTGAGTCTGTCATTTTGCTTGCTTATTTTTAATTCCCAAGAGCTCTTTCTCGTTCTCAATTACTCCCTTTCTCTAGCGTCCTATTTTTATTTTCAGGGTGACAGGTGTCTAATCTCTACTTCTAGTCATTGTTGTTAAGTTTTTTCCTCCTGGAATAAGTTTTGTTTCTTCCAGATTGCTTCCCTGTCTCCCTTAGCCTCTCTCAGGTACAGGCCTCCTCAGATCCAGAAAATCTGATGTTTGAGGGGCAGCCAAACCCCTTCCGTCGTCTTCCACTCCCTGTTCCAGGACAGCCCTGCTCTTCTCCCTTCTTTCAGAAAAACCTGGGAGGGCCACACGGGGTAGGGAAGGCTCGCCCTGCAAGCCTTCTGGGAAATGGAAGAAAGGGCTTGCTTTCCACCAACTGTTAGAGCAGTTGGAGTTTTCACACAGAAGCCGCTGGAACAGTCATGTCTCATTACATTATAATAAATTATCTGTCACACCTCAGAAATGACGGCAGCACACAGGCGTGTCGTGACCCCGGAGCTGAGCACTGTTAGTTTAGCTTTTAAGCTATAAGTTTGCAAGCACCTTGGCATGCAGGTCCTTGGTGAACTAAAAGTAGAGCAGCCCCCTTTTTAAAAGATCTCCCCCCCCCGGTCTTCTGTATCAGGAGCCAGGCATTATAAGGTACCATGTCTTTGAACATCTTTATTTGAGAAGATCAGTACCAGCCACCACACACACACACACACACACACACACACGCATGCACACACATACACGCATGCACACACACACATACATGCATACACACGTGCGCACACACACACACACGCGTGTACGCTCACGCTGTGTTGACCTAACGGACACCATCTGTCTGTGCCGCAATGACGGCTCCTCCCCTGTAGGGGTGTGAGGCCACACAGCAAACTGGCAATGAAATCTGGGCGTTGGGCTGTCACTCCTCACCCTCCCCTCCCTTCATAGGACTTTGTGGTCGGCCTCTCCATCCTCCTGCGAGGAACAGTCCACGAGAAGCTCAAGTGGGCCTTTAACCTCTACGACATCAACAAGGACGGCTACATCACCAAAGAGGTACAGGGCGGTGGGGGCCGTGGCCGCCTGCCCCTCTCCCTTGCTGCCGCGCCACACTCCCAGCCTCTCTCCTCCGCTCCCCTGCCGCCCTGGCTGCCCTGCCTGCCTTTCCTGTTCAGAGACACCGCTCTCAGCCCCACCCTGGAGGGGACAGCAGCCAGGGGGCTCTCCTGTCCAGGCTCTTGGTCCTGGACCCCTGGGTGCTTGTGTGCCTCTCACCATGCAGCTCAATCTACTTCGACAGATGTTCTCAGAGCATTCTTTCTCACAGGGAGGTCCTGAGGGAGACACAAGTGGAATAGCTGGGGACAGAGAGTAGGAGGAGCCAGCCTTGGCTCCCACCAGTCAATGGGGCAGTGTGGTCCCTTAAGGCAGGTGGGGGCCCTTGCCATACTGGCCTACAATCAGGTTTTGTTTAGCCCAAGCATTATTTGGTATATGAAATCGTTGCTACAGTTTCAGATTTTGGAGATGACCCATCAGAATCTCTCTGCATCTTCTAGGGAGTCAGAGGCTAGCACTGGGGACACTAGATGGGGGTGGGCTCGTCTCCGTCCAGCTGGGGCCCCCGTCCTGTTCACTCTCTGCTGCCCTGGAGGTGCCCTCCCCGTTTGGATGCAGCCCCTCCCCTTGGGCCCTGGTACCTCCCTACATCCTTGCAGCCAGGCTCAGCCAGCCCCTCCGGCCCCCTGCAGGAGATGCTGGCCATCATGAAGTCCATCTATGACATGATGGGCCGCCACACCTACCCGATCCTGCGGGAGGACGCGCCTCTGGAGCACGTGGAGAGGTTCTTCCAGGTGAGAGCTCGAGCCCCGGACCTTGAGGGGGCGGGCAGATGGAGGAGGGACAGGCTCCCCCTCTTAGGATGGCCCTGGGCAAGCCACTCCCCTCTCTGGGTCCCCCTCCCCCCACGAGGAGGTTAAACTCGCATCCCCCACCGGGCTGGTTGTCAGGATCCCGGGGAGCAAATTAAAACATCTCCCCCACGCCCCAATCCACTGAACCTCACCTCAGGGCAGGCCAGGGGCAGTTGACACCCAGGCCAGTGTTCTGGTGCCTTTCAAGAGCTCTCCCAGCCCCTCCAGAAAAACCATGCAAGAGGAGCGGGGTTGGGGTGACCTTGCTCTGTGTCCATGGGGACGAAAGGGGCTGAAGCTTCCACGTCGCATTTGCTGGTGGCCCGTCCTGTGCCTCAGTTGCTCTGTCTGCCCTGGCTGCCTGTTGGGGAGGTGAGGGGGTCAGATGAGCATGGGGATGCATTCTGGAAGTGTAAGCCCAAGAAAGCTGCTGGGAAGTGGCTGGGTGTGGCGAGCAGACTGGGGAGATGCCAGAGAGGTCATCTGTGCCACGAAGGTAGCTGGGGAGGGCCCTTGACGTGGCCTGGATCCAGGGTAGAAGACGGGACCCACAGACTCACTGAGGACACTCCTTGGGTTACAGAAAATGGACCGGAATCAGGACGGGGTGGTGACCATTGATGAATTCCTGGAGACCTGTCAGAAGGTAGGTGGCATCAGGAGTTGAGGACACCCAGGGTCCCGCCCCTGCCAGTCCCCGAGCCCCTCCCGACCTCCAGACTCCATGTTCACACTTTTGTCTGAGCCCATCCCTTTGCCACTGCTCCTGTCAGCCCACAGCCCACAGGCACACCATCCCTCAGACTGCCCTGTAATGCCTCACATCAGAGGGGCAGACATGGGCCAATAGGAGGATGATTGGGCCCTGGGGCCCTCAGCACGGGGTCACACTGTAAGAAAGGCGCCTGGAGCCTCCCCCAGCCTTACTGTTGACCCTCCTCTTCAGAGCACCCTTGGGGGCCACGACATGTGCCTCCGCTGGCCTTAGCCATCTGCCTCACTCCCAGAACGGCCTCTCAGGTGCCTCTGGCCGCCGTCTGAGGGCAGCCAGGGAAGCCTGTCCGTCAGCGAGTCAGCAGCCCCCAGATGCGCTTGCAGTCAGACGCCCTGGCTGAAGATAGGCTCTGCCTGACCAGCTGCCCCTCCCCCCAGTGAGAGAGACAGAGTGGTCACTGCGGGGTTCCAAGTCCCTGGCAAGAATCTGCTCAAGGTAGGAGCGGTTGGGCACGGGCCCGCCCTCCCCAGCCGGGGTCTGACCCGGCCTCTCCTCCTCCTCTCTCCACACAGGATGAGAACATCATGAGCTCCATGCAGCTGTTTGAGAACGTCATCTAGGACATGTCGGTGGCGAGGGGTCCTTGAGTGGCCACTGCCACCTCTGCCCCCAAAGAAATCTCAATCCTGCCAGGAGCAGCCTGAGAAACTTTTTTCTAATATATTTGCAAAAAGTGAACAGTTTGCTCTAGACACACACACACACACACACACACAGAGCCCCTTCCTTCGGGCTGGCAGAGGGGGTGCAGAGGTCGGGGTGGGCTGAGTCTGGCTGGGAGCTCCCTGTCCAGGCCCGTGGGGTGGGGCTGCCTCTGGAGTGGGCGCTGAAAGAGCCGTGTCTGCAGGCTGCTGGCCACGGGGTGCTGTCAGGAGGGCGCTCAAGGTCCCCTACAGAGGAGGGTCCAGTCACCAAAGGCCCCGCTGGTGGGAGTCCCCTCGCCCCTCCCTCCCACCACCCTTCTTTCCCACCACACATGGGCCAGGTTCTGGGGCCTACTCTGGCCTTCTTGCCCCCCAACCACTCCCCTGACCACTGGCTACACTCCCAGAATGCTCGTCACCACAGGACACTGGCAGGGCTGTGGGGGGTCAAGAGAGTTGGGACGAGGAAAGAGGTAGTAATGGAGACAGCCTGCTGTTTCCTGGAAACACTGCCCTGGGGTCCCAGGATGCCT
Organism: Ursus maritimus; assembly: GCF_017311325.1. Lineage (NCBI taxonomy): Eukaryota > Metazoa > Chordata > Mammalia > Carnivora > Ursidae > Ursus > Ursus maritimus. Next base: position 34,180,004 of record NW_024426774.1, on the reverse strand, counting down.
GCCACTCCACTGGCAAGCTCCTGTGGTAAGGGGCCACTGGACTCTTCTCTCCATCCTGGGAAGGGGGCTCAGGGATTGGGTTTCTTGGTGGAGAATCTTAGGGGAACTGTCTGCCAAGTCCACCGAAATGGAAGGAGCCTTCTCTTGCCTCAGTCCTAGCTCAGTGGGAGTGAAGCGGGGCGTTGGGGGGGGGGGTGCGCCCATACTCCAAGGTCATAACAGGTTCTAAGAAGAGGTCACAAGGATCAGGGACTGGCAGCCAGGGAGCCCAGGTGGCAGAGCAAGCCTGAGAAGGGGCTTTTCCCTCCTTGCTTGTTAGCTCCTGTCTCCCTTGGCCCCCAGCTCGGATGAGCACCCCCCCCCACTTCCTGGTTAGGGTCCTAAAGCAATGTGGCCACCCCTCTATACACAGGCTCACCCAACCCCATACAAAAAGCACAAGCACCCAGAGCAGCTCAGGTGGCAGCCCACAAAGGGAGCCAAGGACACTGTTTCTCCAAGATCAGGCCTTTCTAGTGGGCTGAGGCCCCGGGTCGCGGTGGCCCTAACACAGGTAGCTCTGGAGAAGAAGCATGGGGGTCCATTCTGTGCCTCAGAGCCATGCGGGCTCAAAGCCCACCCCCAGCCCGCCCAGCCCAGCTCACCAACATTCAAAAGCACAAATCATAGGACCCTTCTTGCCTGGGTTCTGCTCTGGGGATGGAGGCTGATGTCAGCTGAAGGCAGAACCAAGAGTGAGGGCTAAGGGGCCTGAAGCTGAGTGGTAGGTCAACAGAAACCTCCAGGAAAGAGACAGAGGCTGCTCCCATCCGCCCAGGCCTCCCCAAGAAGGAACCCAGTCCCAGGTAGCGTGGGCCTTTCTGAGGAACATTCCCGTACAATACATTCCACCGGCTGCCACCCCCTCTCTGCTCAGGCCTGGCCCAGGGGTGAGCAGGGCCCTCAAAGGAAAGGTGGAATGGAGGAGGCCGTGGAGATTGGCCTGGTTTGGCCACAGGGACCCCTTGTCACCCACACACAGGTGGTCCTCTCCCTTGGAGTTGTACTGACACCCCATCTCCAGTTTGACTTGGGGGGGGGTCTTTCTTCCCTCCTCCAGGAGGGCATCAGCTTTCCCTGGCTCAGGGATCTTCTCCCCCTCTGCCCACCCCCAGCCCAGCCCTCCCAGCTGGCGTAGCTGTGCTTCTAAGGGGCCGAGGCCATAGGAGAGGGTCACCACCATGCCCCTGCCCCTCTTGGCCTGGGGCCAGACTGGCTGCACGTCCAAGCAGGAGGGGTCTGTCTCCCACGCTGGGATGCGGACCGGCCGCATGTCTGCATGGCAGAAGCGTCTCCCTTGGGTGCAGCCTGGGAGGGTGGTTCCTGTTCTTAGCGCCCACCAATATTCTGTCCTGTATATTTTAATAAAATAAACTTGGCAAAGAAGAGGGACTCTTGTTGGCTTTATCCCAACTCTGGATTTCAGTCCAGCCCCTCCCATCCCTGATGCTATTAGCCATGGCTCTTGCCCAGGGCTGTGCTCGTAAATGTCTGACATTCCCTGAATTGTAGCATTTGCCAATTTCCACGCTCACTCCCGCTGTGACGTCACTGAAGGCGGAGCCGGGAAGGGAGGTCTGCTGTTGGGAAGCCTTTACGAGAAGCTCCAGCCCCGCAACCTCTCCAGAGCCAGTGAGGCAGGGTGACTCCTTGAGGGGCCATTTGTATTTCATTCCCAGACCATTTTTCTTTTCCAGTTCCAAGAAGTCGTTTCTGCCGTGTCCCCTTGGCTGAAGCAGAATCTGCCTGAAGAGAGCTTCCTTTCCTGGCTTTATTTTCAAAAGTGTAAACTCAGTGAGAATTATGCCAGGGGCGGGGCAAGAAATGAGAACCTGGCAGGGAGGAGAGGAAGGGCTTTCCCTAACCCAAGGACAGGGAGGAGGAAGGTTCTGGGGGGATCTGCAGTGCTTTAAGGACCAGACCCCACGCCGTGTGACATCACCTCCACAGTGAACACAGACCCAAGCCCCCATGAGTCACCAGGTTTGGCTGGTGGGCATCTCAGCTATAGTTGGGAGGACAGGTGACAGGAACCCACTTCCACCACCACACACACCAAAGGCCCCACTTTACCCGAGCCCCAGGGCCCTGGCACAATCCGGGTAAGGAAGCCCTGAACTTGCTGTCTAGGATGGGATAGCCTGCATTTGCCATGGGGTGACCACCATGCCAAGCATGTTCACTCTGGTCACAGCCTAAAGATCACAGATGGGGAAGCTGGGTTAAAAGATCCTAGGACCTCCCAGTCTTTGAAGAATGGAGCCAAGCAGGTGGCTCTAGGCTGGGTGTAAGCACTGACTCACTTCATGATGGTCTACAGAGCTCAGAGTGGGGAAAGCCCACCCAGCCATCCAGCCATCATCCAGCCATCATCCAGCCATCATCCATCATACATCCTCCCTCCATCCATCCATGCATCCATCATCCATCCTCCATCCATTTGTACATCTGCTTTCCACTCATTCACTCAGCACCTTCCTGACCTGGACACTCAGTGCAGAGGTGGTGACCAGAATATGCTTTCCTGTGTGGCTGGGTGGCAGTAACGGGTCCAAAGGGGCCCTGGGTTCAGGGACAGAATACTTTAGTTCTGACCTGGGCCATTAAACTTACATGGCTTTGGACAAGTCCCATCCTCTCTTGCTCGTTGGGTGTTGGTGTAGAAGAGAAGGAGGGAACACTTTCCAACTCATTTTAAAAAGTGGTATTACCAGGATTTTTTAAAAATCAGTCATGAATAGGTTAAGAAGGAAAAATTACAGGATGTTCTCAACTATAAAACAAAGATGTAAAAAATCAGAATATCAGTAAACTCATTTCAACAATGTGTTACATGTACATGATACATGTAATATATCATGACAGATTTGGGGTTATTCCAGAAATGCAAGGTTTACCATTTAAAAATATAGGCACTTCAGTTTCCAATAACACAGAGTGTCTAGGTAACTTTATTATTCCTTCCACTGAAAACAACTAAAAATCTAGAATAAAATAGCTTCTTAGAATCATCATTGAACTGACCAAAAGGTAAAGCATTCTTGGACCAGGAGCTGAGTGGATGTGGAAATTCAGAGATGTAAGCAGAGCCATGAATGGACTTTTTAAAACAGGTGAGCTTGGCTGAGCTTTGGTTTCACATCCTTCCAAAGCCTAACGTAAAAGAGATCAAGCCCAGGATCCACCCAGGTAAGAAGTCTATCGAGAAATCCTTCCTCCACAGAACTGGGGCCCCAATTACACCCTTGGAGATAATGAGCGTGAAATAGAAGCAAACCCAGCCATTCCCACCTTTTCTCCCAGGAGGCTGCAAGAAAAGTTGACTATCTAAAGCCTCTGAGAAAATTCACCCCTAAAGCTGGGAAAATTCACCCCTAAAATTAGGAAGCATGTGGGGCTCCTGGGTGGCTCAGTCAGTTGAACATCTGACTCTTGATTTTGGCTCAGATTGTGATCTTGGGGTCCTGGGATAGAACTCAGAGGAGAGTCTGCTTGAGATTCTCTCCCTCTCCCTCTGCCCCCACCCTGCGTGCATGCTCTCTAAAATAAATAAATCTTCAAAAATATTAGGAAGCATGAGCTAAACTTTAGGTGAGTTTGCAGCCAAATTCACACAGAAAATATGATGGAGAATTTAATTTGTAGTGATCTCTAAAGTCGAAAGCAAATGAGCAGATTTCAGTCAACAATGACTGAGTATTCAAAGAAACAAGACACCATAAGTGAGGTTTAGCAGAAACAACAGGCTGCATTAACAGACCCAGAGGGCTTCCGATAATGGAGTTATCAGACACAATAAATGACTATATTTAATATGTTTATAGAAATAAAAGGCAACCTTGAAAATGCATGTAGAAAACACTATACTGAATGCCTAAGCATATCTGAAAAAAGAATCTAAAATTCTGGGGGGGGAAATATATATGTAGTGACTAAATTTAAAAACTCAAGGAATGGATTTAGCAGTAAATCAGACCCGGCTGACAAAAGAATCAGTGACTTGGAAATCTAAATCTAAAGAAATTATTCAAATTGTAACTCAGAGATATAAATACAAACTACATAGACGTAAAGAAACATAGAAACTAGAGCAAGAAAGTAAACCTTAAATCTCAATGGAATCCCCCCCAAGAAGTTCCAGACTTGACTAACGCTGTTTTCATCATGGTTCTCCTGGCCGAAGGGGATGGGTGTTAAGGAATTGGCTCACATGATTGTGGGGACTGGCAAGTCTGAAATATGCAGGGCAGGGTGGCAGGCTGGAAACTCAGGCAAGAGTTGAAGTTACAATCTTGAGTCCAAAATTCACAGGGCCCACCAGCAGGGTAGAACCTGGGGCAAAAATTCTGTGGTAGTCTTGAGGTAGATTCCTTCTTCTTCCAGGAAACCTAAGTTTTTGCTCTTAAGGCCTTCAACTGATTGGCTAGGCCCACCCACATTCTGGTGGGGAACCTGCTTAAAGTCTACTGATTCTAAGTAGTAAGCACATCACAAGATACCTTCACAGCAACATTTAGACTAGTGTTAGGCACCATAGTTTAGACAAACATGAAGGGTGCCTGGACACAGAAGATTAATCATTACAGACACGAATACACTGATTTAAGAAATTCAAACAAGTCCCAAGCAGGCTAAATAAAAGGAGACTGTCACCTAAGACATAGTATACTGAAACCGCAGAACACCAAAGACAAAGATCACCAAGCCAGCCAGAGAGGAAAGAGCAACAGACTGACAAATGACATCTCATTGGTGACAATGATGCTAAAAGACAGTGGACTATCTTCAGTTTGTTCAAAATAACTGCCAACCTGGAATTTTAGCCTGGGCAACATAAAAAATGTTTTCAGATCAACATAACTTGAGAGAGTTTGCCATCAATAGACACTAAGGAAAATTCTGAGAGGTTTACTTCATCTCCCCCAGCTACGAGGTCTGATGTGTAAGCAGCACGAAGAGCCCAGAGAGCAGTAAATATCAAGTCCATTCCCCTGGCTCTGCGAAACGTGGCTGCTTGCTGACTCTACTTCCCTGGCATGTGCAATGTGTCTTCCTGCTACCAAACCTCTTTCCCTCTGGAGAGCACACTCACACTGCCCCCAGAGGAATCACCACCCTTCCTGCTGCGTGTGGCTTTTCTCCTACAGCGCCACCAGCAGCCTGTGGATTGGCTGTCACGGGACAGGTGTCGGGGCGGTCCGGTCAGCTATGTGGGCCAGCATGAAGGGACCTACCACCCGGTAATCAACAGAAGTCTGGACTAGAAGGGGTGGAGATGCCCAAGGTGGTGGGGGTGCTGGGGATTGAGGGGAGCTTCTTATGGAAATCTCCTCCTCTCCACCCTGCCTGAGGTAGAGAAAAACTGTGTCCTTACACATCTCTGTAACCTCCAGACATGCTACATCTCTAAGGCCCTGTAACATTTAGGGCATAGGGCACATGCTTTGGTTCTAGAGCTTTCTATTTCATCCTAAGCTGGTCAGTTTACCTTGCTGAGCCTGTTTCCATACTGAAAAATGAGCAGGAAAACAATCCTCTGATAGAATTGTTACGATAGTTAAATATGAATATTTACTACCCTCTCGGTAAATATGAACGTCTTCCTTTTTACCACGGAAGTTTTCAAGTATTTTTTCCCTTTCTATAGAAGGGAGGCTTATATCAATAAGCTGCCAGAGAAAGGACAGATGTTTCAAAGGAGTTTCCAGGTATTGGAAATAAACCTGTGATGGTAACTTCCAAAGCCTATTTGGGGACCAGGTGGCTAAGGAGGAGCAATCCTTGCCAGTCAGGCCGCATCAGCAACCTGTTGTCCACGTGCCCCATCCTCCTGCCACCACTCACTGTGTGGCCACACTGACCTGCCCCAGACAGGAGAGAGGACCCGTGGCCAGGCTTGTCTCCTTCACTCACACCGGCCTACCCAGGAGGCCCCTCCTTGTTACCTTGATTGCGGGGAAGGGGAAAAGTGAGGCCCGGAGACACTGGGTAAGGAGCCCATGCCCTTCCCCATCGTGTTCTGCTGCACAGCTTTCCAGAGCGATGGCCAGCCTACGATGTAGAAGATGCATGGCTTCTCTTTTCTTCCCCACGTGGAGGTTTTATTGGAGACGCCGTTTGCTTGTGGTTACAAGTGCTATGCTCCCCACTGACCACCAGGGGTGACTGCACCGCCAACGGGCCAACACACAGATCCTGCCCTCAGGCTCCCGGAGGAAACTACTAGGGAGGGAAGCTACTTGTCATTTCTTTCACAGCCCAAAGACATTTTCATATTTCTGCCTCATTCTCCACGTGGTTTTTCTTCAGAAAAAAAGACTTGATCAAGTAATAATTCCACAAGAGTCTACCGAGCTGGGTGCTAGGGGAGAGGACACACTGTCAGTCCCTATTTTATTAACCAGAACACACAAAACTACTCATCAGACTGCGTAACTGTTACCACACGGAACTGATTTAATTCCAGCCCACAGCAAGGAAGTTAATGTTTGGGTTCTTTTGAAAATCGTGAAAAAAGCTTGAAAAACCCAATGACACCCTTTCGGGTCTAGAAAGCCAGACAGGAGACAATAGTTTGTTGCAGAAACATCTGGGCTACATCTGGGCTGTCAGAGACCCTATGGGAAGGAGCTGTGTGTAGAGCAGGCTTCAAACAGCTGAGAGTGTGATCCTGACAGAAGAGAACTTTGAAACCACCACACCCTCCCCTATAACCACTTGTGGGGACTGAGATCTTTTTGCAATCTCTCGGCATCCTTCTGTGGCTAATCTTTGCTCAGTGCCCTGGAGCTTTCAGTAACAGCGTCCTTGTCCTTCACTTCTGCTGCGGCCTCAGAGGCTCCCAAAGTTGCCGAGCTGCCTGTTTTCTGTGAGCTTCTAATCATTGCGTGTCTGCTTTTGGTGGTTTTCTGCCTCCTTCACACCAGGCGGTGACACTCCAGTAATCCTTTTCCCTGCCCCTGCCAAGGTGCAAAATCCTTGGCCTTCGCTAAGGGAGGCATCATTCTATGTTTATTAGACACCTTCCCACACACCAGGTGTGGGCTGCAATGTGAGGAGACCACCGTGGATAAGCCACGGTCTCTGCCTTTGGGAAATTCAAGTCCTGGGGACCCAGAAGGCAAAAAGTCCAAGGCCATGATTCAGATCATGAGGGAAGATACCACGAGGCACATGGAGGGGGGGAGGTCATCTGGGAGGATGGCAGGAGAACCTGGACTTCCCATAGAATTGTGAGTAAAACAAGAGGAAACAGCGAGGTTCCTCAAAGTGAGGAACTGAGGGACCCTCCTCAGTGTAAGTATTTGTGATGTCTGTTTAGAGTGGTTGGGAGCTTTTTTGCCTTGTCTGTCCTGCCTTCCCTGACACATTCCAGACAGGAGCTGTGCTGCAGAGTCAGTAAGGCTTTGACACTCCTGCCAGCCCAAAGCGGGTACCAGCCCCCCTCCTTGCCCCCTCACATGAGCCCTAACCCTTCAGGTTAGGGGAATATCAGAGGCCAGTCATCTCTGGTTTCACGTGGGCCAGCTATAATCACATGGACTTTGTCTGAACTAGCTTGTTGTAAGGAGAATTTCAGAATCTAGTGGCCTGCAAAGTGAGCTCTGCAGGGTTCAGAGATTAGAGAGTGGGGTATAGGTAGGGTCCAATCTGCACAGAGAATGGTGCCTGTAGGCCAGAATCAGAGACAGCGTGGCCAGGAATAACCTTTTCCCTAAGCAGGGAGAGCCAAAATGAGAGGATCTGTAAGAAACTCTCTAACCATTGCACCCACACCCCTGCCCATTCATGCAAGAAATTGCACATATCTTGAAGGGGAAGATACAGGTTTAATTGGACCTTGGCCAGAGCTGAGAGGTCCCAGAGAAGGGGCAGTGTAATGAGAGTGGCCTGACAGGAAGTCCCTGTGTGGCCCTGGAAGGGATTCAGGCTCCTCCTGAACAAGCACCTGAGCGCAGCCTTCCCTTGGATGCCGGTGGCACCAGTTAGGGGACCGTCCGACCCATAAACCTCGCTCTGACGGTTGTCCTGACTGCCGAGGGCCATCAGCCTTAGAACGGGGCTCCCTGACAACTGCTGGGTACTTTTTTGTTTTGTCTGTTTCTCTAGCAGGAAACCCCAGCTTCCAATTCACCTGTCTTTGCTCTTGCACCTTAATCTGGGCACAGGGCTCCCTCTGTTCAGCTCTCTCAGCTGGCTTTGAACACTACCCAACCCTCCAGTGAAGGCAGGATTTACGTCTACCCCCATCCCTTTACCCGAGAGGGCCCCTCCTTCTCTTAGCAACAAAAAGCTTTCATAAACTTCGCTCTCGCTGACGTCCCTGAACACCATGGGGACGAGGAAGGTCACCAAGCCTTCCGCCTCTCCGGCATCCTCCCTCTTTTCCCGGCAGTAGCCTCCCATCGTCTCCAGGTGAGCCCTCCTTCACTCCCCAATGGTGAAGCCTTGGCAGCCACGCTACCTCCAAGCCAAGCAAGGCAATACCTTTCCCTGTCAGTGATTGGTTGAGGGGCGGGCACCTGACCAGATCACAGCCAATGAGGTCCAGGGAAACATGTGCTGGGCATGCTGGGAAAGACGCTGCGGCCTTATTCTCGGAAGCTGCGGCGTGTAAGGGCCGTAGCTCTTCGTGCAGCTCTGTCACTGCCGGGAGCCACAGGAATGAAGCTTGTGCAGAAGATGGCCGGACTGAGGGATGAAGACAGAGAATGCAAGGTCCGGGGAAGGCAAGTGAGGGCAGGGGGTGGCCCTTGAGCTCAAAATCAAACTGTGTCTTAAGCAAGCCCCCTCCCAGTCTTTAGACTCTCCGCTTATGAGCCGCTAATAGGATTCCCCTGCTCACCCCCTACCCCCTTAAGCCAATTAGAACTGGTTGACTGGCACTTTTCCTGAAAAATTCTCGATTGCTGTGAGCCATAATGTCAAGCTCAGCTGTGGGGTGGTGAACGTGCTTTCCAGACTCCAGCGGGCCCGGAAGGAAGGGGGTCTGGAGCCAGCATGGCGGGTGCTGTCTCTCCTGCCAGACTGTGGGCATCTTGCAAACGGGAGCCATAGTGTTCCCTCCTGGAGCCCAGGACTGGCACTGGGGCAGGCACATGGGGGCAGGGAGTGGTCAGTAATGCTGCTGAACTGAAGGTTATAGGGAAGGAGCCCATGGCAGACAGCCCAGGGTGGGGCCAGGTGTCAGGGCCCTGAATCTGCTGGGTCATGGGCTCAGCTCTCCCACAGCACCAGGGTCAAAGTCTCTTTGAAACATCTCCTCTGGCCTGCACTGTAGGGGGCCTTAGCCCCAGCGCTCAGCCCAGCCCAGTCCCTCTCTCTTCCATTTTTCCTTTCCTGAGCAATTCTGGCTGTCCTGATCCAGGAGCAGAAGCCAGACAGTGCTTTTTCCCAGTTTTGAGAAATTACCAAATACAGTAAAACATCCACAAACTAAAAATAAAGCCCCAAAGAGCAGGCTGTCAGTCCCCCACAGTCAGCTGCCAGCCCAACCAGTATTGTGAAATCCTCAAGTTCCCTGCATTGTTGACAAACTTCCCCAGCCCCAAGTGGAACTTTGTCCTGGGCAGAGCAAATGGGGCCCAAAGGAGGGAGACCATGGTCTCTAACTTGTGTCTCTCCACCCTGGGCTGTGTCCCCTGTGTATGTGGGACAGGCATCAAGACGCTGGTGTGGAAGGCATCTTCACTCCAACTCCCATCCATCCCAGCCCTGGGCCCATACTTCACCATTCTTTCGTCATTATAAAAAAACAACCGTTTTACACCCAGCACTCTGCTGGGGTCTGAGGATAAAATGGCAGAATACTTATAATTTCTTGGAAACAAGGCATTACTTAAGTCACTCAAGAGAGTTTAAATTTACAACCAGTGCTACAGCCACAAAAGTGAGGTCTTGTTCTGTGAGAACATTTGGACAGGCCATACTACCTCAGGAGGCTTCTGGAGGGAAGTGGCATGTGAGCTGAACCTGAAGGATGAGTAGGAGTGAGTCACATAAAGGACTGTGGCATGGGAGGGAGACAGCACTGCCCAGAATTGGGTTAGATTGGTGGGACATGGAGCCCGGAACCATGAGCGCAAATGCAGGTAACATGGGGAGGTCCTCTGAAGGCTTGGGCATAGCCTGAGAGCAGCAGGAAGCCACTGATGAGTGTTCTGTCAAGTCAGTGTTTTGAAAATGCCCCTCTGTCTGGAATGTGGACACCAAATTGGAGGGGGCCAGAGAAGATGCAGGGAAACCAGAGAGGAGGCTGTCATGGTCTGCTATTGCGGAATAGCAGTTCTTGGTTATTATTACATCTCACGGTGATGCTTGTGTTAGGTCTCTCGTGCCCTTGCAGTTAGACAGTGGCTGGGGTAGGAGTCATCTGATAATTGAAGTTTATGGTGAATAGGGACGCTATATGGAGCCTCTAGAAAGCACTGGTAAGAGAATCATTATGGTCCAGGTTCTAGGACTGTGGAGCATATCTATATACCCTCTTCTGAAATACCTGCTCTCACTTCGAGAAACAGCTCTGGCTTGCTATTGGGCTGTGTTAGAGACTCAGCACCTAAGTATGGGATATGAGGTGCTGAGCTTCCCAAATAATCTGGGTGTTGTTGGACACCCCCCCCCCAGTCATAAGGTTGGACACATGCAGCATCAATCTGTCATCAAATGGAAATGGTAGAGAAGAGTCCAAGCTCAGGCAGGTGTGGAAGATAGAACTAAATTGCACAAGCAGGTGACACATTCTCTTCACACCAATTCCATTTGCATTGCCGCCTCTCTCTCAACCCACGTGCAAGCCTTCCTGGGATGGTCTTTGGGATCAGTTTACCGAAGATGAAAAAATTCAAGCATGGTTTACAGAGGGGTCTGCATGGTAGGATGCTTATACTTCCCCAAAGTTACAAGGTGTCATGACTCTCATTCAGGGATGAACTTGAAGGTCAGTGGTAAAGAAAAATCTTCCCTATGGCTAGAACTTTGGGCAATATGTTTGATTTTCTGGAGTGAGAGATGGCCAGAAGTATGAATCTACTGGTTATTGATTCATGATCAGTTGTTAATGGTTAAGGACTGGGAAGGAACACGAATGGAAGATTGGTGTAATAGGGTTCTCCAGAGAACAGAACCAACATAGTAGATGGATGGATAGATAGATAGGTAGATAGATTTTTAAACAGATTTATTTATTTGAGATGGAGCGTGTGTGCGTGCAAAGGGGAGGGGCAGAGGGAGAGAGAGAAACTAAAGCAGACTCTGTACTGAGTGTGGAGCCCAGCGCGGGGCTTGATCTCACGACCCTGAGATCATGACCTAAGCCAAATCCAAGAGTCAGATGCTCGACCGACTGCATCACCCAGGTGCCCAGATAGATAGACATTTTAAGGAATTGTCTCATGTGATTGTGGAGGCTTTGTGTGTCCCAAAATCTAACGGGGTAGGCCAGCAGGCTGGAGACTCTGGGAAGAGCTGCAGTTTGAGTTGAAAGGCCATCTGCTGGCAAAATTCCTTCTTGCTTGGAGTGGGGGTGGGTAGGTATCAGTCTTTGTTCTATTAAGGCCTTCAACGGATTGGACTATGGAGGGCAGTCTCCTTTACTCAAACTCCACTGATTTAAATCTTAATTTCATCCAAAGAACACTCTCACAGAAACATACAGAATAATATTTGACTAAATTCCTGAGCACTGTGGCCAAGCCAAGTGGACACGTAAAATTACTATCACAATTGATGACAAGTAAGTCTGGAGAAGAGGTATGTGGATGGACCTCTATGAAAATAGTAATGTACATGTGAATACCCACCAAAAGGCATCCATTGCAGAGGAGACACTTAACAATAGGTGGACAAAGTGACATACTCTGGATGTGAGTTAGCCTCTCTCCCCAGCCACCCTGGTGCTTGCTCAATGGAGCCATGAACAGAGTGACCAGGTTGCCAAAATAGGGTCCATACATGGTCTCAGCAGTGTGCACTTCCTCTTACCAAGACTGACCTAACAGTGCTGCCGAGTGCCTAATCTGCAGAGATCAGTGTCAACCCCTGATACGGCACCGTTCCTTGTGGCACCAGCTAGCCACCTGGTGGCACGTGGATTACATTGGACCCATGGAAGGGGCAGATTTGCCCTCACAGGACCCATATTAGTAAAGTTTAATGAGAAATACAACAACAGCAAAGGTTAATGGAAAACCACAGAAACCAAAAAAGCAGGACAACTGAGCGCTCAAACCTTTCAGGAATGAGAGTTTAGGTCACTCCTTTAGGTAAAGAACCCTGACCAGTTGAGGTTCTCATTGAGGGCAGGGGAAATACTTAGTGTGCAGTGAAAGAAGAAAGCTAGCAATATTGGTTACAGCCTTGTGACAAACTGCAGAAAGGAGAACTGTAGGAGTTTTGCTGCTTTTTGTTCGTTTGTTTGTTTTTGGTTTTTTTTTTTCATTGATTTTTTTAAATCATTCTTTTCATCACGATAAGTATACTTTTTAATCCCCATCCCCTATTTCCCCCATCCCTCTACCCCCACCACCTCCCCTTTGGTAACCATCAGTTCTTTATAGTTGAGAGTCTGTTGGTTGGTTTGTCTTTTTTTTTTTTTCCTTTGCTCATTTGTTTAGTTTCTTAAATTCCACATATGAGTGAGATCATATATTTGTCATTCTCTGACTTTTTCTGACTCTTTAGCTCTATCCATGTTGTTGCAGATGGCAGATTTCATTCTTTTAATGACTGAATAATATTCTATTATACACACACACACACAGCCACACCACTTCTTTGACCATCACCTGTTGATGGACACTTGGGCTGCTTCCATAGTTTGGCTGTTGTGAATAATGCTGCAGTAAACATAGGGGTGCATATATTCCTTTGAGTAATTTGTGCTTTTGTATTTTGGGGTTAAATACCTAGTAGTGCAATTATTGGATCATAGGGTAGTTCTATTTTTTAATTTTTTGAGGCACCGCCATACTGTTTTCCCTGGTGGCTACACCAGTTTGCATTCCCACGAGCAGTGCACGAGGGTTCCTTTCTCTCCACATCATCGCCAACACTTGTTTCTTGTGTTTTTGATTGTAGGCATCCTGACAGCTGTGAGGTGATCTCTCACTGTAGTTTTGACTTGCATTTCCCTGATAATGAGTGACATTGAGCATCTTTTGATGTGTCTATTGGCCACCTGGATGTCTTCTTTGGAGAAATGTTTGTTCATGTCTTCTGCCCATTTTTTAACTGGATTATTTTTTGGTTATTGTATTATATCAGTTCTTTGTATATTTCGGATACTAACCCTTTATTGGATATGTCATTTGCTAATTTCTCTCACTCAGTATGTTGCCTTTTAGTTTTGTTGATAGTTTCTTTTGCTGTGCAGAAACTGTGTTTCAGTGTAGTCCCAGTAGTTTATTTTTGCTTTTATTTCCTTTGCCTCAGGAGGCATATCTGGAAAAATGTTGCTGTGGCTGATGTTAGAGAGATTACTGCCTGTGTGCTCTTCTAGGATTTTTTATGGCTTTAGGTCTCACATTTAGATCTTTAATCCATTTTGAGTTTATTTTTGTGTATGGTGAAAGAAAGTGGTCCAGTTTCATTCTTTTGCATGTAGCTGTCCAATTTTCTCAACACCATTTGTTAAAGAGACTGTCTTTTTCCCATTGCATGTACTTTCCTCCTTTGCCAAAGATTAATTGGCCATATAATTGTGCGTTTATTTCTGGGTTTTCTGTTCTGTGTCATGGATCTATGTGTCTATTTTTATGCCAGTACCATACTGTTTAGATTGCTACAGCTTTGTAATATAACTTGAAATCTGGAATTGTGATGCCTTCAGTTTTGCTTTTCTTTTTCAAAATTGCTTTGGTGTTCAAAATCTTATGTGGGTCCATACAAATTTTAGGATTGTTCTAGTTCCGTGAAAAGTTTTGCTTATTTTCTATTTGTTACATTTGGATATGCTAACCGTTTGTTCCTCTCTCCTTCCCAATTTTCCTTTATACACAAGTTATCAGAACTTAATTTTACATTTTAGGCAACAGAGTATTCTAATCCAGGGCTGGTACTAAATTTGTGATGGATACTGTTGACTCTTGGGGAAAGGGTGAGAACTTCTTCACTCCTAGGAAGCGTAATCTCATATTCAATAGCAATTAAGAGTTGTTTTGTTGATGTACAGAATTCAAATATGTGTCAAGGGTGCATATGGAAGCAGAGAAGTCAAAGGGTTGGACTGTGCCGGTTACCTATTTATTGCTTGTCGGCTCCAGATTCACCTGTTTTGCCTACTCTGTCAAAAGGGACCCCGGCCCTTTAAATGTTTTCTCCTGGCCAGCTGACACTGAAGCATTGTCTGCAGAGGGCACTGCAGAGACATTCCAGGAGGAAAGCGTTTTGCTTCCTGGTGTCTGCATTCTCCTTAGCCAGGCTCCTGCAGCATGGGCAGCTTCTCCAGCAGCGGGATCCTGCAGCATTCCCCACTTCTCCGGTGCCCAGCTCCTGCAGTACGTGGTACCAGCAGCATCTGGGGCCAGCAGCCTCCCTTGGCACCCCCTTCCTCAGGTGGCTTTGTAACCGAGCGCTTGCAGCAAAATCTTGCCAGTACCCTAGAGGGTGGATTTCAAGTGAGCTCCAGATTTCTAGTTGGTTTCACCAGCCCAGCACTAAACATCTCTGCCAGCTCCTACAGGTCTGGATCTCAGCCCTGGCGGGTTTCTTCCTTGAGTGTTCCCTTGAGTCTTAAGGGTTTGACTTCTCCTTGTATCTGATACTTTTATATTCTTTAGAATCTTATTCGGCGATCCCTCATGACGCCAATCCCATTATAGTTAATGCTTCCTTATGTTAAACTTAAGTCTGTTCAAATTACCTTGTGATTTCTTTCCTGATTGGACCCAGACTGATATACTGTCTTGAGAGAGCCAAGAAGAGGCTGTACCGCCCTTTATTACCTAGCTGTTATAGGATGAATTGTGTCCTTCCAAAATTCGTATGTTGAAGTCCCAACCCCTAGTACCTCAGAATTGTATTTGGAGATAAATCTTTTAAAGAGGTAATTAAATTAAAATGAGGTTGTTAGGGTGGACGCTAATTCAGTGTCACTAGTGTCCTCATAAGAGGAAAGTTGGACACACAGACACAAGGGGTGCATGCACAGAGGGGCGGCCGTGTGAAAAGCCAGCAAGAAGGTGGTCATCTGCAGGCCAAGGAGAGAGCCCTGAGAAGCGCCCAACCTGCCAACACCTTGATCTCAGATTTCCAGCCTCCACAACTGTGAGAAAACGAATGTCTGTTCTTTAAGCCACCCCCTCGGAAGGCAGCCCCAGCAGACTAGCACACTAGCCTGGCAGGCAGGCAGCATCATCCACCACACTCCATTTAGTAGAAGTGTCACTAAGTCAGCCCACAGAGAAGGTGCTGGAAATTAGATACCTCTTATTGATAGAAGGAGCGTCAGAGAATTTGTGGACATGTTTTAAAATCATCACAGAGAGGGGCGCCTGGGTAGCACAGTCGTTAAGCGTCTGCCTTCGGCTCAGGGCGTGATCCCGGCGTTGTGGGATCGAGCCCCACATCAGGCTCCTCCGCTGGGAGCCTGCTTCTTCCTCTCCCACTCCCCTGCTGTGTTCCCTCTCTCGCTGGCTGTCTCTCTGTCACATAAATAAATAAAATCTTTAAAAAAAAATCACAGAGGCACAGCAGGACTGTAGTCAGGTAGGTTAGATTAGTGGTTTGGCCTGGGATGCTGGGAAGTCCAACAGTTCAGATTTGGGGAG
The DNA here is from genome assembly GCF_017311325.1 of Ursus maritimus. Taxonomy (NCBI): domain Eukaryota; kingdom Metazoa; phylum Chordata; class Mammalia; order Carnivora; family Ursidae; genus Ursus; species Ursus maritimus. The sequence goes on along the minus strand of NW_024426774.1, from coordinate 34,164,198 downwards.
GTACTGTTGCTAGGACATGAAGATGGGTTGGAAATGGAAGTGAGAATGTGGGAAGGGCAAGGACTGAATTCTGATTTGGAAACTGCCCAGCTGGACGGAGGGTCCTGACATCTCTGAGAGACAAAGACTGTGTTGGATGTGGAAAAATTCTAAGTTCAGTCTTGGACATGTTCTTGATGGTCCTTTTGAGACATCAAAATGGAGATGTCCCATAGTCAGTTGGGTTCATGTGAGACCTCATTCTATGGTGATCATTAAACCATCACACATGAAAAGGGTTGCTTAGGGATCGTACTGAGTGGGGAGAAGAGCAGTAAGGAGCATGCCTTGAGAGATGCCAACATCTATAGGTTGGACGGAGGAAGGTGAGTTTGAAAGAGACTGAGATGGAGGAGGAAATTAAAGAAAATGGGGTGTGGGAGGAGACTTATCGGTTCAGATCATATATGGCTGCAAGTAATGGATCCAAAATAACAGTGGCTTAAAAGATTTTTTCATTCCCTTTCACGAAAGACCAAAACTCCCATCTGTAACCCCTAGCAACCATTAATCTGTTCTCCATCTCTGTAATTTTGAGATGTTCTATATAAATGGTATCCTACAGAATGTGACCTTTTGAGATTGGCCCTTTTCACTCAGCATAATGCTCTTGAATTCCATCCAAGTTTTTGTGGATATCCAAAGTTGGTTCCTTTTTATTGACAAGTAGTATTTCATGGTATGGATGTACCACATTTTGTTTAACCAGTACCTATTGTAAAACACTTTGGTTGTTCCCATGGTTTTAGCTATTACAAATAAAACTGCTATGAACAATCACGTATCGGTTTTCATTTCTCTGGGATAAATGCCCAGGATTACAGTTTCTGGGCCATATGGTAAATGCATGTTTAGTTTTTTAAGAAACACCCAAACTGTTTTCTAGAGTGGCTATGGCATTTGACATTCCCATCAGCAGTGTGTAAGAGATCCAGTTATCTGCACCCTCTCCAGCATTTGGTATTGCCACTGTTTTTTTAAACTGTGCTAATAGTGCGGTGATATCTCATTGTGGTCTTAATTTGCACCCCCTAATCTCTATAGAGATGTTGAACATCTTTTCATGTGATCATATGCCATCTGTATAGTTTCTTCAGTGAAACATCTCTTCATGTCATTTATCCATTTTCTAATTAGATGGATTTTTTCCTCTGTTGATTTTTCAGGGTTTTTCTTTTTTTTAAGTGAAGTGTAATTGACATCATTTTACATTAGTTTCAGGTATACAGCATAGTGATTCGACAAGTCTATATGCTGTGGGTTTTTTGAAATATATCCTAGATATGAGTTCTTTGTCAGATATGTAGTTTGCAACTATTTTCTCCCTGTCTGTAGCTTGTTCTTTCCTCCTCTTAACATCCTTTTGCAGAGCAAAAGTTTTTAATTATGATGAAGTCCACTACTTGGTTTTTTTTCCCTGCGTTGTGCTTTTTGGGGTAATGTCTAAGAAACTTTCACTAAGCCATATGTCTCAAAGATTTTCTCCTGTATTTTCTTTTAAAAGCTTGATAATTTTACATTTTAAATTTAAATCTGTGATCCATTTTGAGTTAAATTTTGTATAAGTTATGAAGTTTAGGTCAAGGTTCATTTTTAAAGAGATGGATATCCAGTTGCTCCAGCACCATTTGTTGCAAGGACTGTCCTTCCTCCTTTGAATTGCTTTTGTATCTTTCTCAAAAACCAGCTGGGCATATTTCTGTGGGTCCATTTCTGGGTTCTCTTTTCTGTTACATTGATCTGTCTGTTCCTCTGCCAGTACCACACAATCTTGATTACAGCAACTACATAAGAAGTCTTGAAATCAGGTTGACTGATTATTCTCACTTTCTTCTTCTGTAGCAGAACGGTTTTAGCTATTCTAGTTCCTTTGCCTTTCAGTGCAAATTTTAGGATAGTTTTATCTGTATGTATAAAAAGTCTTGATGGGATACTGGTAGGAATTGTGTTAAACCTGTATATTAGTTTGTAGGGAATTAACATCTTCACTGTGTTAAGTATTCCAGTCTGTGAACATGATATGTCTCATTATTTACTTTGATCTTTGATTTCTTTTATCAGTGTTTTATGGTTTTTAGCATACAGGTCCTGAACATGTTTTGTTAGATTTGCACCTAAGTGTTTCTTTTTATTGGAGCAAATAGTATTATATTTTAAATTTCAGGATGCACATTTTCATTGCTAGTATATAGAAGTACAGTTGATTTTTCCATGTTGATCTTGTACTCTGTGACCTTGCTGAATTCACTTCTTATTCCCAGGAGGTTTCCCCCCCTATGGATTTTCTATGAAAACAACCATTTCATCTGCAAATAAGGGATAGTTTTATTTCTTCCTTTCCAATCTATATGCTTTTTATTTCCTTTCATTGCTTTATTGCGCTAGCTAAAATTTCTGACGATTAAGAGTGGTAGTGGGGCCCCCGGGTGGCTCAGTCCATTAAGTGTCCAACTCTTGATTTCGGCTCAGGTCAGGATCTCAGCCTCTTGAGATCAAGCCCCGAATCAGGCTCCGCCCTCAGCAGGAAGTTGCTTGAGTTTCTCTCTCCCTCTGCCCCTTCCACTTGTGCAATCAATCAATCAACCAATCAATTCTTAAAAAAAAAAGAAAGTGTTAGGAGCAGGCATTCTTTGTTCCCAATTCCAGGTTTCAGTTTTTCACCATTAACTATGATGTTAACTGTAGGCTTTTTGTTAGATGTTCTTTATCAAGTTGAAGAAGTTCCCTTCTACATTCTCTGAGAGTATTTGTCATGAATGGGTGTTGAATTTTGTCACATTTTTCTACATTAATTTATATGACTTCATGATTTTTTTCTTTAGCTTATTAATATGGTGGATTATATTGAGTAATTTTTGGATATTCAACTTGACTTGCATTCCTGGAATAAACCCTGTTTGGTCATGGTAGAGAATTATCTTTATATATTGCTGAATTTTATTTGCTAATATTTTGTTAAGGACTTTTCCATCTGTATTTATAGGAATTACTGGTTTACAGTTTCCTTTTTTGTACTGTCTTTGTTTTCTGGTATCCGGGTAATACTAGCTTCATAAAATGAATTGAGACATGTTCCTTCCTATTCTGATTTCTGAAATAGATTATGTAGAATTGGTGTTCATTCTTTAAACATTTGGTAGCATTCTCCAGTGAAACCATCTGGGACTGGATGTTTCTTTTTTAGGAGTTTTTAAGTTACAAATTCAATTTCCTCAATAGATAACAGTGCTATACAAATTATCTATTTCATTTTGGGTGAATTGTGATAGGCTATATTTTAAAGAATTGGTCCATTTCATTGAGCTTGTCAAATGTGTGTGTGTAGATTTGTTCATAGTATCCTCTTACTATCTTTTTGACCATGGTCTTTAATGACATCACCTGTTTGATTCTTGTCCAGAAGCAGAAGTCCTCTCCTTGGCATTTGGAAAGTACAGTCCCAAACCTTTGCCTAAGTTATGTGTTCCCCTGTCTCCCTGTTTCCCTTCAGTCTTTCTGGATAATCCTTACATGATGGGTCTCCTGATTGGGGTTTATGCCAAGCGCGTGCTCTCTTTCTTTTTTTTTTAAGATTTTATTTATTTATTTGACAGAGACAGCGAGAGAGGGAACACAAGCAAGGGGAGTGTGAGAAAGAGAAGCAGGCTTCCCGCAGAGCAGGGAGCCTGATGCAGGGCTTGATCCCAGGACCCTGGGATCATGACCTGAACTGAAGGCAGACACTTAACAGCTGAGCCACCCAGGCGCCCCAATGCCAAGCTCTCTTTACCACACTCCTCCTGATCATACTTACCCTCACAAGGTCCATTTCTATATGTGTGCTGACCTCTGCCTTCAAGCTAATTCCCTAAGTTCCAAGACCTGTGTCTCCAACTGCCCACCCTGCAGCGCCTCCTTGAATGTGTCACAGGCACATTAAATACAACCCATCCAAAACTGAGCTCACCATCCTCTCCCTGGACCTGCTGCCCTTCTAGAACCCTTGTCTCCATGAATGGCAGTGCCATTCACTGGTCAGAGACCTAGGAGTTGGCCTTGGACCTCCTTCCCCTTTCACTCTCACCTCTTGTCATCATCACTGAGGGCTTTCAGTTCTACCTTCTAAACATCTCTGGATTCTCCCCATCTCTGCCACACACCAAGCCACCTACACCATTGCTCTCACCTGCACCACTCTTATCCAGACACTTTGCCCTGGAGGAGTGGCCAGGGTAAAAGTTCTCAAATGCAAGTCTAACCATGGCACACCTGCTGTGAGGCCTCCTGTGTGCTTAGATAAGGCTCTAACTCTTTTTTGAGACAAGTAAAGCTCTGAATGATCTGGTCCATGGTTAAGTCTTGGGCATCTTGCCTAGAGCCCTTTTTATGTCTTCATATGCCAGAGGCCTACAATCCTCCTGGATTGTACCTGCCTATTTAATTAAATCACCTATGCACTGGAATGCCTGTTCTTTGATGCTGGAGGTTATGCTTCCCACTGTCATGCCCTAGGCCCAACACTGTGCATGTGAAGACAAGGCTGCTTGAGAATGGGAGTAAAGGGCTGCACTTGGGGTCAAGAATGCTGGTCCCACTACTCACACTCCTTGTGTCACCTTGAGCAAAACACTTCCGCCTGGGGTTTTCCATATGTAAAATTGGTGCAATCATTCCTTCTCGTCTCAGTGATATATCAGAATCAGAAGGCAAAAATACTCGTTGTTGTGAACCAGGACGCCATAATTTTGGTCTCCTCCACCACCTTTTGCCAACAGTCAAAACGGTGCCTGGCCTCAAGCAGGGCCCAACGCAGGTGAGGCTAGGGAGGCGCCCAGGGCGCAGATTTTCAGGAAGCACTCACTGTCAGATTCATGCAGGTGCAGGGAGCCCCGACTATGAGTGTCGGGGAATTTGGCCTCGGGCGACGGTTGGCCTCACCTGCCTCGGCCCCGCCCAGACGCGTGAAGGAACCCTAGAGAGACAACCTTCCTTCCAGCGCTAGGCCCGCCCCCTCCGTGACTTGACTTCCGGGACAGAATGAGGCGCCTTTCTATTGGCTGCTGTTCCGTGGCGTCACCAAGGAGCGCCCCCCCTCTGCTGAAGTCTTAGTGGAAAGCAGGCGCGCTGCTTTCGCAGATCCCCGGGAGAGTCGCAGTTTCCAGAACGCGGTGCAGGTGTCTAGGCGCCTGCTGACCTTGGCCCCCAAACTGGTGAGCCCAAGCCCGGCAGCTCAGGGCACCCGGCAGGACCGGTCGCCGCGGCCAGGTAGGTTGGAATTGTGGTCGGGTCTCAGCCTCCCTCCAGGTCTTCGGCTGAGGTCAAGACTGGACCGGGATCCGCGGCCGCAGCGACCACAGGAACCCGGCGGGGCGGGCCCTCGTTAGCGCCCACTGAGTGCCGGAGACAAAGCTGCGGGGCTGGTGCAGGGTGCCAAGCAAGTGGGTGGTGGGACACGGTCCCACGTCTCTCAAGCTGCGGTGCTTGTGCTGTTTCCACCTCGAATCTGCCACTTTGCTTAAGGACCCTTTAACAGGAGTTGAATTGAGCTCATGTCTGTTGCATCGTGATTACCGCAGAAGTATCAGGGCCACTCTACTTTCTAACTGGTACTTTGGCAAATGATTTCTTTAAGCCTCATTGCCCGCTAATGTAAAATGGAACATGGTACCTGAAGGAATTGTAGGGTGGAATGAGAACCTGAATGTGCCTGTCATGTGGGAAGGACATAGTCAGTGGGGCCTGGTTATCTTGGAAAGCAGGTGACCAGCCATATCCCGGAAGCAGCAGCCAGCATGTGACCAAGTTTTCCTGGGCTGACAGCAGACAGGGTGTCCATGGGCCTCTAGGAGATATCCTGTTGGAAGTCCAACCCCTACCACCTCTAGGACACTTTGGCCAAAGCCAAGAATTTCAGGGTCATCTGGACTTGAATCCAGGTCCTCTTGGGCTATTTTCTCTCCTTGGAAACTTGGGCAAATCCGTTCATCTTTCTGAGCCTTGTTTTTTTTATCTGTAAAATGAGGCTAACAGTATCTACCCTTCCACAGTTGTCAAGAGAATTCGATCAGACATTGTAGGTAAAGCACTTAAAATAAGACCTGGCATTCAATGGGAGCAGTAACTATTTTTTCAGTGTGTGGACTGTCTGCACGCATTTTGGCTTGAACAGATTTTTGACAGTAGCATGGTTGTGTAAGACAGGAGGGCCGAAGTTTCAAAGCTCCTGGTTTTCTGGTCGAATTCCTTGGCCACCACAGTGGTCAGATCAGTGACCTGGGTCTAATGAGTCTTTAACTGAACATGGCAAATTGAACCATCAGGGTAAGGACCAGGAGTCTGGGACTACCTCCGCATGCCTGAGCATAAAGGGCTACTTTTTAAAGCAAGGACCTATGCAGGGCAGGGACTGTTTGGAATGAAGGCCAGACTTAGACTAGAAACAAAACAAGAGAATGGGGTTTGTCTTTGAGTAAAGTCTGGAACTCAGAACAGGACCTGAGTCCTGTTGATACCTTCTAAGCGATTTGAGAAGGGAAGACAGCCATGTTGACAATCACCAAGCTTTCCCAAGTAGTGAAAAGTCAGGCCGCTGCTCCTGGCATTTGTTGATTCAACAGAGTGTAGTGTAGAGCCTTCTGTGTGCCAGGCACAGTGCTGGGCACTGTGGACTCAGCGGTGAGAGAGACAGATGTAGTCCTGGACCCAGAGAGGAGACAGCCCAGTGATGCCTGTCAGGCTTAGCTCTGCCCTTTGTCTGCAGCCTCTTCCCTCAGGTAGCCTGAACTGCAGCAGGAGAAACTAATTACCATCTGGAGAGGTTTGTGGGGGCTGCTCTAGAAGGCTAGGATGGCCTGGAAGGGGTTTTGTCTTGGTAATGTGAGTCATGGAAAGCATTTCAGTAGAAGGGTTATAGGATCAAACTGGCATTTTAAAAAATTGCCTGTGACAGCTGTGAAGCCGGTTTCACCAGCGGTCACTTGTCCATACAGGGCCCCACTCTTAGCTAATTTCTAGTCCTACTTATTTTAGCCCAGCCCAACCCAGCTCAGCATCACTTCCTCAAGGAACTAGACAAAGGCAGGACCCTTTATCATCACAGCAGTAGTCCCAATTGCTGGATCTTACTTATGACATTAGTTGTTAATATCAGTCTCCTCTGAGAGCAGGATGGCAGGGCTGAGCATGTCTGATCTATAGTTTGCCCAGTGCCTCAGTGGTGCCAGGGACAGTGTCAGCCTGCAGAAAGCACCGGTTGAAGGAACGCTGGAATCCCTGCCATCTAGGTTAGTGCCTGCATGAAGTAGTCACTCCTCTAGAAATGTTTCATTACACACATTGAATTGAGGGGGGAAAAAGACCGATAAAGTGTAACAGAGTGAAATAACTAGTAAGTGTGGGCCACTTCCAGGGCTGTGCTGTGCCAGGAATGGCTGATGGGGGGAGAGGGCTTGGGCTACAGCTCAGGGAACTCGGTGGATCCTGATGGTGGTTTCGGTTCCCTCTGTGCCCTAGGACCCACGTTTTTCTTCATAAGCTCTGATGCTGGTCTGCTGTAAAAGGTTGCTCACAACTCTGCTGCAGGCTCGGAAGTGGCCCTTTCAACCCTCCAGAAAGATGAGACTGGTGCAGTTCCAGGCACCCCACCTGATGGGACCTCACCTGGGCTTGGAGTCAGGGAATGATGGGGGGATCATCAACCTCAACGCCTTTGACCCCACACTGCCTAAGACAATGTTGGAGTTCCTGGAGCAGGGAGAGGCCACTCTCTCAGTGGCGAGAAGGTAAATCAGCAGGCAGCTGCAATGGCTGCCCTGCTACCCCCTCCTCTTCCCACCCCCATCCCTCTCCTGGGAAACAACCAGCTGGTAATTCTTTTGCAAGTGACCAGGGTAACCCTACCTTTCCTTTCTCACCTCTTCTCTTAGTGAAGAGCCTTAGAAATCTTGTATGACAACATCCTCAGGCCCAGGGACGGTGATTAACTATCTCAAGGCCGTATATTTTGTGGTGGAGCCAGAACTCTGCTTCATCACCCTGCCTTCCCCAGGGGACTAAGTTCCTGTCTGCCTGAGAAGTTGGGGATCTGGGGTCCTAGGAGGCATCTTGGGAAGCTTGGGGGAGTCTTTGGATTCTTGGCTCCTTAGAGGAGAGAGGACTTCAGAGAGGTGTTCTTAGAGATGGTTCTCGGGTTTGGGCTAGATTAGGTAGGGACTTCACTGAAGTCAGGAGCCATGTGGAATCTGATGAACGGTAAATTAAGAACCACTTTGAGTTATTTTTACATATTAAACTGTCAAAAATACGAATGTTTGACAGCACACAATATTGGTAACAGTGTGTTTCCGATACTGTCATAGTCTCACAAGATTGGAAACTCTTCCACGTCCCTCATCAGGTAATTGGGTGAATCTGTACTGCGCAGGTATACACGGTCCTGTCCAAAAAGGGGAAAGGTATATACTGTTACAGCTAAATCTCCAAAAAATAACGTATTTTTTTAAAAGGTGTATTTGGTGTGCGTCATTTGTGTAAAGAAGGACAGGAAAAAGGGTGTGTGTAGAGCAGCTGTGTAGAGCTATACAGGCCATGGTAGCTGTGTCCCCGGATGGAGCAGGGGCAGAAGAGAGGCCTTTCCAGTCTTCTCACGTGGACCTTTGAATTCCCCTACATGACATGTATTACCTAATGGGGGAAAGGAAATCAACACTGGCTAAAAAGTAAACAGTGCTCTGATATCAAAGGATAATAGCTGGGTTTGGTTCGCACACGGATTGTGATGGTTGATAGATCTAGAAGATGTATTTGAAAAAGCAAAACTCGTAGCTGCTGCAGTACCTCCCCAGCATGCCCATGGGTAGCTGGCCTGCTCCTGACCATCCCTCTCTCCTGCTCTGGTCTCTGCAGAGCTCTGGCTGCCCAGTTGCCAGTCCTACCACGGTCAGAGGTGACCTTCCTGGCCCCAGTCACACGGCCAGACAAGGTGGTGTGTGTGGGAATGAATTACGTGGACCACTGCAAAGAGCAGAACGTTCCAGTGCCAAAGGAGCCCATCATCTTCAGCAAGTTTGCCAGCTCCATCGTGGGGCCCTACGACGAGGTCATCCTCCCACCGGAGAGCCAGGTCAGTGCCTCCTCATAGGCCCCCAGTCACCAGCCCATCACAAGGGTGCTTAGCACTCAGCAGCCAGCCTAAGGAGCTACCTGTTGCTTAGTACATTCAGCAGAGACTACACGGGATTATACTGTGTAAGGCTGGTCTCGGGAAAAAAAGAAATTAACAGATTTTGTATTGATTGCAAAAATATTATACTTTAATTGTAGAAAAATAAAATTCAGGACGCATCTTCTAAGAATAAGTATAGTGTCCTACGTGACCATAATAACCACTATCCCCACTAAGAAAATTAACATGAATAATACCTAGTATATACTCCAATGGGAATATTCCCAGTTGCCCCCAAAGATGACTTAATTTGGGTTCTGTTTTTTTGTTGTTGTTGTTGAACCAGGATCAGTCAAGGCCATGCAGTGTACTTGGTTATGTCTCTTTAGGGCCTTTAATCTAGAACAGGGATCTGCAGACTTGCTGAAAGGGTCAGTCAGTAAATAATAGACTCCAAATGCCACCGAGTGTCTGTTGCAACAACTCCTCTTCGCCCGTCATGTGAAAGCAGCCGTGGCTGGTACATAAATGAGTGAATATGACTGTATTCTAGGAAAGATCCAGCTTGCTGGATCTGGCTCATGGCTCATAGTTTACTGACTTCTGATATCAAACAATCGCCCTGCCCTTTTCTTTCATGCCACTGACTTTTGGAAGAATCCTGGCAAGTTATCTTAGCATATCCCACACTTGGTTTCCTCATGATTAGATTTAAGCATTTTTGTCAAGGATTCTGCATAGGTGTTAGTTCATTTGGACTTCTGCAACTAAATACTGCAGACTGGGTGGCTTATAAACCACAGAAATTTATTTCTCATAGTTCTGGAGGCTGGGAAGTCCAGGATCAAGGTGCCGATACATTTGGTGCTTGGGGAGAGCCGGCTTCCTGGTTCACAGATGACTGTCTTTTCACTGTTTTCTCACATGGCAGAAGGGGCAAGGGCACTAACCCTATTCATGAGACCTTCACCTTCATGACCTAGTTACTTCCCAAAGGCTCCACCTCCTATTACCACATTGGGGGTCAGGTTTCAGCATATGAATTTCGGAGTAGGGGGCACATTCAGTCTGAAGCAACAGATGTGTATTGCACCCCATTGGGAGGCTAAAGTTTGGTTTACTTGATGTTCACTAGATCTCATCGGAAAGGTGCATTTCACTGTAGTAATTAATAAGCAGTCTACGGCGGTAGGAATTTGAGACCCTGTGGACTATCTTATTGCCCCACAACTTTTCATCCAGGGATCCTCACCTGAATCCATTATTGTATTGGAGGTTAGAAAAAGGCGATTTTTCTATCATGCCTTTTTCTGGTCTTATTATCTGGCATTCTGTGAAGAAAAGAAACCTCCCTTCTTTTTTTACTCCTGTCCCTTTAGTAGCACTGTATATTCCTGATTTTCATTTTATCCAATATGCTGTAGTCCATCACTTACATTCTTTTTTTTTTTTTTTTTTAAGATTTTATTTATTTGACAGAGATAGAGACAGCCAGCGAGAGAGGGAACACAAGCAGGGGGAGCGGGAGAGGAAGAAGCAGGCTCATAGCTGAAGTGCCTGATGTGGGGCTCGATCCCATAATGCTGGGATCATGCCCTGAGCCGAAGGCAGGCGCTTAACCGCTGTGCCACCCAGGCACCCCCATCACTTACATTCTTTTTGATACTCAGATGGTCTCAATTTGGCCAGTGGGTGGCTTCAAGTAGGCCCCAGCCCCGTCACTTTTTGAGTACTTCCTTGCTTTCTGGCCAAGATATTCCACGCTCATCTTGTACTGTCTCAGACCTGGAATTAGCCATTTCCCCCAAGGAACCCAATTCTATCTAGTGGGGAGCAATGCTAGAGACCAAGTTCAGGTGTCAGCTGTGTTCAGAGCAGCTCTGGTTGTTACCAGTAGAAAGAGCAGGCAGTTTGAAAGGCTAAGTTGTATCTATCTTATAGTTGCACTTTGCTGATAATGGGAAAGGCTGCGCATGTTTTCCTTTTTCTGTGTCTGCCCATTTCTTTTCAATTGAGTTAATACCTGAAAGCACTTAGGATGCTATTGGCACACAGTAGGGGCCACACCTCCCCCCTCATTCACTACATCTGGTGCATAGTGATTATAATTGTGGGCCCACAGCCAAGCCCCACTGTTAAGAGACCTAGACCCTGAATCACGGTGTACAGCCCCTTCAGCCTGGGAATAGGCCCTGGAGCCAGGCAGCTCACTGCTTCTTTCTCTGCAGGAGGTGGACTGGGAGGTGGAGCTGGCTGTGGTCATTGGAAAGAAAGGCAAGCGCATCAAGGTCAGGTGGACGAGATGCCAGCTATCTCTGGCATTGGGAAATGGTTGGCAACTACCTGCTCCCTGACTGCCTTATTCCTTGCCCATCTTTGGCTAGTTTTGGCAACTAACATGGGATAAAGGTTTGGTTATGGGGGTTGGTGTCACCATGATGATCTAACTTCCAATCTGGCCAAATCCCCTGTCCCCTAAAGGCCACAGATGCCATGGCTCATGTGGCTGGCTTCACTGTGGCTCATGATGTAAGTGCTCGTGACTGGCAAATGAGACGCAATGGAAAGCAGTGGCTGCTGGGAAAAACCTTTGACACCTTCTGCCCCCTGGGCCCTGCATTGGTGACCAAGGACAGTATAGCAGGTAGGTCTTGGATAGCCCACATGGTGACTCTTCCTGTTCTTACGTGGACACATCAGTGTTTAGAAAAGCCGCACTCAGGAAATTGGAATGTGGAGTTGCCTTTTTCTGAGTCTTTAGAGACCAGCTCTCAACCTAGGCCACGAGTTCCACAGGCCTTCTTCCATGTCCCTCCCTGCAGAGCTGGTAAACTTCTCTAGCTGCCACTGTCCGTGAGCATCTTTAAGTTGGAAAGAAGTAGAAGTTGGCTGTTGAGCATCAGAAAATGGCTGTCAAAAGCCCGTGTCTTTTCCCCAGGAAGTGAGAGGGAGAACATGGTGGCACCTCTGCAGCCAGGGGTGCTAGGGCAGCACCCATTCTAAGCAGCAAGGGCAAGGTGAGCCAGGAGGAAAGCCCGTCATTAAGAGGGCAGAACACAGCCATTTGGGTGGCGATGTGTCCACGCAGCCCAGCTTTACACCACCCTGTGCAGACATCAGGGAAGTGAAATTGTGTTCCAGCTGCTCCGAGGGGGGTGTGAGTGTGTAAAGCAAAAAAGACGAAGGTGCTCATTAGCCAGGACACTGTTACAGGTAAGCTGCCCCCTGCCGTCAGGTGCAGGAGGCGTCCATGCCCCTGCCTGGGTGGTTACCCTGTCGCAGTACAGATACCCAGTCGTTTTTATATCTGCAGTTGTCAGCCTCTGCTGTGGGACATTCCCTCCTTAACCCACCCCAGTGACCACTGGCAGATGCTCTACTAGGTGGTAGATGCATGGAGACCTGAGGCGGCCAATGTCTGTACAGAAAGTTCCAGGGTAGGGAGTACTGAGTGGGTGTGAAGTGCCAGGAGCACATGCAGGGAGACCCGCAGACAGACCTTTCATCTGGCCAGTCACAAAGCCACGTTGTACATTTGCTTTCTTAGTAAAGGGAGGGTTTTGAGGGAAAACGAGAACCCCAAGGTGGTACCTTTACATTTTCAGATCCACACAACTTAAAGATCTGCTGCCGAGTGAACGGGGAGGTGGTCCAGAGCAGCAATACCAACCAGATGGTGTTTAAGACGGAAGAGCTGATAGCCTGGGTCTCCCAGTAAGTGGGATGGGGCCCTACTCCACACACCCACCTGAGGCTGAGCTGAGCCTTCCAGCCCTGTGGCTCTGGCCTCACCTGTCTCTTCTGCCCCAGGTTCGTTACTCTTTACCCAGGGGACGTCATCCTGACTGGGACCCCCCCAGGTGTTGGTGTGTTCAGGAAACCTCCAGTCTTTCTCAAGGTAGGTTGATTAAAAGGTGGAAAAGGAACAAAGAACCAGAATTCCTGGCAGGCTTGTGAAATCCAGGCCTGAATGAAGCCAAAGGACTGATGTCCTCCTGACCTTCTCTTACAGAAGGGGGATGAAGTTCAGTGTGAAATTGAAGAACTAGGCATCATCATCAACAAGGTGGTGTGAGGGTTCTCCCCACAGACCCTGGACTTAGAGGTGGGGCATCCATTCTCTCCCAGTGCCAGCTGCCTCTTCCAGGTAGAGTGAAGGGAGAGGAAGCTTGCTCTCCTCGTCAATAAAATTCTCAGCCAAAGCAGCAGCTTGACTTCTGCTACAGCTTGTCTTCTTTTAGGGTTTCAGGGAACAAGACAGGGCCTTCTCACAGGGTGGGGAAGGAGAGAACAGATACACCAAAGGATGGAAAACGCAAGAGACGGCAAAGGACAACGAAGCACAAAAGATTTTATAGTTCAGGTAAGGGTGTGCAGCCCCTCTGTCTTCTGGCTCCAGGACACAGCTATGTTCTGGGGCGGAGAAGTCACCCCACAGTTCTAGCTACAAACGAACTGCCGGATGAACTGTTCCAGCTTTTCCTGATTTTCCCGGCTGGTGAATGTAGGGGACAGGTAGAGCATGGGGCCTGCAGGGCTGGGCGTCTGCTGCAGCACCTGGGCCACAGGGAAGGGCTATAAGCACTCACAATAGGGGCTGTGCCTGTCCCCCAGCAAACTGCAAGTGCGACCTCGGGCCCCTCAGACCCTCAGTGCAAGTGTTGCCTCAAACTCGAGAGTAGGAGACAGACCGTGGTTTAAGAGACCAAAGGGGCCAGGAAAACCATCGTACCTTCAACTACTGCCACCACGCCTATTCTGAGACACTAGGTAAACCCCAGGGTGGGCATAGCCAGGCTACCCTGAGCAGCTCTATCAATCAGGGTAGAGTTAGGGATGGGAGGCAGGAGGATGGTGAGACGGGCTCCTCTTACCCCCAGGTCTCTGAAGGTCCAGATAGCACTGATGGCAATATTTGGGTCTGCACACTCTGGAAGAAAAGAAAGTGAAGGCTATAGGGCCAAGGCTTCTCTTGTGCTGAAAGAAGGAACTAGCCAAGGCTAGGGCTCAGACTCTATAGATGCAAAGACCCTCTCTCTACTCTACAACCCTCCTTCCTGGAGTTGCAATGTCACTGCCCAGCAGGGGGCAGCAGCCACCATCAAACCCTTCCCAGCCTCTGGGGAGCCTGGGCTGGCTGCCTGGAACTCACCAAAGAACCCTTCCTCCTGGGCAGTGGCCTGCAAGAACTGCAAGAGTTGCTCAGTGTAGCCGGACTCTGTGGGAGAGATGATGTAGGCCTAGGGCCTGAGGCCCTGCCCTGAGAGCTCTCAGCCTCCCCCGGTGGCTGGCCAGGGAAGCACAGGCCTTACCTGTATCAGGCAGCCGTCCCTGGTGGAGGAAGGCGGCAGCCTGTGCAAAGGCTTTGAGCAGTGGGCTAAGCAGGCGGCAGAGGAAGAGGAAGAAGTCCGGGCAGCGTGACTGCTGACTGAGCTGGAGGGGGACAGACCAGAATGAGGGCAGCTCCCACTGCCTGCCTCCCACACCCCCGACATGGCTTCTCCCAACTTACCCTAAAGTACCGGCCCTCAGCCTCCTCGAAGTCATCACTGTCACTATCAGTAAAGTCCCCACTCGGTTTCCACAGCAGCTTTGCACTTAAACGCTGCCGCCCTGTGTCACAGGCTGGCCGGGAGCCTGGGGTCTGGGGGCCATGGGAACCATTGGTCTCCGACCGGTTCAGCCCTGAGCTCCCCACTTCCCTAGACCAGATACACGGCAGACCTGGCATGTGGAGGTGAAACCAGTAAAAGCAGACCTAGGGAGCCCAAGAGGACACCAAGAGCCACGCCAGACCACG
>NW_024426774.1:34114527-34149208 GCF_017311325.1 Ursus maritimus | reverse complement strand
CTTGCAGGGCGAGAGGAAGTGAGCACCGACCTTTAAGGGCCACAGTTCTGTGGACAAGAACTGGAGGGGGCAGGAGGCATGCAAAGGACCTGGAGGTACAGTTGTCTAGTGCTGTCATGATAGGGCATATAGGGCAAAGCCCAAGGCAAAGACTGGCAGAGGCAGGACCCAGGCCTCCCTGTCTGCCAGGCCAGGGGCACGCCCACCCCCACAGCACTCCGGGTGGGAGTAGGTGGCCAGAACCCAGACCGGGGCTTTGTCTCCACTGCCCTGCCTACCTCCTCAGCAACCAGGAGCCCACACTGGATGAGACGGTCCAGCACTTCCTGACAGTAGCAGTAGGAAGACTGGCAGGGCTGAGGAGAAAAGCATTGATGTGGCCTCAGAACCAGGCCATGGGCAGGAGCCTGGTCAGAGGCGGGGCAAGGGAGACCTACCTCCATAGGACTTAGGGGCCTACGCCTGCCCAGCCCCTCCTGATATCCACAACCGAGAGGGGGAGGCCCAGGGCCATGCGGGGTGGGGGGAGAGGCCTGACCTGCAGCAGCAGCAGGTCCTGGGGCAGCAAGTGCAGCAGCAGCAGGATCTGACGGTACAGCTCGTTCTGGCTCAGCAGCTCAATGCCCTGGAGCTCCCAGGGCCCCTCAGGCGGCACTCTGCCTGCCAGCAGCCCCCGCACAGCACAGGCTGGGGGAGGAAAGGGCCGGGCACGAGGAGGGAAGCCATTCACCTCACCCCTACATGTGTCCCACCCAGCCCGAGCCCTGGGGACTCACCACCCACAGCCTCACTCAGGAAGGCAGGCAGCAGCTCGGCACTCAGGCGTGCCAAGTGTGTGAGACCTGGGCCCGGCCGAGGAACTACCAGCAAGTCCCCCTGATGGACGCGCAGCAGGGCCACATGCGCCCGTAGCAGGCTCAGCGTGTGCTGCACGAGGCACCGCAACTGCCCCGAGAAGCCCACATCAAAGCCACGCAGTAGTGTCTCCTCGGTCAGCCAGGAGAACTCCCCCAGGAGCTGGGACAGGAACACACCCTGGGGGGGGGGGCAGGGCAGTACAGGGGCTGAGCAGGAGGGCCACACCCCTCCCCCAGCCCCCTAGCACTCTGTCCCCTACCTTCTGGTGCTTGAAGAGTAGCAGTGTCGCCATGATGGCCGTGCTCATCACTGCCGAGCTGGTCACGCTGGCTGGGGCCGAGGGTACGAAATGCTGGTCAGGGCTTTAGGCCCAGTGGCCTAGTCCCTCCACCGCCCCAGCAAGTCTTCCTAGTCAAGAACAGTACCCCTGACACCCCCCTGGCAGCAGCCACACACACACACACACACACACACACACACACACACACACACACAACTCTACCCCAGGCAAGGGGAGAGAAGGCCCGGTCCTTGAGCGCCACCCTTCCCTGTGGAAAACCAACATTTATCAATACATGACGGGAGTTCAGGGACCTTCCCTGCCTCTCACAGGCCCACTTACCAGCCCACTGTCTCTGTCACAGAAAGGGCACTCGAGTAATAAAGAGAATTCTGTTAACACAGTGTCTGGTACAGAGGGTGCTATTAAGTCTATTATGTGCCTAATTCCGTGCAGTTGACATCGCCCTCATTTACAACTAAGGAGACCAGGCTCAGATGAAGTGATGAGCACAAGGAAGGGCCAGGTATGACCTTGGGCAGGTGGCTCATCCAGCCTGCACGTACCCTCCACAGCTTAGCCACCCTGTGCACTCATCTAATGGCTCCCTAGGTTCTCCCTGGCTGCCCTGTTCCCTAGGAGCAGGGAGGGGTCCACTCCTCTTCACATGTCCCAAGTGGGCCACACAGGAATGGATGTCAGGTGCAAAAACCCATTTGGAACGGAGGGCCCCGAAGACTGGCTGACCCAGTAGAGGGACTGCTCAGGAGCCTCCCGTAAAAGGCCCAGACACTCCCCCTCACCATTTAGGACGTGACGGCTCAGCCTCCTGACCAGGAGCTGGTCCTCTTCCTTAAGTGCCAGAAGGGGCCCAGTTGCTGGAGTCCACTCCTGTTCTTTCTCAGTGTCTGGGACAACAGTACTGGGATAGAAACAGATTACACGATAAAGGGACCAAACCTCAAAACAGTTGTGGGGAAGCCCAGAGCTTTCTCAAAGGTGAGGGTGTTTCCCCATCCCCACTCCTGAGGCAAGAGGTGGCTCATGTAACTCTAGCCCTTCCACGTTTGTGTGCCATGTCCCACAGTCAGATTATAGGCAAGGGGGTGCCTGGTTCTGTTCTAGATGACCCATGGATATCTGGAGAGGGAAGGCTGGAGTTGGTGATGTGTTTGTAGGTATGGGGGAAGAGGGTGCCAGATCACAAGCTGGGGCTGAAGGGCTGCCTGCCTTGCCCCCAAGACCCACACACTCCCATGCCCCTACCATTGGCCCAGCACGATGGGCTGCAACAGCTGCTCCAGGGTCTGCCTGCTGCCCCAGCAGCTTCTGGCGTTGATGGTGTATTCCTGCCCAGGACAAGGCTCTTATTAGATGGCCTGCCCTGGCCCACCAGGAAACCTGCACACAGCCCACCTGAGGTAGGCAAGGCTATCCCTGCAGAGGCTCTGAGGGCCAGGCCACCAGAAGCCCTGGGACAGACCCCAGGTACTCCCAGCCTTGTCCAGCAGGCTGCATACCTGTAGGGAGAAGGGCTGGGCCAGGTGCACACGGACACAGACCCTGGGGCTGCGGCCCCAGCATCGTAGGATCCTCAGGACAGCCAGAGCTCCTGTCCACAGCCCCAGTGGGGTCAAGGCCTGCAGGGAGGGAGGGGCTGAGTGAGCAAACTGCTTGGGGGCACTTTCTGCTCTGGTTTATCTTGGGCCCAAACTGGTACATGACCATGACCTCTTCAAGCTAATTTTCTCATCCATAACAGGAGAAATCCCTAACTGGGTCTTTAGAAGACGAAATGACTGGATAAGTGTAAGGGCCTTGGGAAGTGCCACAGGATGATGACTGGAGGGGCAGAATTCCTTTGCACTCCCCGCTTAACTCTAATCCTAAGGGGAGCTGGCCAGAGGACACAATGTGTCTCCTCTCTAGAGATGGTGTCCACTTAGAGTCACCAGGGGCAGGACTCACGTGGTATACATCACAAGGTGCATCTGGAACCAGGTCATAGGTGATGGCCACTGGCACTAGCATGGCATCTGGGATGACGCCCACCTGGACAGACTGCACCACCAGTCCCAGCCAGGTCTGGCCCAGGGCTGACAGCCGAGGCCCCTGGGCCCCAGGGGGCTCCTCCAGGAATATGAGCAAGGGCTGCCTGCTGACCAACAGCTGCTCCATAGCCTGGAGGGGGGTTGGGGGAGGCAGGTATCAAGACCAGAGCAGCAACAAGCCCCTGTACTGTGGTCTGACCCCACTGGTACCCTGAGGGCACTTACGGCATGGGCCACAGCCCTTGCAAGGACCCCCTCCGAGCTGTCCAGGGTAAGGTTGACCTCTGGGGGCAAGAAAAGCCCCCCAAGCTTCTTTAGCAGAGCTCTGTAGGGCACAAGGCAAAGCTTGATGAGAGAAGGGGCTCAGGAGATGGGATCGGGCAGGAGGCCAGTGAGATCCTCAGCCCACCAGGGCCAGCCTGGGTCCTACCTGAACACCCTGAAGCCAGGCATGGCCCTAAGGCTCATAGCTGACCCTCCACCTGAGCTCCACAGGCTGAGATGACAGAGTTGGGAGCAGAAAGACCAGGAAGAAGGCCTCTGGGGAACTGCTGCCAGCAACACCCCCGTACACATCCCCACACACCCCTACCCAGGCTGGGAACTTCTCCCCTGTATGTCTAGGGGCACAAGGCTTTTACCTGAGGGTGGGGGAGCAGGTGCGGGGGTCCCAAGCCACACGGAGCACACCCAGGCCTTGGGAGAGCAGCACAAAGGGCAGCAGGATCCCATCCAGGAGTGACTTGTGGGTAGAGAGGAGGACAAGCGGCAAGCCCTGCTTGGGGAGAGCCAGAGGGAAGTGCCAATCCGCCCCCACCCTGAAGATGCAGGAAGCTGAAACCCAGCACCTCCAGACCCAGGGCAGCCCCAGAGGGAGGGAGGGTTCAGCTGAGCAGTTCTTCCTCTGAGCACATTTCCCAAAAGTAGAGGAGCTCTGTCAACAACTTTTAAGGTAATGCACTGACGTAATGGTTGTTAAGACCATGATGAAAAGACGTTAGAGGGAGCCCCATGGGAGCAAGACCGTGAGACACGAAGAGAAGGTCATCAAAGAGCAGTGGATTTTTCCCACCAGCTGATGGGGCTGGTCCCAACTTAGGGCTTGGCCTAGCCTCTGCTCCTCTGTTCCCGCCATCCCCATCCCAATGGAGGGCGGGCCTTACTCCCTGGGCGGCCTTGTGGACCATCTTCATCTGGCCCTTGTGGAGCTGCACGTTCAGGAAGACACAGTTCAGGAACCGCAGCAGTGCCCAGCTGAATAGCCTGGAGAGTGACACCCAGTCTGAGGTATGTCAGGGCCCCGCCCATGAGGCAGGGCCCAAGACCCCTCAGGAGGCTACCCAGCATTCCTGTAAGGCAAGTGCTATTACTGTCCCCACTTTATGGAAGAAGGAAGTGAGGCATGGGGAGGTTACAGAAGCTGCTGAGTAGTAGAGAAAGCTAAGAAGTGCTAATGCGGGGACTGGAAGGCAGGCTTGACACCAAAGCCCATGCCTATGAGGTGCTATTACTTTCCCAAGACTTCACGGTGCAACTGTCTCAAATCAGCTTCAGAGCATCTCCCTGCCTCCATTTACCCTGAAAGAAATTAGAGGACCAAGACTCTCTCCAGGCATAGCCCAGCCTGGTCTTTGGAAACTGCAGGGAAAGAGGAAATACAAAGGAAGGAGTTAGAGATACAAAAAGGGGATAACTAAAAGGGCCAAGTCTCTGAGGAGGCATTCCCCAGAGGCCCAATGGGGGGACTGGTGTTGAACGAGGACAGAAGCGTAGATGCAAGTAGCACAGAGATGTGGTGGACAAGCAGCATGCCCTCATCCAATGGCTTCTACTTCTCCATGAAGCATGAGATGGGGCCATCAGTTAACAGTGGGTAAATCCAAGAAGGAGCAGTCTGGATCAGTCTCGGCAGACACTGTGTGCCTCTTTGAAAATCTCATAAAGGAAACATTTGACTGCTTAGGTACAGAGAAGGCAGGTAGCTGGGTTCAAACAGAACAAGTGACTCCCTCCCAAGGGTATTATCATGAGGAGCCCTGGAATCGAAGCAAGGCCAGAAGAGAAGAAGAGAAAAGAAGGGGGCTGATGGCTGGTGTAAAGGTTGTCAGGTCAAGGGACTGGAAGTCTCAGCAAAGTCAAAGAATTGACACATGGAGGTCTGGTCAAAGTTACCAACCACCTCTACTTCCTGTCCTAAGTAAGCAGTTGACCACTGAGCACTTTCAAGACAGCTGTGCCTTCTTTCCCTTAGTGACTCATTCATCTCTTGGTTTTAAATATCTGTATGCTAAAGCTTTGCAAATCTATGTTCCTGACCCCAGCCTCTTCTGAGCTCCAGACTCATGAGCAACTGCCTCTTCAGTGTCTCCACCGACACGTCCGGCATCTGAAACTCTATGTCCAAAATATCCTTTGTGGACCAAACTCACTCCTCCCCAAGCCTGCCCCTTCCACCCATACCACCAGGTGCTCTCCCAAAACCCTGGCTCTCCCATGATTTGTCCCTTTTTCCCTCATTGCCCCCACCCTCACCCTTTCAATCCATCACCTGTTAATTTGGTGTCTTTCAATCCATTTTTCCAACCCCTACTGTCACCACCACATGCCTCATCATGGCATCTCACCTGGACTAACAAAGCTTCCCAAATAGTCTTCTGTTCTCTACTCTTGATCCCAATTCACCTTGTTGGCATTTCCTGCTTAAAACCTTTCCATTGGTTTTCACTGCACTTAGAAATCAAATCCAAACTTCTTGAATGGCCCTGCATATCCTGTCCCTTCTACCTCTCAATTTTGTCTCCAACAGCTCTCTCCCTCACTTGCCAGCTTCCAACCACAGCTTCATGAGCAAAAGTGGCCATTTCTTATGGCCATAGCTCATGCCATTCCCTCTAGTAGGATTGTTCCCTCCATCCTTGCCCCCTCAAGTTTGGCTCCTTTCCCCCCTTGTCCCTATCTTACAAGTCTCTTCCTCCCCCCACACCTGTTTTCAATCTTAACCCTTGTTCTGTCCTTCTTGCAGCCATATGTTTACTCTGCCCTGTGCATCCCTCCGTTCTCCAGGAACAAGACCCTGCATCTAAGAGGAACTCAGATCTGTGCCAGATGAATGCAGGAGGGAGAATGCAGGAGGGCGCCTATAAGATGGGGGAACCAGCCACCTCACCTCTCCACAGGAACCTGATCTGGGGAGAGGAAGAAGGATAGAGAGGGAACTGGAGTCTGGGCCACAACCAGGGGTTCCTGGGCTGACCCTCAAACCCCTATCCCCAGGACAGACAGACAACACCAGGCCAGCAATGGGGAGAACCTGGGCTGGAAGCTGGCTCAGATCAAAGGCTCACCCCATACCTGACCGGTCCCATCAAGGAGCCAGCTGTCCTTGAAAGATCTCACAATGTCCAGATCAGGGGCTCCCTTCAGGCTCTCTGGTAAACACACCATCCAACTCCCCAGGAGGGGAGTCCAGTCTTTCCCCAAACCTAGCCAACACCCACTCTCCAGAAGGGCAGAGGCCCCAGCCCAGAAAAGAGTGCCCCTCAGCCCAGAGTTACCTGAGCAGGAAGGGGCGGAGCGGAGCCTGGATATGGCCCAAGATGCGCTGTACCTCTTTCTTCACAAGGCCTGGTACCTGGCCTTCCCCAGCCCCTCCTGGGACCCTCCCTGAGATGACATTCTGCACCCTGTGGTGTGAGGGGGAGTGGTGTTAGGCTGGGGCAGACCTAAGATCTCTCAGGTAACTTCCCACAGCACCACAGCATCCCCAGAACACAGACTCCAGTATTTATCCTCCATCTTTAAGGGCCCCAGGCAAAGCTAACGGTCTAGAAAACAACCCTCTAAAACCACCCCTGCCTAGAATGTTGGTCATCCCTTCAAGGGTCTCAAAGTCCCAGCCAGACTCCAATCCCTGCTTCCTCACCCAGTGCTTTCCATGATCTTCTGTGGGGCGTCCTGACCGGGTGGTATGGGCTGCTCCAGTGACCATAAGAAATAGCAGAGCCTCCGAACCAGCCAGCCCCGAAACCTGGACACAGCCCCCAGGGCAGGGAGGGTGGTGATCTTTTAGAGGGCCCGTACCCCACTACGGTCTACAGAGGGTATTCCACCAGGAAGGGATCACACCTGAGTCCCATGGCCTGGGAACACCTGAGCTTGGCTTATCATGGAGCAGGAAGCAGCAGCACCTGCCCATCTGTGCCCCATTCCCTCCCCTCTCCCTGAACAGGATACAGGTTCAGGCCTGACACACAGTGGGCAATCCATAAATGCTCACAGCAACTGCAGGAGAGTTCCAAGCCTGCCTCTCCCCACCTGTGGGTATGGAGCAGAGGGCAGGGGCCCTTCTTTTTCCACAAAAGGAAAATAATGACAGCACAAAACACGGCTCCAGCAGCCCTGTACCCAAGGACCCTGCCCGCCACCCTCCCCCCACCTCCCAGCTCTGACTACCTGGTGTTCTCCTCCTTCACCAGGATCACGTTGCGGAAGCCTAGATCCATTATGCTTCTGTGGAAGAGGGACTCCTGCAGGAGAGGGGCCAGGGACAGCATGTCCTTGGGGGCCTTCACAAAACAACGAAGGAAAGCCCCCACTCTATATTCTGTAGGCTTCACCTGATGGGAGTATTGAGTATACCAGGAGACAAAATACAGTACAGCATTTCACTTCTCAGATCCCAAGACTCACTCAGGAGAAAGGGTCCCACAGTCAAAATGGAAGTGCTGCATGCTCTACAGAATCCCCGTCTTGGAGAGTAGCATATAGTCTCTGAGAAGTTCTCTTGTCAACAGCAGAGAACACGTAGGTCCTCTGCCAGGACCCTGGGGCTCATCAGCACAGCACAAGGTATGGATGCAGGATATCTTCAAGCATGTGTTAAGTGCTGTGTGACTTTAAGTGGGCAGTGTCCCCAGAACTGAACAAGACTCATGCAGGCCTGGCCAGACACCCGTCCTCTGGCCATGCCCAATCTCCTCTCTCTGCACTACCCCACCCAACTCTTGAAGGCCTGGAAGCCAGCCCTGACCAACAACACAACCAACACAAGTGCATCCATTCCCCTGAAAGACAAGAGCACAGGCATGGGTTGAGGAGGGCTGAACATAAAGGAAGCTGCTTCCCAGAGCCATGGCTCCTGTAGTCAATTTCCCCAAGTTTCCCTGATGGAGCCCAGCCCTACCATCACTCACCCAGCTCTTGGGAGTGCAGGTTTGGCAGCAGCGACCCACAAAGGGGCGATATTTCCCCAGGAATGGGGTAACAGCCTCCAGCTTCATCCCAAAGCCTGAGGACCACAAGCTGGTCTGGAAAAAGGTCACAGAAGAAATCAGAGGACGCAAAATCTTTGGCAGAGGGAAGGAGGCTCCAGAAGTGAGGGGACACAGAAGGGGAGGTGAGAGGACAGAGGGTATTTTGGGAATGGGAGGGTACACCCTACCTCTTGGCTGTTCTGGGTGTTCCTCTGCTGGATTTGGTGTCTGGCTTCCAACATGGTATCCGTGGGGGCCTATAAAATCTGGGAACTAGCCACTGCTGCGTGTGTCTGTCTGTCTGTCTCTCTCTCTCTCTCAGGAACCTGACCTGGGGGAGAGGAAGAAGGATGAAGGGGGAACTGGAGTTTGGGGAACAACCAGAAGTTCCCGGAGTGACCCCCCCCCCCAAGTCCTCAACCCCAGGACAGATAGACAACACCCAAGCCAGCAGTGGTGAGAAGCTGGGCTAGAAGCTGAAGGGAAGCTGGCTCAGATCAAAGCTCCACCCCATACCCCACAAAGGAGCCAACTGTCCTCAAAAGGTTTCGGTGTGCAGATCAGGGGCTCCCTCAGGCTAATATGAAGGGGATCAGCTGTCTTACCAGCAGCAGCCACCCTTCCATCTCACAGCACAGATGGGGGCTGTAATGGAGACTGAGACCCCTTCTGTGCACAGGGAAAGAATAAGGCTGGACTGGCAGGAAGCATCAGACTGCCAAAGAGGAACAGGACCATCGCCACAAGGCTACCAGGTCCTGCTCAGCGGCTCTTCTCCCTTGCACAAGACAGTACTTTATCCATCCAACCATTACAGGAATGTGGGCATAGGGTATGAGGTGGGGGGACAGGTGGAGGGTCAGAACACGGAAATGCCACACAGACCTGTTCCCAAGGAATGCTCACCTGGTTGGGGACATGACAGACTTTTCCAAAATGGATCCCCTTTTACTTAGTACTCTCCACAAAAGCTCCCACTTGGTATCTCCTCAGCCCCTCCTTCCCACCACAATATTCCCCTGAATTAACAAACATCTATCGTCCGCAAAACAACACTGAACCCCTCCCAGCCTAGAAACTGGATGTTAAAAACCCCTCCACCCTGATTTCTTAACATGTCCCTCATGGGTAGGCTCATCCAATTATTTATGTTACCCCACCACACAATGCACATATCCATGTGGAAGTGCCTTCTCCCTTCCCCGCCATCCCACAAATTCTGTCCATGGCTCTAAATCCATGATGGATCTGGATCACCCTCTAGTTCTTTCCTTTCTTCCTTGGTTCCCCCAGCCTAAGCTTGCTGGGCAAGAAGCCTCCTCCAGGACCGAGGTTTCATTTCCCCACATCATCTGGAAGTCTCCTGGGGGCAAGGGCTGCAGTGGACACATCTCCATATGCACAGCAGTCAGCCCTGCACAGAGGAGGGATCCAGGAAGTGCTAGATGAGACTGTAACTTCCCCTCCCAGCATTCCTCTGGGTCTCTCCTCTTCCCAATTAGCACAGTTTAGATCTATGAAGCCAAGGTGTAGGAGGATGGAAATTCCTTCAGTGCATACGCTCTGCTAGACTCATTCCAAATGCACTTCCTACTTTGAAAAACCTCTTACAGCCCCATTCACAGACATTTGGCACAGAGTCCCCAAGCTGAGGCTGCAATCTGAGGGGTTGCCTCCTTTGCAAGGAGGATGCCTGCTCCCCAGCCTCAGACCACCCCCACTCTCAAAACCTCATCCCATTAGATCTGTGCTAACCCTGAAGGGCCAGCGTAAAAGACAAAGCAAGGAGTAACTCCCATTCACCAACTGAGTCAACTACTCAGCTTATAAGATCCAGAGGTCAGTTATGGGGTAGAACTTTCTAGTGCTCAAGTCCCCAAAATGGGGATCTCTGTCACTCTGTAGCTCCTGCCTGGACGCCCCCTCCTCCCCAGACACCTATAGCAGAGGTGGCAAACTAGCATCCTAAAGGCCAAATGTAGTGCATGTATGTATTTCCTTTAGCCATATAATATTCTAAAACTTGATGAATTAACCTCAACATTTAAGACTAGTCAGCGTGTTTTATTAGAAAAAGGGGTTTCCAGCTGCTGTTGTTATTGAAAATTAAACAAAACTCCAAAACCTGAGACCTGGCTTCTCAGGCTTGCAACTGCCCCCACCCCCGCCCCGAGCTGCCCAGAGCCCTGCAGCACGTGCCTTCCCATTTGCCACATCGGCAACACCTGATGCCCAGCCCGTCTGCGCGGCGTCTGCAGCCCTTCATCAAGGGATAACATCCAAACCCGGTCCCTGTCTGGAATGTCTGCTCCCTACAAAGAACCGCGGCTTGAACGTGGCGTTCTCCCGGGGTAGGGGTGGGGGTGCTCGGAACTCGGGCCTCTCACCAGACTCCCAGCAAGCGTTCCCTGAGCTGACCCCAGACAAAAGAAAAGGCGCCAGTGGCAGGGTCGAACGTCAGACCTGGACGCCTCCCCTGGGTCTAGGCTGGGGGGAGGCCCCTGACGGACCCCACAGATGGACGCATTTGCTCGGCAGGCCCTGCAAGTCGGCACTCCATCCAACCCTTGCCAACCCCCCAGAAGGTCGTCCGAGCTGGCTCCCACACTGGGAAAGCCCTTGGTCTTACCTGGTCCAGCCCGGGAGCAAACCCACGGTTCTCACCTCACACCCGCCGCCAACTCCCGCCAAAGCAGCTACCTGTGAGGCGACCGGAAGGCACGAAGGCTGGGGCAGGCGGGCTCTGCGTTCCCGGCTAAAAGAAAGCCCCGTTTAACCAATTGGGATGCACGCGGGCCCGAAGCCCCGCCCCCTGGTGCCCCGCACCACGCAGCGCCGTGCGCAGCGTGGCCATGTGACCCTTGCTGTGGGCGGGCGCGCCGAGCTGACTGCGTGTGGGGCATAGGTTCGTAGGTGCGCAGCAGGCTGCTTGCGGGCCCTGCTCGCCCTCCCGGGCAGGTCGTGCGGTTTCGTGGGGATCCGTGGAGATGTCCTTGAGACCCGGGGTACCCGAGGTTTGAACAAGGACTCATGGGCAACCAGGTTCTAACGAAAGAGTTCCTTTCCCAGCATACACATGGCCTCCCGGCTGGAGTTCAGAGTCTAGCAAAATTCCGAGTTGGGAACATTTACAAAAGAAAGAATCACCAGGAGTCAGTTACAGATCACGGGAAAACAAGGCAGGCCTCCCCAGTGTCATTCCCCTCCTTGGTTAGAACTCAAGAGCATAGTCAGGGACGCGCGGCAGTCACTAGGTGCCTGGGTTTCAGCTGGCCCTGTGACCAGTGTGGTTATTTGATTGATACCAGAGTCCTGTCTTGACCCTAAGCTCCAAGTGAGCTTTGACTGTCTCCAACACACAGCAGGGGAGCAGCAAGTAGCAGGCAAACCATATAGAATAAATGAGGAAAGGAATGACCGCTGTGTTCCTGCACTGCCCCCCATGTAATCAGTTCATTTGTCGCAAAAGAGAATCCCACAGTTTCAGAACATTGTTGGCACTGCATGAGCAAAACCACATGGAAGCCTGGCTGGGCAGGAGAGAAGGTGGTTCTCATCCCCCCCTCTTTGACTCACCGTCCTTGATGTGACTGCCCCACCTCCAGGGTGTAGCCATCTCGATGCCTTCTTCGTGCCACTTAGGGTGTAGCTACCCAGGCGTCCACTGACTTTAACCTAGGTTTGCGGTGTCCAGTCAGCGCCTGTTGCGAAATCCATGTTCTCCATCTTGCTTTCTTTTGTATCTAGGTGTACTGGCCACAGCTAGACCCTGAGATTCTGAGGCCAAAACAAAACAAAAACAAAACCACCTTTATTTAGAAGTTGAGAGCTGCCTTCTAAGAGTACAGAGTTAAATTTACCTGACACCCCCTTTGTTCTGGAAACACTATCTGTATAGGCAGTTGAATTTCACAGTTGTCTGAGGTAGGTTCCCCCTTGTCCTTCTGAGGGAGATTTATTGTTGAGATGTAGCCCCAAGCATCCCCAAGATGTTTCAGACTGGAAAGTTGCACAGATTATGACAGTAGAAACCAGGTGTGTCCGTGAGCAGAGTTCTGTTCTCTGTCATGTTGCTTCTTTGGAAGAAATGTGTTTTGTTTTTGTTGTTTGCTGTAATTTGGACATTCGAAAAGAAGCATCACCTCTCAGACCTGGATCGAAGTTGGGGTATTAAGAATTCAGCGTGCTCTTCCTCGAGAAGGTGCAAAAAACCTGGGGCTGCCATGCAGCCAGATCTGCAGGCCAGCTGCCGTGGAGAATGACTATGGCTGGCCTAACCTTGGGAGAAACAGAGAAGCTCATTTGGGCTTGGCCCCACCCGACCTGGACTGGAACTCAGGAGCCCTACGCTGGGTTCAGGCCAGATCACTTCACCTAGCATGTCCTGATGCATGTAGCTGACTCCCTGGGCCCAGAGAGACAAAGGCCCTCCCTGTGGTTGGCAGTCTGCTGGTGTTCCCTGAATGAGATGGGTCTTCCTGCTGTATATCATCTGGAAAAGAGGACTTAGGCTGGCATTCATCTGGGCAAAGGGGTTCTGGCCCCTCTCTCTCGGGCTCACCAGGGGGTCTGGAGAAAGGACCCCTTTCGGATTACCACCACTCCCCTTCTCCTTCCTCCCCAGTCTAGGAGCTCAGTACAATCACCTTTAGAGGTAACTATTGGTTGTGCTCTATGTTGTACTTCCCTTCCATTATTCCAGAAACTTCCATAAAGTCTTGTTAAATATTGCAGTAAAGCACACAGCTGAGAATTGAGGAGTGGAATCTAGGTACTGGTGGCTGGAAAGTGGGAAAATGGATGCTGGGAAGCTGCAAACAGATGCTCACCTCACAGGCCACTTGCTCCCTGGCCAAAGTTGGCAGCTCTGTGGAGGAAAACTTGAGCCAAGAAGCTAAGGTGGGGGATGGGGATTGGGCAGTAGAGAATATGAAGTCCTTGTATAGTAATAGGAATCTGGGATTCTGTGAAGACCAGAAATAGTGTAAAAAATTAAGGAGTGGATGGCCTGAGGGAAGAGGGTGTTTTGTGTTACAGGGCCCTGTCCACTCTGTCACTGTCTAGGGAGTATGGTGCCATATTGGCTCCACATAGACCACTGCCCCCTTTCCCTAACTGCATAGTGAAAGGAACATCATCATTGACTATTACAGCAGGAATGGGATGTGGAGACGTTGGTTCCCTCGGGGAAGTGGTGCTGGCTGACAAAAGCAACACACCCATCATGGTTTCTGCTGCTGACTTACTGACACTAGGCTGGGACCATTTGTCTGGTCTCTGCTGTGTTCCAGGGCCCAGCACTGTCTACTTTTGATAAATTTTTGTTGAATAATGAGTAAACTTCCTTCTCTATGGACCTTAGTTCTCTTCTTCTATTGATTGGGAATAATAATCTGTCTACTTACTTCACACTCCTGGAACGTGGCTCAGGAAGACTGGAGTGGATGGGTTTGGAAAAGCATGATCAATCCTCCAAACCTCACTGATGGTGGTGAACCAGCCGGTGCCATCATGTGATGCTGGCCAGGGCGACCCTGGGGAAAGCCAGGAATTATTCTATTGTTCTATGATCCCCTCACCCCTGTGCCCACCTCAGGGGAACCCAATCCTTCTGGGTGGGAAGCTCAACTTCCCACCATATGCATTTCCTCCATCATACTTGGGTTTTATCTACCCAAAGAACATAGGTTCTGTAACAGGATGTTTCCTTCCTATTGCCCAGCTTGGCTGGGAATGGAGGGAGTGGTGCTGAGGAGCATTCCAGACCCATTCTTTCTTCCTCCTTGGAGATTTCCTCCCTAGCATTGATTTAGCAAACTCCATCCACTGCTTGTTAATTTGTTAGGTGGGAGCAAAGTGTGTGTATAGACACCCTCCAACTAGAGTCATCTCATGCTCTTGGGAGGGGTGGCCAAATATATGGCGATGTTACTTCTCCCTAGATTAATCTATAATGTCACTGTAATCCCACTAAAAATTCCAGCTATGAAAACTTACTCTGAAATGTGTGAGGAGAGATAAAGGTCTATGGATGCCTAAGTAAAAGGGGGGGGGGTGGACAGGAATCTCCCTCTCCCAAATATTCAGGCATACTACAATGACGTTGTTTAAAAACAAACGAACAAAAAACCAGTATGGTGTTAGTGAAAGAATAGACAACCCATTGGGACAACATGCAGAGTGCAGAGAAGAATCCCTAGTTCTAGGGAAGCTTAATCTACAGTAAAAGGTGCATCAAGTCGGCTATTCTTATTGGGAAAACTCTGCCTCACTTTATAGAGAAAAACAATGTTATCCCATACAAGGTGGGTGCTCGGATGGTGGGTTAAAGAGTCCATGTGAATGGCCAAATTATAACCTTGATAGAAAAAAAAACACATGGAGGGGAACATCTTTAAGACTCAGAGCGAGGAAAAGATTTATTGGAAAAATTTCAAGGCACAGTCCAAAATGCAAGGGGGGGGGGAGACTTTACTATGTCAAAATGAAAGATATCTGTTCCAAATGACACTTGGCAAAATGAGAGAACATGTGCAAAGTCTAAAATTGACAAGATTAGCACAGCCTCGGTATACAAGGAACTCCTGCAAATTCGCAAGAAAAATAAATGAACAAAGGATACAAGCATGGACTTTTTGGAAGAGGAAATCCCCCCAAAGCTAAGAAACATACGAGGACATGGCCAAAATCATTTAGAGAAATGCAGATTGTAGTAAGATATCCAAACAGACTTCTCTCCAAAGAAGGCATACAAATGGCCACCGCATGAAAAGATGCTCAGCATTGCTAATCATTAGGGAAATGCAAATCAAAGCCACCAATGAGCTACCACCTCGCACCCATCAGGATGGCTACTCAGAAAACAGAAAACCAGTGCTGGTGAGGATGTGGGAAAACCGGAAGCCGTGTGCGACTGTTGGTGGGAGCGTCCAACGGTGCAGCCGCTAGGAAAGCTCTACAGCAGCTCCTCAGGAAGTTGAGAATAGAACTGCCACGTGACCCAGCAATTCTAATGCGGGCTACATACCCCTAAGAGATACTTGCACACCCGTGTTCATAGCAGCATTATTCACCACAGCCAAAAAGTGGAAGCCACACAAGTGTCCATGACAGGTGAATGGATAAACAAAATGTGGGACAGGCACACAACGGAACAGTATTCAGCCTTAAAAAGCAAGGGGATTCTGACACATGCTACCACGTGGATGAAACTTGACGCTGTTATGCGAAGTGAAATAAGGCAATCAGAAAAAGACAAATACTATATGATTCCACTTGTATGAGATACCTAG
Organism: Ursus maritimus; assembly: GCF_017311325.1. NCBI lineage: Eukaryota > Metazoa > Chordata > Mammalia > Carnivora > Ursidae > Ursus > Ursus maritimus. The sequence goes on along the minus strand of NW_024426774.1, from coordinate 34,133,475 downwards.
AGTATTCAAATTCATAGAGACAGAAAGTAGAATGGTGGTTTCCAGGGGCTGGGGCAAGAAGGAAATGCTAAGTCGGTGTTTAATGGGTACAGAGTTTGTTTTACAAGGTGAAAAGTGTTCTGGAGATGGATGGTGTACTGGCCGCACAACAGTGTGAATATACTTAACGCTACAGAATCGTACACTTTAAAATGGTTAAGGTGGAAAGATTTATGTTATGGATCCTTTACCGCAATTTAAAAACCAACAACACGGGAGTCCCCGGGCCCAAGCCCTGTATAATTCTCTCCCCTTGAATATGGGCAGGACTGTCTAAACTTGCCTCTAACCAATGAAATATAGCAAAGGTGATGGGATGTCAACCTCTGATGAGGTTATGCAATATGGGAAAGGCAAAGAGAATTTGCTGATGTAATGAAAGCCCCTAGCATTGATTTTAAGTTAATCAAAGGGGAGATTATCCTAGGTGAGTCGAACCTAACCTGGTGAGTTCTCTTAAAAGGATGTAGAGGTCAGAGACTCTCCCGCTGACCCCAAAGACGCAAGTCAACTTGAATTCTACAGCCACAAGGAGAAGAATTCTGCCAATAGCCCAAAGCAGCTTGGAGGCAGATCCTTGTCTACTGGAGCCTCTGATGAGAATGCAGGCTGGCCAATACTTTGTTTGCAGGCCGAGCAGAAGACCCAGCTAAGCTAGACTCCTGGTCCACAGAAAATGGGAGGTAAAAAAATGCATGTTATTTTAAGCCACTGAGTTTGTGGTAACTTGTTACAGAACAGTAGAGAACTAATGCAATCTATTAGGCCAAATGTCACTGGATAAAGCCAGGGTTAGTGTTGGGTGGAAATGTGGGGATCCTGCCGCTGTGGGAAGGTAGACCAGAGCAGCCATGCGGGGCACAGAGCCCTGCAAGCCTGCAACTCCCTTCCCAGATATGGATGCAAAAGAAGTGGACACAGGTCCCTAGGGCATGGATAGCATGCTATTCGCTGCAGAGTTCTTGGTGGTGGTGAGGGGGACACGGGTTGTCAGAGGGAATACAGGTGTCCGTCCCAGGGAGAGTGGAAAGAAAAATGGGAATGGCTCCCACCGTAAATTACGCAGCAGCTAGGAGAGATTAAATGCACACATAGCAACACAGGTGGGCCTTAGTGCTGGATTTAAAATGTAAGAAACAACAGGAGAACCAAAACACTGCAGTTGGCAGAAATTAAAAAAAAAAAAAAACGCCATAAAGACAATATCCATTTTGCAAGAACACCGACAAGGAGGTGGAGGAAAGAGTCCCATTAGCGCGTTGCCTCTGCAGGGGAAGGGAATGGGGGTGGGGGAGAGATGAAAGAGAATAAAGAAAATAAGAGAGGGGTTTTGTGTTGACCAAAGCTGCTAATGCGCCACAGAATTTAACTCCACTTGAGAGTATAATGAAGGGTACCCAAGGTCCAGCAGGCGCTGAGGCGGAACAAGGTCCGCTCCCCGCAGAAGGGGCCAGTTCAGCTGGGCACGGAGAGAAAGGAGCAGCCGATGCTAACAAAGTGGGGTAAGTGCTGTAAGCGTGGAGAGGACAATAAAGGAGAGATTAATTCTGCCTGCCAGGGAGTCGTGCCTTTATATGAGTAATGAATGGCTTTGAACGGGAATGACAGAGAGCCCAGCTACAATTGTTCATTTTTGTTTGTTGTTTTTTTTTTTAATAAAGGGAATTTATTGACTCAAATCACTGAAAAGTCTAGAGGTAGGTTTCAGGTATAGATGGATTCAGGTACTCAAATAATGTCATCAGGATGTCTGTGGGCGCTCTTCCAATCTGCTTTCCTCTGGGCTGTTTTCCTTCCTACGCCGACTCCCTTGTGGGACAATGTTGGTCCCCAGCAACACCAGCTGTATACTCTCCAGCTAACGAGCCCTTGCCCAGAGTTTTCCACAAAAGCCCCAGGACTAACCCACTTTTGGGGAGCCCAGAAAGAGTCACATGCCCGTGCCTGAAGCAGTCCCTGTGACTCTGATGGCCACACTGGGGTGGCAGAATCACCTGGGAGAGTGGGAATCCTGATACAGGGAATGGCAAACCTCGGCAACATGAAGATAGAACAGCGGGACGTGAGGTTCCTTACTGCCTGTTCAGGCACGGCCGTCCCGGGGCAGCAGGCACCATTGGAGTCTCTGAGCGGAATGATCAGATCTGCCATTTGGGGAGGTGGGTGGCCTGGGGGGAGTGGCGACCTTCAGGCCCTCTCGCATTTCCTCTGAGAAAGACAATGGCTCAGGAAGTGCCTGTCTCTAAGCCATTCTCCCTGGCAGAGTCTCTCCCCCAGAACGCAAAGTGGCTAGCATGCTCAGAGTGTTTTCGGCACCAATGGCTGAGGGAGGGCCCTCTTCGGGTCCTGGGTCATTGCAAGAGAGCTCACATGGAAGCAAATCTATGTAATCAGTTGCCAGAAAAGTACTTAACTGGCCTGTATGCATCTTGTACCAGGAGAGCTCAGAGACAGACGGTCACAATCCCTCAACAAAAACCCATTCTGGGCCAGCCCCAGGATCTGGGGATTCTCCAGCACTTAGCCACTAGCCTTTCTGCCCCGTCCGGCCCACAAGCAGCTGGCGGGTGGCTGCTGGCATTGTCTCCAGGGGCACTGGGGGCAAAGCTGGGCTGGGCAGGGCTATGGTAGGGGGAGGCTTGGGGGGTTTGAAGACCGTTCTTTATGCGGCCCCTGCAACACCTCCCCTCAAGCCACTCTTCCCTGCCGCCTGTGGTTTTGAACACAGGTCTCAGCCTTTTTCGTGGCTCTTGTGGGCAGCCATAAGAGGCTGAGCTCCGACTGCGTGGGCAAAGAACAGGTAGCATCGCTTTCCCCCAGAATAGGGCTGCTTGCTGCTGGTCTGCCCCTGCCTCTGGAGCAGGAAATGGAGCAGAGGGAGATGTGTGGATGAGTTAGAATACTTCCAGCTGAAAGGGATAGGAGGCCCAATTCAAAGGAGCTTAAGCCATAAAAGAAAGTTATTTCCTGCACAAGGAAGACCCAAGGCAGGAGAGCTCAGGGCTGGTCAGTTCAGTGCTACAGTGTCATTAGTAGAGAAGCAGGTTTCTTCTCCCTTCCCACGCTGTCCTCAGTGGGCCAACTCTGTTCTCAGAGCGGCTTCTCTCATGATCACAGTATGGCTGCCACAGTTCCAGGCATCACATCCAGACGTGACTCCACACAGCAGAGGAGACCACCTCTTCCTGGTTACGTTTTTGCTGTTGTTTCCCCTGGTTACATCTTTTTAAGGGTAAGGGAACTTTTCCCAGAATCCCCCAGCTGCTTTTCTGTCATATCTCACCGACCAGAATTTCATCACACACTCACTCTTGGCCAGTCTCCAGCAGAGGGCACTGGCTTAAAGGGTGTAGACTACCCCAATAGTACCCGATTCTGATACTCCAGCAGCATCTGCTGCATCAGGATGCAGAGGTTCTTCCCATCAGATATCAGGGGAGAGGGCTTTGGGGTTCTAGCCTTGGTGCTTTCTTCACTAGTCTATGTCTGACCCTGGATAAGTCGGACCCCTTGTCAGTCCCCCACCTGGCAGGCATTCTCTCTTCACACGTTGCAAACACAGCCCTGATTTGGCTTGGTAGCCATGTGTGCAGCCAGAGGAGGGATCACGATTGTGTAAACAGTTGTGGCTGCACCTCTGCCCTTTGTTAAATACATGCCTGGGCAGCCTCCATTGCAACCAGGGGTAACCACGTGACCCATTCCCAGGCAATGAGAAAGAAGGGGGACTCTGCTGTGGTCCTTCTGGGGAAGATTTTCTTCTATAAGGAAAGCTCCCTCCTTTTTTTCCCCCTCTTTCTCCCTTCTTTCCAGTTTTGTTCATCAGTATGTGAGGATGTGATATTTGGAGCTGTGGCAGCCATTTTGCAACCATGCAGGAAATACCAAGAAAATCTCAGACTTGCCAGCCTCACACTTTGACTTTACTGGGCTGAGAGGCAGTCTTAAAGCCACTAGATTTGTTATGTGAGTAGAATAAACTCCTATTTAATTAAGCCTCCATTGGTTGAGTTCTCTTGTAGCCGACCATACCTTAACTGACACACAGCTGTTTCTTCATCAGTAAAATGAAAAGAATGGCTCCAATGCTGGACATCTTCCTTTAGGTTCTCCTCCTCTTTGATGAAGGAATCCTCCTAGAATTCACCCTTTAGAGCATCAAGGAAGACTAAGTTTCCTGCCGACCTTCCATCCGTCCTTACAAACCTGAGAGGACAAAATGGTGACATTAGAGGGTCACTGAAGCCCTTTCCTTTCCTACCAGGAAACTTCATCCATGACCAAAATTCCCAAAGGACACAGGCGAGGACCAGTTACAATCTCATATAACAAAAGCATAGAAACCTGACAATATTGTCTTAAGCAAATAAGGCTTTGGGGCTTTCTTTCTCAAGTAATAGGAAGTCCAGAAGCAGGGGGCCACTGCGGTTGGGGTGAGTTATCTGCGACCAGGGTCCTTTCAGCTTCCTATTTTGCCATCCTTGGCAAGGACCTTTGTCCTCATGGTCACAGGATGGCCGATGCCCTTTCAGGCAGAGCTTCGTGGCCCAGAGAGGAATGAGGGGAAGGTGAAGGGCCATACTAAAGAGCCACTGGGTCTCGCAGGAAAGCCCCACTCAGAGGACACCTGTCATTGGTCATACTGGTTTGTGTGATTGTCCATGGCTTTGAGGGAGAGAAAAGGGAGAATGGCTGTTGGGTGGACAACTAGCCACATGGGCCACTAGGTTTGGGACCAGTCCAGCGCTACTTGCTGCTGCCCTCTGTGATCCCGGCAGCTCAGTGAAAGTCTTGAGCTTCCGCAGCCTCATCTGCCTGGCACAGGGGAGAGAAGAGGACCACATGCGCAAGGGTCCCCCAAAGGCTGTGGTGCTAGTTTGGGGACCTAGGGCTGGTATGGGGATGGGAAGGGTGTCATACTCAAGGCTCTTTTGATTTCAAGTGATAAAAATTCATTCAACTTCAGAGGGGGATGGGCATTTATCCTGAGGATGTGTGGCAGAACCATGGGGCAAGAGGAGCAGTCAGACCTCAGGAAGGACTGGACCCAAGCTGGAGAGCCCTTGGAGACGGAAGCAGCTGCCCCCTCTGGCTCTCCTGGCCTCGTGGTAGCCTGCATTGGGTTTCTTCCCCGCACTATCCGCGCCTTCTATCCCTCTGGATGAAGGGAGGCTTCCTCAGCCCACAGCTCCCAAGTTCCCTCGGACAATGGACTGCTGGCATGTGTGCATTCTGTTTCAGATCTGTGGGCGAGAGTGTCGGATGATCTAGCTCATCTTTGTGTCCATCCCTTGTCCCATCGATTCAGCATAGGATTAGAGCAGTTCCCAGAAAAGAGGGGCTGGAAGAGGCTGACTAGCACACTCAAAACGGAGCACTCTCCGCCAGGGGAGGGGAGACGCACAGGCGGGAGGTCCTCTTCGGGGTTACAGGAGGGATGTGGACTTGCACCTCAGCAGCCTGTGGGACAGGCGGCTGGCTGAAGGCAGACTTTTCTTATGTGTCCAGAGCTTCGCTTTGGGCAGGCCATATGCTCCCTTGTCGTTCCCCGCCCCCTCCCCCTTTGAGACGGAATCGCCTTCTTGGGATCACATGGTCCCCAAATGCTCCCAGGGACCTGCAGGGAAGGAAACCAGGAAAATGAAACCTGTCCCCACATCAGTCACCTCCAAGATATGCCAGTTTGAACGGGACAAGAAAGCAGATGGACCAGGTTACTGGCATGTGGGAGGCAGAAGAATGAACCCCAAAGATCTCTGCACATCCTAATCCCCGAAAACTGGGAATGTGTGCAATGCTATGGCAAAGCAGAATTATGGCTGCAGAAGGAATGAAGGTTGCTAGTCAGCTGACCTGAGAATAAGGAGATTATCCTGAATATCGGGGGGGGGGGGGCAATGTACTCACCGGAGTCCTTGCAATGTGGAGAGGAAGGCAGAAAAGTCCGTGCGGGAGAGACAAGATCTGAGACCTGAGCTGCCCCTGCTGGCTTTGCAGGTGGAAAGGGGCCGTAAGCAGAAGAGCGAGGGCAGCTCACAGAAGCTGGGCCAGGCAGAAAACAGATTCTTCTCTAGAGCCTCGAGAAAGGAGCGCAGCCCTGGCGCCACCCCGATTTTCCCCCAGTGATGCCTGCAGCCGACTTCCGACCTCCAGAACTGTAAGATAGTACGTGTGTGTTATCCTAAGCCACTGAGTTGGTGGGAAGTGCTTACCGCAGCAATAGGAAAGGAATACGTGGCATTTCAAGGACAGCCTCGCAGGTGCGAGTGATGGAGAGGCGACCGCGCAGCGCCGGCCAATAGGAATACAATGCGAGCCGCGTAAGTACTTTTACGTTTCTAGTAGCCACACTGAAAAGGTAAGAACAGGTAAAATCGGTTTCCATGATATGTTTTAGTGCAACATATTCAGAATACTGTCATTTCAACATGTGATCAATACAAATGAGATAGTTATGATATTAACTAATGAGATCATTTATGGTTAGAATTAATTTGTTGATTAATTGAGATGACTCACATTCTGTTTTGATCCTGTCTTCAGAATCCAGTGTGTAGCCACGCTTACAGGACAGCTCCCTTTGACCACGTTTCAAGTGCTCATTAGCCGTCCCTGCCAGAGGCTACTGGGCTGGACAGCGTAGTGGCCGCTCCTCCAGTTGCTCGGTGGCAGCAGCCGTAACAGGGATTCATTTGTGAGAGATCTGAGGGAAACTGCCGACCCCCGCTGACCTGTTGCTGCATGTCAGACATCTGAGAGTGGAGTTCTTCCCTAATCAGCATCCTCAGTGGCCGTGGGGGCATCCTGATTGTGTTTGGGCATCTCAGAGTCCAGAGGGTTCAGTGGGCTCAGTCACGGTGGGCAGGAAGGCCCCAGAGAAGAGGGGCGTGGCTACCAGCTGGGGGGAAATGACAGCTCCTTGACTTGCAGGGGGAGGCGGCCGGGGGGAGGGGTAGTCCCATGGGAACATGCACAGTCTAAGAGGGAAATTTTAAAAGCCTGTGCCTGGAACATTCTACCTCTAAAGAATCAGGTGAACTCGGGGCAGGGAGCCAACTACAGAGAGAGTGAGAGACAGCTTCATATTTGGAAAGTAGACAGAAACCGTTGTTCGGCCTTTGGATGCAGAACATCAGAAACTTCAGGGGAATGAGATCAGCTGAAAAAAAAAATGGGTTTGATCTTATACACCAAACAGGAACAGTGGGGAACAGGCCAAAAACAGAGTGAAGGAGAACAGAAGCCTTCTCCACAGCTGTCACCTTGCTGCTCTTCTCTGGGGAAGGTGGGACCAGCTGGGAACGGGCTGAAGGGGATGCTGGTGGAAGGCCAGGCGGTGGCCAGGAGAGGACGTGCAGCTGTGCTGCTGGGCGGGGGTGGGGGGGTGCCAAGGGACGGCCTCAGGGACCCATGTGCTGCTGACAGGCCTGGGGCCTGAAAGAACAGAGGGAAGCCTGCTGGGGTCAACAGCTCTGAGAGAAACACTTACCTACTGGCCCAGCCAGCCCATCCCCAGGCAAGGATGATGGTAGCAACCCTCAGCCCCTCTCCGCACATTGCAGACAGAAAAGAGCTGGAGACGCCAGGAAGGGAGGGAGCTGGCCTGGCTTTCCCCCTTCCCAGGAGGGTGCAGACCAGGCCTCCAGCATCCCATGGACCTTGCCTATGCCCCTACTCAATCTTTAAACACTTTGCTCAGCACTTAAAAGTTCCAGCCACTAGTTGTGGCCAAACAATGTCCCTGGTCTTTGACCTTGGCCTGTAGCAATGTTGCCTTTTTTTCTTTTTCTTTCTTTTTTTTTTTTTTACAGGGAGTACGGGATCTAGGAGCTGAGAGTACCCTTCAGATAACTTACATGTCATCTCACTTATCCCCACAATAATCATTCAAGGTGAGTATCATTCTTACCCACTTTGTGGATAAGGAAACAGAGCCTCAGGGAGGTGAGGCTCACCCCGTGTAATAGTCAGGACTGGCTTAGTTTGCTGCCGTAACAAATGGCTCTGAAATCTTGGAACTTAACACAATCCTTCACTTCTGGCTCCCGCTCTCTGTCTCTAGGGGGCTGGCAGGGGCATCTGCCCCACACAGGTCACTCAGGAACAGTGGCCTTCTCACACTCCCTGGCAGGGGAAGACAGAGCCGGAGGCTCGCACACTGGCTCTTCTATGCTTTGGTGTGGCCCTGCCTAACGAGAAAGGAGCTGGGAAGTCTGGGAGAGCAGCAGGGATGTCGGATGAGCCACACCCAGTCAGGAAATGAGAGCAAGATTTTAAGTCAGGAGTGTCTAATGTCACAGGCCCTGCTCTCCTGTCTACATTATGCAGCTTTGCCCCCGACTGACTTTGAAAGCTCGTTGTGAGCTGTATGGCAACGTGCAAGTTCAAGGGGCATCCATACCATGACTCCTCGATATTCCCGTAAATCACCTCCTTAGCCCCTCCCCAGACAGAGAGGGCTCTGCCAACCAAGGGCCCTTGCAGGCCAGCCCAGGAGACAGTGTGATGACACTACTGCCCCTCCCCACCCCCCACCCCCGCCCTCTGGGCCTCTCCCCTGCCATCCAGCCTGTTCAGTCTAGTGACCCTCAGCTGCTTGCAGGTTCCTGAGCTGGAAGATTCCTTCTCATTCCTGTGGAATCTGGAGCCCCAGTTCTCCCCCACCCCTGGTGCCTGCCTCAATCCTTGCTGGCAGCAGCCGCTACCAGCCTTGCTAATCCGTTAATTATCCGCTGCTAGCAGAGGAGCCCGTTAATTGAAAACTCAGCCCCCTCCTTTAATTGCCCGCCTGCCTTCTGCTGTCTTGGTTTCCTCTCCATTCTCTGCAGGCCCTGCGGCCCTTGGTTCTAGGTCTTTGAGCTTTCGATTTCTTCCTGGCCCATAATGGCATTGGTTACCTCCTTTTGCAGGGAGGGTCCTTGGGGCTGCTGAGGCCCCAGTAGGAGACTCAGGGAGTCATGCCCACTCCTGCTGGGTCTACTGTGGGGGGCAGGGAGGCGGCTAAAGCAGTTGGCCCCAGGAATGAATGGAGAGGTACTGAGCCTGCGGGAGGACTCGCAGGGGAGCAGATTTTAGCTGAAACCAAACACCAGACTCCTCAGCGGCGGCCAGAGGAGCTGGCTGCCTGGAACGGCTGTTAGGAGCCTCCAACGAGGCTGTGCAGGTGCCTGGAAGGTTCCTACCCTGGCTGAGTCTCCTCCTCACCCCCCACCCCCAGCCTGGAGGGTTCTCTGACCTCAGTCCTGTGAGTCTGGCCCCTGGCCTCATTCACCCCTTCTCTCCCTGGCACGTCATCAGATTGGCCTGGCACAGATAGAATTTGCAAATGTCAACAATCTGATGAGTGAAAAAAGCACAATTCAGAAAAATGGGGATAATACGATCTCATTTTTCTAATAAAACTTTGAGTGTGGTATCCGTATAGGTTTGTAACACACTTTTTAAAGTTCTGGTAAAATGCCAACCAAATTGAGGAGCAGTTCTTTTGGGAGGGTGGCATTGGGAGAAGAAGGGAAGGCTAGCATTTTTATCTTTGTTGTTTGAATTATTTCACCAAGAAAGGGAGCATGTACACATTTGTCCTGAATGGCTCTATGACCTTGGACAAGCCACTCGACCACTCTGAGCCTCAGCGGCCTCTTCCATAAAATACCGACTTGTCCCAAATCCCCTTTCATTCTATAAGGACTCTTGGTTGAAAGTGACCTAAACCAACCCAAGCTTGTGTATTAAAAAGGGGAAGCATTTCATAGAAGGACACGGGGATTTTTATGCATCCAGGCAAGAAACAGAATGCTGGAGATATCTCTCCATCTCTTCCTACTGTGTTCCTGCTTTCTTCTCTGTCTTTAAAGAATGATTTCTCTGCTTCCACATTCCCATGGAGGAAAACCAAGCAGTCAGGTTTACGTATTATGGGTCTAGCCCATCAGAAAGGCCTCAGTCCTAATTCTGAAGTCCTAGTTCTTTTTTTTTTTTTAAAGATTTTATTTATTTATTCGACAGAGAGAGAGACAGCCAGCGAGAGAGGGAACACAAGCAGGGGGAGTGGGAGAGGAAGAAGCAGGCTCACAGCAGAAGAGCCTGATGTGGGGCTCGATCCCATAACGCCGGGATCACGCCCTGAGCCGAAGGCAGACGCTTAACCGCTGTGCCACCCAGGCGCCCCTGAAGTCCTAGTTCTTATTGGCCAGCTTGGTGACTGTCAGTCAGGATAGGCTGGGGGATGTCGTGGTCACAAACAGCCCCCAAACCTCAATGGTTTAAAGTAGTAATAAAGGGAACTTTCTTACACATGCAACACGTGCACCGTGGGTACAGTCGCTCCGTGGCCCAGGATGATCGAGGCTTCATCTCAGCAGACGCGCCCAGGACCTCGGAGACCAGGAAAGAGACAAGGTGGACTAACACGGGCTCTCAAAGCTTCTGCCTGGAAGTCACACACACATGGCTTCCAGCGACATTTTCTCGGTCGGAGCAAGTCAGGTGGCCCAGGCCTAAACTGCAGTGGATGGAGAAGTCCACTCCCACAATGAGCCTGGGATAAAAGCCCGCGGACTACCAGAATGACAACTTGCCCACTCTCCTTCCACCCGCCCCATCACTACAGGAATGCCCACTCTGCCATGGAAATGCTGCTGGCAAAGGAGGCCGAGGTTCTTGGGGGAGGATTCAGTTTCCAGCCTGGCTGGAACTGACTGGCTCCTTTTCTGTGGCGAAAAAAACTATCATCATGGGAGAGAGCGAGAAGTCCCAACAGATACCTGGAGACTCCCTGTGAGTCCCAGGGTGGCCAAGGCCCCCCACCCCCCACACTCTGGGACTTGGGGACCCAGGAGGACAGCCTCCTCCCCAACCCAACCTTTTCCCCCCTCCAAGATGGAAGACATACTTCAGAAGGTTGAGGCTGGGGAGGAGTGGGGGGATGGGAGGGAAACTTCAGCAGATTCTACCTGAGGACCCAGAACATAAATGGTGGCTGTGGCTCCTTGCTCTGGCGCTCCCTGGCTGCCTTCGTCTTCAGAACCCTTGCCTCCGTGTGGTCATTTAGGAGAGGTGCCAGGCAGAGGTGGACTTCAGGCTTCAGAGGCCTGGGTTCAAGCCCCGGCTCTACCACTTACAGGCTCTGTGACCTGGGCAAGTCAGCTAACACCTTGGAGCCTCACTCAGTTTCTTCATCTGTAAACTGGGTTCATTCCAATGTCTGGCCACCTGACAGTCCCTGTAGATCCTTGTGAGGACTGGCCGCTATTGTGGGTGTCATGGCTCTTTGCAGGGGGCGACGCCTGGGCAAACATAAACGGGTTATCTTTGTTGTCATGGCCTTGCTGGGACCCTCTCTAGGGCCTGGCCCTGTCCTGCCTCACGCCTGCCCCTGGGAATGGCCCACCCTATCTCATACCTCCCCACCCAGCCACGAAACAGTCACTCTGCCAGCTCTGGAGAAGAGCTCGTCTCTGAGATTTCAGACAGAATAATTTCTTCTCCCTCTCACGCCTGCCTGTCCGGGAAAAATCACACAACCCACACAGTCCCCCCCATGTGCACCCACACACTCCCAAAGCCATTGTTTCCCTCATCAGCCAGCAAAAAGCTCCTCCTCTCTGTGAAGCACAGCGCGGCACCGGAAGAGGAGGGGAGGCTGAGGAAAGAGGGCTGACACCCCTAACTCAGAGGCATCCCTAGCACCGGGCCAAGGGCTGGCCTCAGGACACGGGCACCAGGCTCCTTCAGACTCCCGCCCCTCCTGGGTCCAGCCTCAAAGCTAGCTCTGCAGCGGGTCAGCCGCCCTGTGAGGCCCACCTTGCTGAGGCCTTGACCCAAGCCGCTGCACGAGCCACACAAGGCAGGAGTGAGTGTCAGTGGCCCCAGTGTTACGGCTGTGGGCTGAGAGGGCAGGGAGTATGGGTCACACAGTCAGTTGGTGACAGGACGAGAAGTCCCAAGCTCTTTCTGCACTGTTTCCCAGAACTTCTTGCCACTAGAGGCCTGGAAGCCAGAGGGCCCAGGAAAGAGTTTCAAGGAGAGCCAAGCGCCACTGGGAGCCCCAGCTTCTCCCTCCCGGCCCTGATGGTGCTCGTCACGGGGCCGGCTCCGTCAGTGGGGTCAAGCCTCAGAGGTCCCCTGGAAGTGCAGGCATCCAGGGACCAGGCTGACTTCCCGAACTGTGAGTGAGTCCACGACTGGACAGCTATGCCTGGAGGGGGCACACCCTGGCCGCCCTGCCCTCCAGTAGGAGGCAGGTTCAAGATCAGGGCCCAGAAGGGGCTGATGTGGGTCCTTCCCCCTCTACCATCAGGGACGCTGGGCCTGGGGACTGATGATGGATTAAGGGGGCTCAGGGAGTGAGGAAATGTGGGGCCGAGGGAAAGGGAAAGGGACATGGACAGAGCACTTTGGGGGAGACTACAGATCACAGACCCTTTTTCTACAACAATGCAGACCTTCGCTCAAAATGTACTTCCACACCCCCTGCTTCCCTCCAGACATGGCCCTCTACCAAAGGGCCTTGAGGAGGAAAGCCAGAAATCTCTGAGGCACCAGAGTCTACCCCTTCTTCTTGCAGCCCCCAGGTGGGTACTGCTCCCCTCAGAGACCGGGGTGGGTTCTCCAGGATAGGGAAGAGAAACTCCCAGAGAAGGAAGGCGGACTGGGAGAGGAAGTGGCCTTCCCATGCTCTGGGAACTGGGGGACACGCCCGCCTCTGCTGTTCCCACAGCTCCCTCCTTCTGACCCCTCCACAAACCCCACACAGCTCCCTCGCCACTGTACCTGGCCCCGCAGCCCATCAGGAGCCAGAGAGAGCACCTCTTCAGGCACCAAAGGGAAGGAAGGGGCTTTGGCGGCCAGCACTCTGAGACAAACCTTGGGGCCAGCCTGGGGGCTGAGAATTAGCCAGTCCCACCATAACCAGGGCCATAAATATGCCATGCTCCTTGACCCAGTAATCCCACTGTTTGGAATTCCTCCCAAAGACATAATTGCAAGGGGGAAAATAGCTATATGTACACAGCTGTTTATAGCAACATTATTTATAATAGGACAAAACTGCAGTCAGCCAAACTGGCCTGCGAGCGGCGGAGCGGAGGGACGATGTGTCAATAAGGCAGCATGTTTACTAGGCAGCCAAGAAAAATGGCAAACTCAGAAAATTCTCTGTGAATAATGCTAAGGGGAAAGAGAACAAAAATGTGTACCCATTGATTCAGTCGACCAATGGTGACTGAGTACCGGGTCTAGGCCATGTACTACTGCTCCAGGCGCCAGAGAGACCACCACGGATGGGACCAAGCCCCTGCCTTCCTGGACGGAGCATTCCGGGGGGGGGGGGCATAGTAAATAAGGAATCATAACATCATCAGGTAAGCGCCTCCCTAAGACCGGAGATGGACAGAGGGACTCCCCCCGGCTCCCCAGCCCCCGTTGCCCTCTGCTGCCCACCGTGGGGTCCTTCCTGTCTGGGAAAGTGGGTCACCAGAATGTGGCCCAGCAGAGGGCCGTGGACTCCCGAGGGAGAAGCCTTCGTCAGGCAGGTGCTAGGCTCAGGAGTGAGGAAGCCAGGGCCACCATGTGGCAATGAGGCCCCAGGCCAAGGGCAGTGGGTACAGTCATCCTAAAGGGTCGGCTCCCCCTAGGAGGGAAATCTGCCGGGGCACTTTTGGGAAGCCCATGAATGTTTGGGGTCTGTGGACAAGCCCGGGGGGAGAAGCAGCCCCCAGAGTGTGAGCTAGCTTTTCTACTAACCTGGCAGGTGGAGCTCGGGATTGACGGTGTCTCGGGGGTTGGGGGTCCGTCCTACCCTAGCATGGCCAGATCTGTATCTAAGATGGGTCCCCTGGTGGCCGGTGGAGGTCAAAGGATAGGAAGGAGGAGTGGAAGTGTGATGGAGAGGTGGGGTGGTCCTAGTGCTGCCCACGCTGTGAGGCCCACTCCCAACACAAGAAAGCCATTCAGACCCAGAGCCCTCCCTTGCCAGGTCCTGCGTGGGCGGGAGAGGTGCATAGAACACTGGAGCTCCGAGGGATGGAGCAGCCGGGTCTCCAAGAACAGGAGGCGCTTTCCATTTCCCTAGAGCCCGGAGGGAGCTTCCTGGGGTGAGCAAAGCTCAGGCAGGAATTGAGGGGCACCCCACCAAGTGCAGGGTCCAGGTGGACCGCTGGCTGTGGTCAGGGCCGGGCAACAGGTAGGCCCCCTCTGTCCTAGCTCTCCTGCCCCAAGCAGAAGCTAAGAGACTCCCAGCTTGGGGCCGTGGGAGGCACCAGGCAAACAGAGAAGTTGGCAAGCTAAACATGCTATTAGCAGCGATGGAGAAGTGACGATTATCTGCACAGCTGTCAGCAGCATCTTCCTGCCCCCTCGAACCCGCACATGGGGAGGGGCCACCTCTCCTCTGCCTTCCCAGAGATGCCCAACCCAGGAGAGAAAGGCGAGAAGGCAGGCTTTCTGGGTTACCATTCCCTAGTGCGGTGCCCTGGCCTTTCCCTGGGGACCTGGCCTTTGTCTGCTGACGGGGGACCCAATGGCCAGGCCCATCTCCCAATCTGTGCCCCTCTAGCTGGGCCTCTGTTTCTCCAACTGTAAGCTGGGGGTGAAAGTCACACTACACAGTGAGATATTTTGTGCAAAAGCGCCTTGTGTAAAAGGGCTAGGGGGTCAGTGCAATTACGATTCTTCCATCAGAAAATCTAATCTTCGGGGGTTCTCATGTTTCATTCACACAGCATCAAACCGAGGCTTGGGAAGGGCAAGCCATCTGACCAAAGTCACACAGCTGCGAACAGAAATAGGTGTCCGTTCCATTGTTGTAGCCGAGAGGAAGCTCATAGAACATCTCCCCCCATTCTGTAAAAGGGGAGCTGAGGTCCAGAAAAGTGGCCCCAGAGCGGGATGGAGGGTGGACAGCACTGAAGGCCAGCACCGCCAGTCCCCGTCAGGGGCCTTCCCAGGCCTTGTCCCCAGCTGGGGGCTGCTGCTTGTGTAGCCCAGGAATGAACTCTCTGCTGAGAGTCGCAGATCAACCCTGGCAGCCCGTACTGGAGCTCCATCTCTGGGGGCTCTTGGACACGCGGTGCCATGGCCGATAGGAATGCACCTCTAGTGCTGGGAGTGTGGGCCCCTCGCCCACCGATGAGGGGTGGACCTTGAGCTGGGCGTAAGGAGCCTGCCCGGGCAGCACAGCGGGTCACGCCTCTGAGAGCTCACGCTATGTGAGGCTCTCGGGAACGGATCGCCTTCCCCCAACCCTGCCCCTCCAACTCCATCAGTCTCCCCACCTGACAGAAGAGAGTGCCCCGGGGAACTGGCTGGGAGGTGAGAGGCGGGCCCTGCCCACCTGCCCATCCCCGCCTCCAGTCAGCCTCGTGAAAGCACTCACACGCACAGGAGCGGGCTAGGGAGACAGGGGTGATGATCGGCTTGTGTGGGAGGGACGCTGAGGGGGGACCGGGTGACTCACAGGACAGTGGGGGACATGAAGTGTGTCAGGGAACCAAGTGGAAAGGAAGGGGGCTGGTGGCTCAGGGACAGTTGGGGAGGGCATGGCTGGTGAAGGAGCTCATTCCCAGAAGCCACTTGGCCACCTGGCAGGACTTAAAAAGCAAGAGGTTTGTGTCCAGTGGGATTCATTCCTGCTGTGAGTAACAGTGTGTGAACAAGGGAGAAGCTTCTTTCTCTCTCACATCTGCCTGTGGTGAGCCTGGAGCTGACCGAATGGCTCTGCTTCGTGAGGGAGGGGGTCTCGGAGGTCGGGAGAGCCCCCAGCCCAGCCACGGCCCTCTGACCTCCCAGACAGCACCTGCGGTAGCCCTGCCTCCCTTCCCTCTGCCTGCCCTCAGCTGGGTGCCAGGGCGCCAGGGAAGAGGGTGGAACGGCAGAGCCCGTGCTATCAGGGAGCAGGGGCCCCTCCCACAGACACTCAGGGAAGGCTCTGCCTCCGGCCCCCACTCTTCCCCCGACTGACCCATCCCCCAGCCTGGGCCTCAGGGCCACAGCCAGGACAGGGGTCAGCTGCTTCTTCCTCAGTGGCCGGGTGAAGCCTCTAAGAGGAAGTACTGGGAACACCCAGGGCCATCAGCAGAGATCGTTTTGGTCGGCCTCCTTCTTCTCTCTTAGAGCCTCCTCCCCAGTAAGATGCCCTGGGCCCTTGGCCCTTTCTGGACTAATGATGATTCTGTCGACCTCCTCCCCCTGTGGCCTGAGTGTCTCTGCCTTGCTATGGGTGTCCGCATTGTAAAATAGAGGAGGGTGGTGCTTGATCCAAAGGAGCGAAGCTCTCACAGGGAGATTTCAGGCCCTGATGGGGAAGAGTTTGGGGTGGGACCCCCTGCCCCACCCTGTGTCCTGAGCCTATCGGCTCGGAGGCCACTGCCCTTTCCCCTGCCATCTGCAGACTCCCCACGGAGACCACCAGCCTTCAGGGAATCACTGAACAACTTGGATCGCTGCTCTTCTGGGTGACCCTGTGCCAGTTACCCTTCCCTCCTCCCTCTAGGGGATAACGTGAGGACTGCTGTGTTTGTGTGCGTGCGTGGATCAGCTTCCCAGCACTCAGGCTACACCACCACTACCCTGGCCACACTGCTTCATGCTGCCGCCCTTACTCATCAGCCTAGAAGACACTGCTGGTTGTCTAACAAGGGCCATTCCCAGGTCCTCTATTTCCATCCTTCTTCCTTACTGGCCCATTCAGGCTTCCATTAGAGAGAAAATGCCGGGCACTTGCTTTTTCAGCCCCCCTTTTCAGATAAGTCCTGATTCTAGGTGAAGGGACCTGGGGGGAAGTCTGCTGAGTCTTCTGGGGAAACTGCCCATTTGCTGTCTTTGGATGTGTGAGGACATGTTGTCTAGTGCTGTGGCAGCCATCTTGTGACCATGAGGAAACAAGTCCAAGGTGGAAAAAATGGTCCTTATCTACATCATTGCTCAATTAGCCAGCCCTGGCAATGCCCTGCCTCTATTTGTGATGTGACATAATAAAACATCATGTGCATTTACACATTATAGTTCGGCAACTCTCTTACTTGCTGCCACAAATAGTCTAACACAAAGGCCAAGCACCGTCTGGTGCCCATCTGCCTTTTCAGCCTCATCTCCCACCACAACCCTTATCATGCATCTCTAGGTGAAATATGTTTTGCTTCCTCTTTGTTTAGCCTGTTGCCTATAGGCCCCCTCTGGTCTCTTCTAATTGGTGGACTCTTAGCCATCCCTCAAAGCCCAGATCAAATTCTCCCTCTTCTGCCAACTTCTGCGCTCCCCCAGGCAGAACCCAAGGCCCCATTTTGCTACTTCAAAGGCCTTCACTGTAGAATTTCCACAGAATTCTCTGTCCACTTTTCAGCTGGCCACCCCACTGTGAGCTCCTCAATGTTAGAGACCCCTTCTCCTTTATCTGGGTCTCCCCTAGCACTGCACACTGGTATGCTACAGATGCTTGGTAAATGCTAAATGTTGAATAAATGAAGACCCTGCTTCGTCTGCCTCCTCCAGCCCTCAGCTCTCCTGATGTTCTTGCCCAACTGGGCAGGAAGGTGGTAGGTCTCTCACTCCCCAGGGCAAAGGCTGCCAAGGTCACCAGACTGGTGAAAGCAGAGTGAGGACTCCAAGCTGGGTTTCCTGGCTCTTGTCCAGGGATCTTTCCAGAACTGAGTGAGGGCAACTGGGTGTGTTTCAGAGCTAGCATGACAGCTGTCCAAATTGACAGTAAGGGAAGCAGGAGCTGGGGGAGCAGAGGGAACTGTCAGGTGCTGAACAACGCTGCCTGCCAGCCTCTGAAGAGCAGAGAGGATGGGGAAGGGAAGGGAGCTTGGTGCTGGGAAGGGGCCTGGGACCTTCTCCCCCAAGTACACCCCCTCCCCCCGCCCATGCTGGGTCAAGCCTCACAGCAGGCAAAGGTGTGGACCCTCCAGCTGGTGGGCTCAGGGTCCACCAGGGCCCCTTTGGGAACGCAACAAGAGTGGCTTGGGGGGCTTTGGAGACTGGAATGGTGCTTTGCCCACGTGGGGAGGGGGCAGGGATCCATGTCAAGAGCACCACCCATTTCTGAGGATGAGGGCCAGGCTCCTGGGTCCAGCCCTGCTCCTCTGAAGCTAACTGCAGGATTGGTAAGTGCTGTGGCCTCTGAGCCCCGCTAGAGGCCCATGGAGCTGGGATCCCGAGAGCTGAGCCGCCCTAGCCATAGAACGAGCTTCTCCGGGCCTGGCTCCTGCCTGAGTCCAGCCAGTGAGGCCTCTGCGGGCCTTCCTTCAGCTGCAGACAGATCTGCCTTCCTGAGACCTGAGCCTCCCAGGCAGGGGGGCAGTGGAGGAGGTATGGGGGGAAGGGGGGCTCAGAAGCTACAGCAAGGAGTCTTATTTTTTATTTACTTACTAGGTTTTTAAGATTTTTTTAAGTTGCTCAAGAACGTCTCTTTGTAAGAGAAAACACACACACACACACACACACACACGCACTCACGCGCGCAGACACTTGAATATTCTAGACAATGCTAATGTGTCTTTTAACTACTTTCTGTTCCCCAAAACAAGTTTCTGTCCCCAGAGATAACTTCAGCCAGTATTATTTTTTTCATAAAAATACTCCATGCAAAAATATATACCCGTTCATGGCAAACAATTGAAACAAATACCAAATGTCTAAGATGAAATGTTTCCTTCTCCCCAATAATCATTAATATTTTGGGGGGTCATCTTCTGAATCTTCTAAATTTCATATACAGGAACAAGATATTCGTTATTTTCTCATAAAATATATATTATTTTTCTGCACCAATAGGGTCCTGTTCTGCATGTGGTCCTACTTCTGGCTGTTCTCACACACGCTCTCAGAGGTTTCTCCTTGCACACCCAGAGGGAGTCCTTGCACACCCAGAGGGACTCTGCAAAGGTGGGCTGCTGGGGTGTCCCCCCCCCC
>NW_024426774.1:34112887-34114517 GCF_017311325.1 Ursus maritimus | reverse complement strand
CCCCCCCCCCGCCCCAACGCTTGCACTATGACAAACCCTGCCCCTGGGGTGGGCCCCTCCCCGTGGTTCGAGGAGCCAGAGGAGGAGCTCCGGGTGCTCAGTGGTCAGGCCCCTTCAGTGCTCCCGGTGAGTGCCCACGATGGGCACTCACTCGCAGGGTCCCGGGCTGGCTGCCGGTGACCTCAGGCCTGCCACCAACCCTGAGTTTCTCCATAGGAGGTAGGGGTGGGAGTGATGGGTGAAGTCAATCCAGTTCCTTCGTGCCTCCCCATGGTGAGCAGGGAGTCACATGTCCTTCCCTGCGTCTTTCCCGCTGACGGCCCCTCCCCCACAGCGTGAGCCTGCTGAGGGTGTTTGCTGGGCACCAGAAACCCCCAGCCAGAATCACAGGCAGGGCACCACTGTGCCCGCCCCCTGCACTTCACCCGTCCACTCCTTCTAACACCAGGAGTCCTGCAACAATGTCACAGACCAGGAGGCTGTGTGGCGCGCGAGGCTCAGCAAAGGGGGCTGGGGTGCTACCCATGCCCCACCCCCAGCCGAGGCAGAAGGAGGCCCCAAGCCAGCTTGGCTGTTCCCCCATTTCTCCCTCTACTGCTGCTGGTTCAAAAAATAAAATAAACACCCTCTCCGCCAAAAAAAAAAAGGGGGGGGAGAAAAAAACAACAGTAGAAAATTGAATATTCCTGAGATGGAGATCTTCTCAAACAAGAGGCAGCTGCTGGAGGTGAGCTTGGCAGAGGCAGGGGTGGGCTTTTTTTTTTCTTAGTATTTTCCATTTCACCGCGGGAGGTGCCTCTTGTTAAAATACATTCCTGGAATGTGATCTCCCTGTGCTTTGCTGATAATTAAAGCTGCTGTTTGTTAGTGTTTTCTTTGCCTATCTGCCGTGTTTGTTTGTAATGATTGCTGGGGGTTTCTGGGTGACAGGATGTTACAGTGGGGGTCGAGAGAGGGACGTGCGCGCAGGGTGGCGGGGGGAGCTGCCCCAGCAGCTGGCGGCCAAAAGGGTCAAGCAGCTGGGGGGTCAGAGCCTCCCTGGAGCCTGCCAGCCGCTGCAAGAACCTGGGTGAGCCCTCCGGCCAGCATTAAGTGTGACAGCAGTGACAGGACGCAGCAGGCATCGTCAGACTTACCTTCCCCGTCTGCACCTTTTCTCGGGGAACTTTGGAAGAGATGGTCCATCCAAACAAGGCGGGAGCTCCCAGCAACGCTGACGCGGACTTCCGTGGGGCTGAGCAAGAGGCAACGGGGCTCTGGATGATGGTTCCCCAACGGTCCAGGTCCCTCAGCCGCGCCCAAGTCACTGCTTTCCCCCGCGGAGCCCATCACGCAGGGCTCGGGGGCACCCCGGGTCTGGCCGCGGCTCCTTGGTGTGCGCTCGCCGGCCGTCGCAGTCTGGAGCCCCGAGTTAGGAGAAATCCCGAGGCTGCCTGGAGGTTCAGCAGGAACAGGTGTGCGATGGGAGCCGGAGTGCTTACGCGTGGCCAGGGAGCCGCCACGCCTAGCGCGAACCGTCTGTAAGGTCGTCCTTGCCCGGGGTCATGGCTTCTCTGATCAGATCATGGCTTCTCTGATCAGACGGCAAGTCCCGCAAACAAGGCCACGCCCCTCCCCTGCACCCCGAGAC
>NW_024426774.1:34073004-34112877 GCF_017311325.1 Ursus maritimus | reverse complement strand
GGGGGGGGGGGGGGGGGGGGCAGACAAGGATCTGGTGGCCTCAGGGGTCCGCTCCTGAGCCTTTTTGTCTGAAAGCCCATTCCCTGGAGTAGAATGCAGCCCAGGGGAAGGTGCCAGGAAGACAGGCCTTCTAGGCTGTCCCCCACCATCCCATGCCCTCCTCCTGGTCCCTGAGGGAGTGGCACCCACGACTCTGACAGTCGGCACTGGCGGCTGGCAGTGTGGCGCCTCACTCCCTCGGTGCCCCTCCCGAGAGCGCAAGAAGCCTCCTTTCATTACCACATAACTACTGCCATTTGAGAGGCTTTGCTCCCTTATTTTAGAAATAAACAGTTTTAAATCCTGAAAGCAAGAAAGGAGCACACCAGCTTGGGCTTCTCCCTGGTCAAGGGACAGGGGCAGGGCAAGGCTCCCGAGAGGGGCGCCAGTGTCCCCGGGCTCCCTGTTGGCCTTGTGGACGCAAGCTCAGAGGAACAGCGGCTAGGCCAGCTCCTCAGCGGCCGAGGGAGCGCAGGGCCGGCTCACCTCCCGGCCCCAGCGTGAGTGTGGGAAGTTGCCATGGGGCCCACCAGGTCCTCCTAACTACTTCTGACACCACGACCATCCCCACCCAAGCACCCCTGACCCTCACCACGGCCTGGGGAGGCGGGCGGCGCTGGGACCCTCACTCCCCTTTACAGTGAGAAAACAGGATGCTCAGTGGCCCGGTCCGCCAGGTGGTAATGGGAGTGTAAAGAGTAAGGATGACAACTGTCATTAACTGAGCACATCCCTCCATATACGCCGCTTCCCTTACTCATCACCGTGGCCTGCAAAGCTGGTGCCGGTCTCCCATTTTATGGGGAGGCTCAGAGGCATTAGGCCAAGGGTCCCAGTTCACCTGCGCCTATTTGCCGATCTGGGATTTGAAACCAGAGTTCTGCCTTTGTAGCTTCTCAGCCTGCCTGTTCCTCCGTCTCCCAAGGGCACTCAGGGACAGGGTGCCACGCCATCCCACGGAGGTGACAGAACGCATGTCCTGAACTGTGACCGGAAGCAGGCACTGTGCCTCAGAGAGGGGGTGAACAAGAGGGACCAGACACGGTCCTTCCACCAAGGGGGTTTTCAGGGAGCAAGGGAGACCCCCGAGGCAGCTGGAAACGGCTGTCCACCATCGCGCTATGGGGAGTCGCGGGGAGCCACTTCAGTGATGGAAGTGGTGTGGCAGGCCGAGAAGCAGGAAAGGACAGCAGGGGTGGAGGGGGCACCTGGACAAAGGCACGGAGGTGCGGAAGGGGAGGGGCATTTGGGAATTGGCGAAGCTATTGGAGGTGGCTCTGAGGCCTAATGTTCGGGAGAAGCTGAGAAGGAACAGCCCCTCTGGCAGGGGTCCCCTACTTCCCTCTGGGGCCCCATCCAGGGAAAGCACTGCTGCCCTGGGCAGGCCAGGGAAGCAGCCAGGGTTCTCGCAAGCAGAAAAGTCTCCTCCAGCCCCTTGCAGGAGGCAGCCTGGGGGATGGGCGAAACTCAGAGTCCATCCCACTGACTGGCCTTCCTTCTCTGCCCCATTTCCTCACCTAGAAATTGGAGACCCCCATACCTGGGGTTCTAATCTCCTTCTAGACTGGTCATAAGAGCCAAAGATGGTAGCAAAGCCACTCTTGTAAAGCGAACTCACTCGAAGGATGTAAGTGAAAAGGGCTAGGATGTCAGAGATGAAGGACTTCTGAGCCATTCTTGTGTCCAGCCTTCAGTTTACAGAGGAAGAAACAGGCCCAGGGAGGTCATCTAATGTGCCCAAGATGAGCCAGTGAGTTAGAGCAGGGACAGAACCTTGCCTTCTCTTGTACACCATGCTGCCTGCAGCCTGGCAACTCTTTTCTCACCTCCTTTGCCTGAACCTGGCTCCAAATCCTTCTCCTCAGCCTGCCATACTGGATGGGACCACATCATTAGGACAGTTTCTTGGAGGTGGTTAATCTGCATGCCCTTTTAGGAAGGCTTTAAATGTGTATCAGCCACTCACACCTTAGTATGAATTAGTTTTAGCAGCTGCTTTCCCCCAGAGCTAACAAAGGAAGGGCACTGGTGGGATGAGGATTTTTTAAAAAGGGGCAGAGGAAGGGATAACTGTAGATTCTCTGGCTTTGTTCAAGGAAGACAAGCTTAAATGGGCCCCAGGCAGCTGTTCTAGTACAAAGAGGAAGACTGCTTTCAAGTCCAATTTCTCAAATTAATTCTCTCTAAGCCCCAAATCCTCTCTCTGCAAAACAGCAGCAGTGAATGAAATCAGAAGTCCCTTCCAGGCTGACATTCTGGTTTCCCCCACCACAAGGAGAGGGTCCCGGAAAGAGGGTGGGCAGTCTTCCAGCTCCCCACCGTGCCCCTCCCCACCGAGTCCCAGGACGGGAAGGCCAGGCTTCAAGGCCCTTCATCTCACAGGCCAAGCCCTGTTGCAGCTCCGATGCAGGCATGAAGACGGGCTCCAGCAGGAGTCAATCACGCAGGGAAATTCCTGCCTTGGCAGCACCACAGGAAGCGGACTGGACCTCTCAGCCCTGCTCCACCTTCAGCTCTTAACAGCCTCCTCCAGGGAGCAGGACCTGACTCCCCAGTGACAAAACATAAACATCCGCTCTACTAGTGTCCTCCACAGCTTACAGACCTCTGCATAGTTCTCTCTTTTCATGTTAATAGTACTTAAGTACAGTGTCATTAACATACAATGAAGCATACGAATCTTAAGTGTACAGCTCGATGAGTCTCTGCAAATGGGTTCACCCCGCAGTCATCGCTCACATCAGGATAATAAATGAGTCTTGCAACAATATAATTTATTTACCCCTCTCAGTCCTCTGGGCCAGTGTTACCATATATTTACTTCTGCATTCTTACAATTTTTTGCTTTAAACAGTCAAAAGTCTTTTATAAAATGTGGGGGCAGAAATCAATCTGTTATATTCATCCACACGTTTACAATTTCTGATGTCTCCCTTTTCTTGCTGGTAGTCTGGATTCCATCTGGGATTGTTGCCCTTCGCCCGAAGAACTTCCTTTAGTATTTCTCGTAGTGTAGGTCTCCTAGCAATGGATACTCCAAGCTTTTATTTGCATCTATGTTCATGAAAGGTATTGATCTATAGTTTTCTTTTCTTGTGATGTCCTTGTCTGATTTTGGTATTAGGGTGATTAGGGCCTCATAAAATGAGTCAGGAAGTACTCCCTCTGCTTCTATCCTCTGCAAGAGACTGTAGAAAATTGGTATAGTGTCTTCCTTAAATGCTGGGTAGAATTCACCAGCGAACCCATCTGGGTCTGGTGCTTTCTGTTTTGGAAGGTTATTGGTTATTGAATCAATGTCTTTAATAGATATAGGCCTATTCAGATTGTCTATTTCTCCTTGTGTGAGTTGTATCTTTCAAGGAATTGGTCCATTTTGTCGAGATTATCAAAGTCTGTGGGCATACAGTAGTTCATAATATTCCTTTATTATCCTGCTAATAAAGGATCTGTAGTGATGTCCCCTCTTTCATTTCTGATATTAGTAATTTGTGTCCTCTCTCTTTTTTTTCTTAGTTAGACTGGCTAACGGGTTATCAGTTCTATTGATTCTTTCAAAGAACCAGCTTTTGTTTTCATTGATTTTCTCTTGATTTCCTGTTTCCAATTCGATTGATTCTACTCTGATTTTTACTATTTTCTTCTGCTTATTTTGGATTTAATTTAATCTCCTTTTTAAGTGTCTTAAAGTGGAAGCTTTGATGATTAGTTTTAGATCTTTCTTCTTTTCTAATATATGCATTCAATGCTATAAACTTGCCTCTAAGCATTGCTTTTGTTGCATCCCACAAATTTCGATAAGTTGTATTTTTACTTTCATTTAGTTCAGAATATTCTAACATTTCTCTTGAGATTTCATTAACCCACATATTATTTAGAAGTGTGTTGTTTGATCTCCCAATATTTTATGATTTTCCAGCTATTTTTCTGTTATTGATTGTCAGTTTCCTTTCTTTTTATCTGAGAGCAGATATTGTATGATTTCTCTTCTTTTATATTTGTTTAAGCGTGTGTTCTGGCCCAGGTTGTAATTTGTTTTGGTGAATATTCCATGTGACCTTGAGAATATGTATTCTGATGTTAAATGAGTCAGTCTATAGATTTTCTGCCTGATGATTCTGTCCATTTCTTTTGTCTTTTTTTAGAGAGAGAGGTGGGAGAGGGGTGGGGGGAGAGAGAGAGAATCCTAAGCAGGCTCCACGCCCAGTGTGGAGCCCAATGTGGGGCTCAAACTCACAACCCTGAGATCATGACCTGAGCCAAAATCAAGAGTCAGATGCTTAACTGACTGAGCCACGCAGGGGCCCCGATTCTGTCACTTCTGATGGAGAGCTGTTGAGCCTCCAGCCGCAACAGTAGATTCACCTGTCCCACCTTCCAGTTCTGTCAGTTTTTTCCTGACGTATTTTGACACTCTGTTGGTAGCTGCATACGCCTTGGGGATTGTTATGATTTCTTGGAGAACTGACTTCGTCATCATTATGTAACGCTCCTCTTAATTCTTGGTGACTACCCTTGGTCTGAAGTCGGCCTTGCCTGAAATTAATATAGCGATCCCTGCTCTCTTTTGATTAGTGCTCACGTGGTGTATCTTTCTCCGTTTACTTTTAATCTATGCGTGTCTTTATATTTCAAGTGGGTTTCTTATAGACATATGGTTGCATCTTGTTTTTTTTATCCGCTCTTATCTTCCTCTGTCAGATTGCTAGTCTGAGGGGTTATCTCACTGATCTTATCAAGAGTTGAGCAAGATGGCAGCTGGGTTAGTTTCGGTTCACTGAGGTTTTAACATTTCAAGAGTGAGTTCAGCTCCCCTCCCCCTTGAGCAGGGCTTTGGATTTAAGCCCTGTGAGATACCTCTCTCACCTCTCTCTCTCTCTGTGTTTCTATCTATCTACTTATCTATCATCCATCTATCATCTCTCTCTGCTTTCCAACCCCCAGCTGATGCTTATTCAGCCAAAGCTCCATGGAGGAGAATTGGCAGGCCAGCTAGTAGAGGATAGCTCTATATTTGGGGCTCCTCTAGATTATTTTATTTTTTATTTATTTAAGATTTTTATTTATTTATTTTGAGAGAGAGAGAGAGCATGAGTGCGGGGAGGGGCAGAGGGAGAGAGAGACTCTCAAGCAGACGCCATGCTAAGAGCAGAGCCTAACATGGGGCTCGATCTCATGATAGTGAGATCATGACCTGAGCCGAAATCAGGAATTAGATGCTTAACTAACTGAGCCACCCAGGTGCCCAAGGGGCTCCTCTAGATTCTGATAGACCAGACGAGCTCACCCAGTGTTGACAGTTTGGACATTTTCTCCTTTCCCAGCAAAGTCCCTCCGCCTGTCAGGCCTGTTCCTTCACTTCCCAGTTTAGGCAGCAACCCCCACTCAGGCAGTGTGAAAGCAGCTGCCAATCTCTTCTCTCCTGAAAGGCTTTGCCCTCTCTGTAATTTAGTTCACTTAGCGTGTGTGTGTGTGTGTGTGTGTGTGTCTCCACAGCTTTCCTAAGGCTTTAAAGGAAACATTTAAAAATTTTTGTCTGCTGTGCTCTTCAGTTTGGATAATTTATTTCAATCTGCCTTTGAGTTCCCAGATCCCTGTTGCTATGGCAGGAACAATGGTCTGTCACCACCTCCCATATCCTACCAGAGCTGTCCCTATTATCTCTTTCCAGCCTCCCATCAGCTTGTGAATTGGCCAGGTCAGGGATTGGCATCATCGTCCCTGTTTCACAGCTGAGGTCACAGAGGACAAGAAGGATCTGTAAATGCTCAGAAGACAGAATGAAGGCCATACTGGAACCCCAGTCCCCCAGCCCAGTGCCCTTCCCCACACCGCTGTGCCATGGGGCTTCTGCTCAGGTGATCAGACTCCTTGTCCTTCCAGCTCTAGGAGGGCCATCAAGCACTGGACCCTGGGGTTCAGGTCTCCCTGGCCCTGTGTCCACTCCTGCTCTCTCAGATTGGAGGGAAGGCTCAAGCAGCCCCAGAGAGGCGCGGGTATGCTCCAAACTGAAGGGGCCTATAGGACACCCCACCCCAGAAGCCCTAAGGGGAGGCTGTATGTACCCTTTGTACCTTTGCCCGACTCATCCTCCAAGACACACGTCTAACTTGTCCTCTGGCTCCATCAAGACTCTAAACAGCCCTGCATTTTCATCCCCAGCCACATGAGTTAAACCCTCGAAGCCCAGTTTCCCAGGGCCAGTAGCTCAGCTACTAGCTAATTCCACACAGGCTTCGTTGTTGGACCTGGGACTCCTCTCTGGTGACTGGGTCCTCATCTGCTACCCCTTTCCTTCCAAGAAATGTAACAGCCCGCAGAAAATGGCTCTGTTTATGACATGTACAATTTTGACCTTAAGTGTTTGCTTAGTGCCTGCTGCATGCCAGGCTTTGGGCAGTATTAATGCCACGGTCCTTCGTCTTAAATAGGAAATCTGGGGGTGCCTGGGTGGCTCAGTCGGCTAAGCATCTGCCTTTGGCTCAGGTCACGATCCCTGGGCTTGTCCTGATCGAGCCCAGCATTGGGCTCTCCGCTCAGCAGGGAGCCTGCTTCTCCCTCTCCCTCTGCCTGCTGCTCCCCCTGCTTGTGTACTTTCTCTCTCTCAAATACATAAAACCTTCCAAAAAAAAAAAAAAAGGCAATCTGGCCAAACTCTGCAAACATCTGAAAGACCTGCAAACATTCTTTCTCCCTGCCCCAGTCCCCTGGCCATGCTACCTTCAAGGGCCACTTGTGCTCTGGGCACTTGGGGCCTATCTTTCTGGATGTGCAAGGTCACTTTCCCAAAATTAATTATTGTCATGGTCCAGCCCTGTCTTCCTAAATCCTACCTCCCCCTCACAAATTTAGAAATAAAAGATGTCTCAAGATGCTCCCTGATTTGAGGGTGATGGTGACCGATGATCTTGAAAGCCAATGAACGATCTCATCTCCCAGGACCAGGTCACCACCCCCAACCCCTTCCCTGGAGCACCCTGGGCTGGATCCTTTGGGCAAGGCTGTTGTGCTCACAATGGGACTTGCTGCAGGGTCTCAATATCAGACCCCTGGGCCTGTCATGACCCTAACAAACTCATACCACGGGCAGAAGGCACGAGGAGAGTGCGTTCGATAGGTGCTTTGGAGTGGAGAGGCCTGGATTTAGATCCTGGTCGCCCCACTTATTGACTGGACTTGGGCATTTGGTTTCCACCTACCTGGCACCCGGTGAAGACAGGCCAGGGCATGGAGAGCAGAGGCACCAGCCATGCAGAGAGCGCTCACTTCCAAGCCCTGTGTCCTCCACTGACCTTGGCCAGGTCTGGACTGGCCCAAGCGCGGCTCCTCAGTGGTAGGAAAGCTTCCTGCTGCCCCATTGGAATGGCCTCCCTCCCCAAAAATGCAGGTTTGAGGTTCACAACCAATGTTCAAGGCCACCAAAGGGCTCTTTAATGCCCATAGGGGAAAGCTTTGGAGTCATGCAATCTTGTTCAAATACAGCCCTGCCATTTATCAGCCCTGTGACCTTGAGCAATTATTTAACATCTGTGCAGCCCAGTTTCCTCACCTGAAAGGAGGAAGAGGATGATACCTGAGATTAGCCGGCTCGTATAGGATGCCTCGTGCGCAAATAGGTGTTTAGTAATGTCCGCTGTCTGCCCCCCTCCTTTCTCTCCACTTCCCAGGTCCAAGAAAGTCCAGAAACCTGTGGACACAGTCAAGCACTCACCGTCAGTGACCTTTGAAAAATCAAGGAGACATGCAGGGTGCCAACAGGGAAGTGATGGGGAAATGTTGTACCCACATCAAAGGGATTGAAAACCCTGCATACAGATAAGCTTGAATTTCATCTCTATAAGATTCTCAAATTATTCAGTGGCTTTACTTACAAGAACTGGAAAACGGCATCTGCAGGCTCTTCTGGAAGGAAGCAATGGTCACCAACATGCAGAGGTCCTCAGCTGGTCATGCCAACACAATCCCCTTCCCGTCTTTGACATTTGACTGGCATTAGGAGGAAACGTGGCATTTCTCAATTTGACAGACCATCACGGGTTATAGCTCAGTGGTTCATTTACACAGATGACGGAACGACTAATTATTCACAGAGTGGGCTTTAATACTCAGCCATAGGGCTCCATCCTGCCCCGAGAGCTTGGCAGTGAATTGGATGGGCCACAGTATCCCTATTAACCAAGCCCGCATATCACACTGGCTAGAAAGGCTAGTGCGTTCGTTGAATGATGAGATCCAGATTCAAAATTCACCCAGGAATGTGGAGCAGTGGGTGTACTCTTAGACACTGCTGGTGGGAGGGAAGAGAATACAGCCA
This sequence comes from Ursus maritimus, assembly GCF_017311325.1. NCBI lineage: Eukaryota > Metazoa > Chordata > Mammalia > Carnivora > Ursidae > Ursus > Ursus maritimus. The sequence continues at coordinate 34,104,524 of NW_024426774.1, read as the reverse complement.
CTTTGGAAAAAGATCTGTCAGTTTCTTATAAAATTAAATATACATCTACATAAGAGCCAGCAATTACAATATTAAATATTTACCCAAGAGAAACGAAGACATATGTCCACACAAAGGCTCAGACACACACGTTCTTGGCAGGTTTATTCATAATAGCCAACAACTGGAAATGGCCCAGCTGTCCATCAATAGGACAACAGATAAACAAGTGTGGTGTAATCATACAACAGAACATTACTCAGCAACAAAAAGGAACAAGCTACAGATACATGCAGCAATCTCAGTGATTCTCAAAAACATTATGCTGATTAAAAGAAATCCGATGCTGTCAGATTCCATTTATATGCGTTTCTAGAGTAGGCAAAACCCATCAAAACAGCCCTTGCCTCTAGAGGGTTGAGATAGACGTTGCCAGAGCAAGGCTTGAAAGAGCTTTCTGGGGAGATGGTAATGTTCTCTATCTTCGTAGCAGTTTGGGCTACACAGGTGTTTGCATTGGTCAAAACCTGTGACTTGTGCATTTCATTGTATATACAAAAAAAAAACGGAAATAAATATTGATCTCAAATCAATGTATGCATGCTGAAATGTTTGGGGGGAGCAGGAGAAGAGTGCTGATGTCTGCAACTTACTTTGAAAGTTATCAAAAGCTAAGATGGAGTGACAGATGGGGAGAATGATGCATAGATATGTGATAAAGCAAGGATATTAAGATAGAAGTTGTAGAATCTAGGTGGTGAGTATACAGTTGTTCACTATCCGATTCTTTCCACTTTTTTGCATGTTTGAAAATTTCATAAGATGTTCAAAAAATTAAGGGGCTAGGGAGATGACCGAGAATCAGGGTGAAATTGAGCGCCAGTGAAGCACGATGGTCTCTGCAGGGGTGGGTGCTTCTTTGCTTGCGCGGGGAATGAGAGAGTCCTGGTTTACCAGCTATTCACATTCACAAGAAATGTTCAGTTCACATGTTTATTATGAGCACATGTGCTGCTCCTGTAAGAGACGCTGAATTACCAGATGGTTCCATAATCCCTGCTCATGGAGGGAGCATCCACACTGCTCCCGTCCCCTTGACACTGGAGATCCTACTTGGGAGAGACATTAGCAAATGAGTGTGTATCAGTCAGGACAGGCTGCATTTTACTGCAGTAACAAAGATCTCCAAATCTCAATGGCTCCTCTCTCATGTTCCATGTTCACCGTGGCTCTGATCCATGTCATCTTTGCTCTGGAACCCAAGCTGACGAAGCAGCCTTTATCTGGAAAGTTCCTCTATCTGGTGACAGGGAGAAGAGACATGGCAAACCACAGGCTGGCTCTTACATCTTGGGCCTATAAGGGACATGTGACACTTCTGTCCACATACTATTGGCCTAAGCCAGTAACATGACTCCACCTCGGTTCAGCTGGACGTGGATGCCCCCCCCCACCCCGTGGGGAGAGGTATAGTGACCGTGGCCAACAGTGACTTGCTGAACTCCAAGAACTCCATTAAGATGGTGTGAGATCTGGGAAAGGTGAGGCGACTATGGGAGAGGAGGCTGAAGGACGACATGACGGTTTTCTTCAGACACTTCGAAGGACACAGGACGAGACTTGCTCTGCATTGCTCCAGAGGGAAGCCCGAGGACATTTCCGATGGCTAGGAGTGACTGGCTTTGGGTCACCACGGGAAGCACTTTCTAACAAGGACTGCCCAGCAACTGGGAGCAAGGAGGGCACGAATAACTTGGGCACCCGCACGGGCCCAGCATGGTGCCCAGCACTGGGAGATATTGTCGCATTATCACCCTCTCTGTGCACCTGAAAATACTCGGCCAGCTGCCCACAGCACAGTGAGTCCCCGCCCTCAGAAGGATGTGAACAGAGCCTGGATGGCTGTGTGACAGTGCTGCATTGGAAGGGGGAGGTCAGAGGGTGCCCCCCAACCCTGCCAGAGTTCCCTTGGGTGGGGGCACCTGGGAGGGACACTGTGCTCTCTCTTGCTGACACCTGCCCCTCACAGAGCTGCTTCCTGGGAGGCGGCCACGAGGCAGGAACTTCCAGCCTTGGGCAGCAGCCCAGGGCTCTGAGACCTGGAATGCTGGCCAGGACTAGTACTGAGCACCTATGACCTTGGCGAGGGATCCAGCTGCAGGGGAGGGGGCACCGAACTAGTGCACTTGTGAGTAACTCGAGCAGCTGGGTCTGGTCTGCACCTCCAGGTCTCTGAGATACCGGGAGCCAGCTGTCCGGTGTGGCTCCCACAGCCTACTCAGGGCCTTACCGCTGAGCCACACTCCCACGGTGGGCCACACTCCCATGGTGGCCCTGCTGTATGTAGAGAGACTGGCTCTCTCACTGTCGATTTGCTTCTCAAAAGTATCAGACCCGTTGTGCCGTTGCGATAACCCTTCTCATGAGGATAGTACTTTCCAATTGGAACGGCTGCAGGTTCCAACCCTGTGTCCTGGACAGGGCAGGGATCCAGTCTTAGGCTCACACGCACTCCAGCCCGCGTGCTAGTTTGGGAGGAGATGCAAAAGAGAAGGGCCCAGCCCGCAGCCCAGACACCTGCCTGCCCGTGGGCCCACTCCGCATGCCCAGCCCAGCTCACTAAATTGGGCTGCAAGACCAGCTCCTCACTGCACCTCCCATTAGGGCCGCACTTCACAGTTTACAAAGTTTCTCCACCTCTAAGAGTGTACCCGACCTCACAACTTCCCTAGAGAGGAGGGAGGCAGCTTGCCCAAGGTTACGCTGTCAGTAGGGGACAGGCAGAGATGGGGACCCACGTCTCCAGTCTTATCAGAACCCAGGGCACCACGCTGCCCTCCCTCCCATCCCCTCGTGGGCCAGCTCTTGGACTGCTTCTAGGCAGGCGGGAAGCACGCCCTCCCCTTTCCCCAGCCCTGGCAGAGCCTCCATGTGCTGGAGTCAATGACCAGTGAACTTGGGCACACACTGTGCAAGGTCACTTGAATCAGGAGGCAGATGAGGTCAAGCTACCAAGGCATTCACAGCGACTCCCCCTCCCTTCCGCCCTGGGGGTCCCTCCCGCCCAAGCCCAGTGCAGAGCCATTGGCCTCCAGGGTGGTGATGCTGGAGAGGCAGAGTACAGGCCTGGCTCAGGGCTGGCCAGCCGGAGGCCAGGGACTGCGGAGCCGCTCACGTCCGCACATTTCTGAGCATCCACATCCCTTGGCTCGCTTCCAGGGACCAAGACTCCCCCCCCACACACACACTGGGGACAGCTGCCTCCCGCACTCAGCCAGAGGTGGCCCAAGAATTCTGGCTGGCTCAGCCTCACACTCCGACCTCAGCAGAGAGGCACGAAGAAGGCCACGTCTTCCGAGCCCTCCCGCCCCTGCCCTGCCCTAGGCCTGCACGGTTGAATGCTGACCCTCGGGGCTGCTGCCCTGCTTGGGTCTCCCCACGCAAGCTCCCTGCAACGGCCTTACAGCCCCTGCAGCGGCTCCCCCTTTCCCTCCAGCCACGGCGCCCTGCCCCACGCCTGCCCCTTCTTCCTAAGTGCCCGAGTCAGGGCGGAGGCCTCTGCTCAGGCCCTGTGATGTGTCACGTCAGACTTATTCCTGTGTTCCCTTCATCCCCCCTGCTCCCCCTGGACCCCATGGAGGTCCTTCCATATCCAGGTATCCTTAGAACTATCTAGTATGACTTCTCTGTGCCTGTGTTCTCAGTTGACGGAAGTGGTTTCATGGCCACGTGGTTTTTCACTCAGCACCGCATTTTTAGGGTCTCCTGGTGACGGCTTGTGACCTTGGTCATGGCTCCTGAGGGCTGTGTGGCTCACACCTGTCTGTTCTCATGTTGGACCGCGGGTGTAATCCCACGCTACGCTGCAAGACACACCCTCGTGAAGGCTCCGGGAGGCCTGAGCGGGAGCCGCCGTGAGCAGCAGCCAGCCCCGGGGTGGCCCCGCAGACCTCCGCAGGTGTCAAACCCTAGGCACCGTCCCATGGCTCCTGAGCCCAGCGCTGGTCACCGCTCTGCCAGCTGGCGCGACGAGAAGAAAGGGAAGGTCTTCGCTCCCTGCCAAGGCAGGAGCCGATGCTGCAAAGGCGGCAAGCTCCGGGTGCAGGGGCCCGGGGAGGTTGCGGCGGGGTCTCCAAGGACAAGGCGAGGAATGGGGGAGGCGGAGAGGAGGAGCCACCGTGGGGGGAGGCCACGCGCCCCAGGGGCAAATTAAGGGTTGTCCAAAATGTTGTCCTAAAGTTATTTGCTTTGTCGGATACGGTGCGACCCCCTCCTCAGAATAACCAGCTGGTCAGAGGCACCCACTGTTCCCACAATGCTTCACGTGAGGGGGCGTCTTAGGGGCCCAAGGACCAGACACCAGTGTGGGAGCCAAAGTGGGAAGCACAGGGGTCCGTGAGCTCTGCCTTGTAGTAACAGACCTCCTAGAGGGCTCCAGGCCCGCCACAGAGCATGGGGTTTGGGGTTCGTGACCGTCTTCTCTGGATCCCAAGGGTGGGGAGGTGCTCCTGACAGCAGGGGGATGCTCCCAGGCAGGTGTGGACATTGTCGAGGGTGTCCCCCCCACATCACAGAGTGCCCCGCCGAGGACCTGGGGGGGGGGGCGGGGGCAGAAACAGCCCTCTGCCATGGTCACCGGTGCTGTATCTGAGCCTGGCTGTGTGTCGAGCTGAGGACCTGTAGATCGGGTCTCCAAACAGGTTTCCCATTCGCCCTCTGGCCAGCGTGCAGGGGGCATCTGCTTTCCCAATGGTGTCCTTTGAAGCACTTTTTTTTTTTTTTAATTTTGAAGAAGTCCAATTTACCCATTTTTTTCTTTGGCTGCTTGTGCTCTTGGTGTCATACCTAAGAAACCATTGCCAATGCAACGTCATGAGATTATGTCTGTTTCCTTGTAAGAGTTTTGTCGTTTAAGTTCTTACATTTAAATCTTTGATCCATTTTGAATTAATTTTCGTATATGCTGTGACACAGGGATCACAACTCATTCTTTACATATCCAGTGTCCCAACACCATTTGCTGAAAACATGATTCTTTCCCCCGTTGGATTATCTTGGTACCATTGTCAAAAATCAATTGGATGTAAATGCAAGGTTTGTTTCTTGATTCTAAGCTCTACTCCACTGATGGGAGTGTAATCTTGTGTCAGTGCTACACAGTCTATAGGATTTTATTTCATTTTTAATTAATTATTTTAAATAGGCTCCACGCCCAGTGTGGGGCTCAAACTCACAACCCGGAGATCAAGAGCCGCACATTCCACCAACTGAGCCAGCCGGGAGCTCCCCATCTCAATCTTAGTTAAGGTAACTTTTTAGTAAGTTTTAAAATCAGAAATTCTCTTTGTTCTTTTTCAATATTGTGTTGGCTATTCTGGGTTTCTTACCTTTCCATATGAATAACAGGATCAACTTTTCCATTTTTTGGAGAAGCCAGGGGGAATTTTGATAGAGATCACGTTGAAACTGTAGGTCGATTTGGGGAATATTGCCACATTAACAGTATCGAAACTTCTGATCCGTGGACATTTATTTTCATTTATTTAGATCTGCTTTCCTTTCTTTCGACAGTGAGGATTTCCAGAGTGTATGTTTTTCACTTCTTTTGTTACATTTATTCCTAAGTATTTTGGTCTTTGATGCTATTGTAAATGGAATTGTTTTCCTAATGTCGTTGTCAGATTGTTCATTGCAACTATATAGATATCCAAGGAGATTCAATATCCTCTTTCTCTCCTGTGGTTCGGTCTCCCTTCTCTCTTGGCCGTGGCCCTGAGCCACCCTAGGTTCCAGCAGCGTCACCCAATGTCACCAGGGTTTCTGCGGGCCTGTGTCCCCACCAGACCATGGCTCCTCAAGGACCTCCTTCCGGCCCAGGGCCCAGTACTCAGGGCACGTTCATCCAGGGAATGAAAGAATAAATGAATAAATGAGTGAATGAGTCAACAGATGGACACATAGATCCCAGCCGCGTGCTGGGTTCTGCATGTTATAGGGCAGCTGCTCCCGGAGCACTGGCCCCAGTCTCCCAGGCCCCAGTCTTGTCTTATACCATCCCCGGAGGTACTTGGGCTCCATGCCCTCCACCCACACTCCAAGAAAATGGAGCCTGGAAGGCAGCTTCCGAGCACTGCGGTTCATTGGAGGTGGAGCTAAGTGAAGGGGGAGGGGAAGTGGGCGGGCACTCGGGGAGAGGAAGCCCAGCCAGTGGCTCAAGGCCTCCCCCAAGGGGCAGGCAGGCTCCAGCCAGGCTGCCAAAAAGTTGAAACAACCCAAATGTTTATCTGTTGATGGGCTGATAAACAAATTGTGGTGTATTTATACAATAAAGTATTATTTGGCCATAAATAGGAATGGAGAACTAGTACACCCTACAAGAAGGACCTTGAAAACATGATGCTAAGTGAAAGAAGCCAGACACAAAAGGCCACAGGTTATGTGAGTCCACTTCCACGAAATACCGAGAACTGGCTAGTCCATAGAGACAGGAAGTAGACTGGCCGTTGCCAGGGCTGGGGGCAGGAAGGGGAACGGAAGGGTGAGAGACAAAGGGAATAGGGTTTCTTTGGGGGGTGATGAAAATGTTCTAATATTGATTGTGGTAATGGTCACACAGCTCTTGAATATACAAAAAAGCCACTGAAGTGTGTACTTTAAATGGGTGAATTATGTGGTATATTACAAATTCTCTCTCAAGAAAGACATAGAATTGTGTATGGATTATATCTCAATAAAGATTTTTTAAAAAATCTCCATGGAGGGGCATCTGTGGTAGCTCAGTGCTCTTTTCCAGGAGAGGAAGGGGCAGCAGTTTCTGGGTCCGGCCCCCCAGCAGCACCACACACCTGCTGGTCACCTTCACAGGCCGTCTCCCCTCTCTGGAGCTTGTCTCCTTGTCTCCAGGATGGAAGAGACCAGGCCGTTTCTGAGCGCCTTTCCACCCTGATGTGTCATGACTCGAAACATGGGAGCCCTTTGAGCCAGCAGCCCCAGTTCCGGAAATCTCACCTGGAGAGCCGTCCTCACGCAGGAGAAAGCTCTATGCTCAAAAAACTGTTCCGTGCAGCATTGTCTGTAATGCTGAAAAGCCAGAAGCCACCTAAGCTTCCAATAACAATAGAACAGTTACATAAACTGCAGTTGTGCCGTTTAAAACGGGGCCTGCAAACCCCGGCAAACATGGGGAATCCTGCTGCTGCGACATGTGGAGCAGAGCGGGGCCAGGGCTGAGTGGGCGCGGGGGGCCGAGACCACGTAAGCGTTACCAAGAGAGCAGCAGGCACAGACTGGAGCTGGCGTGTCGGGGAGAAGCCATGAGACTGAGCACGTCTCCCACTCCTACCTGGAAGCCCACCCACGTCCCAGCAACGGTGTTGGTGTGACCTACAAAGTGGAAGTCAGGTCCCCAGTGTGTGGTCTGTGTGGCACAGGTGACCTGCAGGCTGCCGTTGCCTCGTGGGGCAGGCGGCCTCGGGGACCAGGGAGCTAGGAGGCTGCGGCCCCTCCCCAGGCTGCCTCCAAGTCAGGGTCCCCGATGGGCCGAGCTCCCCCGGGGGCAGCCGCCGGACACCGTGGGGAGCTCCTGCAGGAGAATCCGGCCTGCACACCTTGTAGACATCCTCACCCAGCAGGATTAGCGCCCGAGAGAAACTGGGGCTCCATCTGGGGAGAATCCTTGTCCAAACTGGAAAGGCCTCCCGGACAAAGACTTTGGTGGCTCATGCCACGTCTTGCTCCTCTACTCTGGCACTACCCAGGTCCAAAGCATCAGTGGAGGAGCGAGGAGGAAATGTAGGGGGAGGTGTCACCTCACAGTGCAGCCCACGCAGGCACTGCCCGAGGCGGGGGCTCCCCTTCCCAGCCTTACCCGGCAGCTAGAGCAATGGCGGCAGGGGCAAGCCAGGTCTGGCCCAGTGAACTCAGCACAGCGCTCCTTCCACAGGCCCAGGTCACAACCAACTGCGCCAGAGCCCTGGGGCCCAGTGGGCACGGGCTTTCCTCACCTCCGTGAGTCCTCCCCACTCCTCCCCGACCCCATGCCCCCTATGGGTAGCTCCCTAGAAGCCTTCAGGGCCCCCACCCCCACCCTCCATGTCACAGAGACAAAGGAGGCTGGCCACACGGCCTTACCTGAGCCAAGGGGAGGCCCCACACTCCTGACCCCCTGCACCTGGGAGGACAGAGACAGGAGATGAGGGAGTGAGGGAAGATGGAACATCTGGCTTCCGTCCGGGCTCTGGTCGTGAGAGCCCCTTGCTGTCTGGTGGCCCCTGTTGGTCAAACTCAGCTGTCCTCAGCCCCCCCCCGGTGGCTGTCGGGGCCTGGGGCATGGTGGGGCTGGGGAAGAGGGCAGGGCTCTGGTCCAGGTGAGGGGTCTCACCTGAGTTCTGGGTGGTGCCAGCTGCCTGAGCGACTGCTGTCCTCAGGCCTCGGAGACAGAGAGCCAAGGCAGACAGAAGAACTTCAGTGGCCGGAGCTGCTGGGAGTGGGGCCGAGGCCTGGGCAGGAGAGGCTCCAGGTCAAGGAACTGACTCCTAAGAGCCTTGGGCAGGCTTTCCCATTTTCCAAAGCAGTTTCACATGCAAGGCCTCCAACACTCCAGACTCAGCCCCACCTTGGGAGTCAGGCAGGACGGGCCTTGCCTTACAAACAAAAGAGCCATCTATGGGTCCTACATTGTGCCACACTCTGCATGGGCTGCTGGCAGGCCCAGGCTGGAGAGAGAAAGACAGACAGACAACGGAGGATGGCGCCGTGAGGAAGGAGGCCAGCAGAACGTGTCGACGGGCTGGCCGCCGAGCCCGGGTGTGGGAAGGCTGGGGAGAGAAGGCCAGAAAACAGGAAGGGCACATGGGAAGGCTTAGGGATGATGTCAGATAGCTTCAGTTTCTGAGACCTCACTAAGTGCCCTCCCCTCACTGCCTTACTCTGCCAGATAGGTATTCCTGTTTCATTTCACAGATGGCAAAACTGAGTGTTATGTTAGTGACTTGCCCACAGTTACTCCTAAGATTTCAATAAGTCGGGGAGGGTGAACTGCCATGACAATGAACCACCCCCCAGATCTCTGTAACAGCGCACACTGATTTCTTGCTCACATCACAGCCCTGCGTGAGTCAGGCACCCCCTCCTCCCCACTGTGACTCAGGGACCCAGGCTCCATTGTCCTCTGGTACCACCGTGTCCAGCCCGTGGCCTTGGAGGTGGCTGCAGAGTAGAAATTGAGCTGCGGATTGCCCGTGGGAGAGTTGTACGGGCCTAGTGGAAGCGGGATGTGTCTCTTCGGCCCCCTCCCCATTGGCCCGATTCATCCCTAGGTCAAGGGGGCCAGGAAGTGTGGTCTACCGGGTCCCCAGGAAGAAGGGGAACCCAAGGACGTCAGGGATACTGGATGACTCATTCCTGAGCAATTGACCTTCAACCTGTGTCCTTAACCATAGGCTACGCCTCCCACACGTTCTGGGGGAGCTAGGCACCTTGACCACATGGCAAGCAGCTGGGACGGTTCAAACTCAAGGGTGGGGAAGAAATAGCCCCCAGAGGGCTGCAGGCCAAATGTGAAAGTCTCCAGCATTAGGGAGGCATCTGGACTTTCTCCTTAGGCAGTGGGGAGCCACTGACAGCCTTTCAGCAGGGAAGTGCCACGGGTACGTCTGGGTTCTAAAGAGATAAGGCTGCCTGGGGGAGGGGGGGCACAGTAAGGAAACCAGACCAGGAGGTCATGTGAACGGCCCAGGGTCCCCCATGATGCAGTTGAGTCTCTGGACCCCTGCTCCGGTGTTCATCATCCTCTGTCCCAACCCGTTATGGAAGGCTCAGCCACAGGATCTCTGCAGGGACCCTAGGCAGGGCAGCACAGCCCTACCCCAAAGGACAGCTGAGGAAAGGCTGCCCTTGCTCTGGGCGGATGGACATGAGCCTGTAATTCTGTTGTGTCTGGAGCTGGCAAGGGCAGAGGGACCGATAACCACGTTTGGCTCATTGCAGGCGCCGGGACATCACTCAGGCCCAGTGAGGAGCCATTAACCTAGATCAAGCGTGCCCTGCAGGGAAACCATCTCCCAGCAGCCTCATTAGGACAGGGCCTTGCAGCAAGACACAAGGGGGTGGGTAAGGTGGGGCCCCTGGGGAGGCTGGGGGTGTCCCCCCTCAGGGGGAAGCGTTGGTGGGGCACATAAGTCATCTGGCCCTGGATCTTGGCTCTTCGTTGCCTGAGGAGAAGGACAGGTGTGTCCTGATGTGGATGGGCCACCTGGTGTCCAGGTATATGCCAGCCTCTATAAACCCCCTCATACCCCTTTCTGTCCCTACACAGCCTGGTGACAATACCTCTCCTTTCTTTGTCCCCCCTAGACCCTCTCCTCTCCACAGGCCCTGCCAGCTTCTCACAGAGTGCTGGGAGGGTTTCCTGCAAAACTTCTCGCAGCCCCTTACCTCTGCCACAGCTGCTGGCTCTCCCCCTCCCTTGTCCTCACTCCCCATCACAGCCTCCCAGCTAACCACAGCAGCTGCCGTAACAACCAGCCGGTTCCCCGGTGCTGGCCATCGGCAGACCTATTCTCAGGCTCCATGTGCATGACCTCACCTCACCATGAACAAGCTTGTGAGCACTGTGCTTCCCTGATCCACAGACAATGGACTGCTGCCCAGAGAGGGCAGGCAGCTTGCCTGAGGTCACACAGCAACAGCGGCTAGAGCCAGAAATGTTCTCTCTTCCCCATGTGGCCCTGCCCCGTCCTCGGCCCTCTGTCCTCTCCCTCTGCGCTCCCACTCCAGCCACCCCTCATCCCACACTGGGGAGGAGAGCTCAGGCTCTTTGGGGGGGGGTGCACAGCCTGCCCCCCAGGTCTGGGAGGGTGAAATCAGCTGATGGGTGTCCTTAGGGCTCCATCCCAGTGGACAAGAGCAAAGGGAAGGAGTAACTTCAGGGAAGTAGCCTCTGTCTAAGGGAGCTGCACGCGGTGGCTGGGTCCACATGGAGCCAAGGATGTTATTACCTCTACCCCCACATAGGGTTAGGGTTAGGGTTAGGGTTAGGGCACGAACCTTATATCCAGTAACTAGGACAGAAGACTCTGCTCTCGTGGAGTTTACAAATTCAAACACAATAAGTACTATGAAGAAAATAAAATATGGCATGTGGTGGAGAGAAACAGAGGGAAGCTTCTCTAAGGAAATGTTCCCAGAAGAGCTTAATGATAAAAAGGAGGCTTGTAAAACTAAAGGGAAGAACGTTGTAGTGCAAAAAAGACAAGCCTGTCTTCTTCAGGGAACAAAAATACTTTTTACAATCCAGACAGTGTCGTCCTGGCATTAGGTTAGACACATAGACTAATGGGCTGGAACCCAGAGCCCAGAAGTAAACTCATATCTGTAGTTAACTGATTGCAACAAGGGTGCCAAGACTGTTCCATGAGAAAAGAATTACCTTTTTGACAAATGGTCCTGGGGACAACAGAATATCTATCTGCCAAAGAATGAAGGTGGTCCCCTACCTCACAGCATACACAAAAATCAACTTGAAATATGTCAGTGTAAGGCTAGATCTAGAAAACTCTCAGAAGAAAACATAGGAGAAAATATTCATAACCTTGGATTTGGGAAGGATTTCTTAGACGTGACACCAAAAGCACAAGCAACAAAAGGAAAACATAGATAAATTAGGCTTCATCAAAAAAATTTTAAAACTTTTGTACATCAGGGGCGCCTGGGTGGCTCAATCGGTTAAGCGTCTGTCTTTGGCTCAGGTCATGATCCCAGAGTCCTGCTCAGTGGGGAGCCTGCTTCTCCCTTTTCTTCTGGCCCCCGCCCCGCTCATGTCTCTCTCTTACTCTCTAAGTAAATAAATAAAATCTTAAAAAAAAAACAAAAACAAAAGCAAAAACACAAAAAACCTCTTGCACACCAAAGGACATCATCAAGAAAGTGAAAAGAAAACCTACAGAATAGGAGACGGTATCTATAAATCAAATACTTACAGATTTGAAAAGAATCTAATTTCCAGAATATATAGAGAACTCTTACAAATTAATAATAAAAAGATAAATAGTCCGCTTAAAAGATGGGCAAAAAATCTGAAGAGCCATTTCTCCAAAGAAGATCTATAAACGGCCAACAAGCACGTGTGAAGATGCCCAGTGTCACTAGCCACCAGGGAGATGCAAGTCAAAACCACGATGAGACACCACTCCACACCCACGAGGATGGTCGGAATTTTTTAAATGAACAGTAAAAAGTTTTGTTGTTGCGGGGAAATTGGAACCCTCACACACTGCTGCTAGGAATGTAGAATGGGGCAGCTGCTTTCGAAAACAGGCTGGCAGTTCCTCAAAAATATAAGCATAGAATTACCATATGACCCAGCAATTCCAGTCCCAGGTGTATACCCAGAAGAACTGAAAACAGGTACGCAAGGGTTCATACGAGAACTATTCGCTGGGTGACGGTGTTAAGGAGGGCACGTGATATAATGAGCACTGGGTGTTGCATGCAACTGAGGAATCACTGACCTCTACCTCTGAAACTAAGAATACACCATATGTTGGGGCACCTGGGTGGCACAGTGGTTAAGCGTCTGCCTTCGGCTCAGGGCGTGATCCCGGCGTTATGGGATCGAGCCCCACATCAGGCTCCTCCGCTAGGAGCCTGCTTCTTCCTCTCCCACTCCCCCTGCTTGTGTTCCCTCTCTCGCTGGCTGTCTCTATCTCTGTCAAATAAATAAATAAAATCTTAAAAAAAAAAAAAGAGTACACCATATGTTAATTAACTGAATTTAAATCCTTAAGAAAGAGTACTAGTCACAGCAGTCTAAAGGTGGCAACAACCCAAACGCCCATCACCTGCTGAAGGGATTAAAAAATGTGGTATATCCATTCAGTGGGATAACCATGAGCCATAAAAAGGAACAGAGCTCTGATACCGGCTCTGACATAGAGGAACCCAGGAGAAACCATGCTCAGTGAAAGATGCCCGCTGCAAAGGGTCATATGTTGTACGATACCTTTTTTTTTAAGATTTTATTTTTTTAAGTAATCTCCATACCTAACATGGGGTTCAAACTCGCAACCCTGAGCTCAAGAGTCTCATGCTCTAATGACTGAGCCGGCCGGGCGCCCCTGTAGGATTCCATTTATATGAAATATCTGGAGTAGGCAACTCCCTGGGGACAGGAAGCAGATTCGTGGTTGCCAGGGGAGGCAGGAGGGGGAAAACGGGCAGTAAGTGCTTAACGGGAGTGCGTTTTCCTTTTAGAGAGATGTTTTAGAACAAGATAGAGGTGACGGTCACACAACATTGCGAATATATGAAATGCACTAAACTGTACACTCTTAAATGGGTAATTCTATCTTATATGAATTTGACCTCAACAAAAAAGTACGTTTTCTGATCAAATACTTAGAGCACATAAGTGCTTCTAAAATCAATAAGAAAAAGACAAACGACCCAACTTTTTAAATGAGCAAAAGACTTGAGCATACTCTTTATAAGAGAAGATATCTGAATGGCCAATAAGCACATGAAAGGCGTTCAACATCTTTAGCCAATAGGAAAATGTGAACTAAAACCACAAGGAGCTGCCGCTGCGCGCTCGACAGCCCCGCCTGGAGAGCTGCTGAGGAGGTGGGGCTGCGGGGACTCTTCCACGGCTGGTAGAAGTGGAGTCGGTAGAGTCACTTGGAAAAAGCTGGTCGGCAATCTCCATTAAAGCTAAATTTGTGCCTATCTTATGACCTAGTGATTCTACTCTTGATATTTACCCTAAAGAAATGAGTGCACGTGTCCACCGAAAGACACATCCGTGAACGCTCCTATCAGCTTTAGTCAGAGTTGCCAAAAACTGGAAGCCATCCACGTGTCCATCGACAGGGAATGAATAAATAAATAGTGGTATTGGACCAATACTGAGACAGCCTGGAAAGCTCTCCCAGACGTGATATTGATCAAAAGAAGCCGGACACAGAAGAAGAGACGTGTTTTGATTACATGTATATGAAAGTTCTAGAGGAGGCAAGATTAATCAATGGTGATGGAAATCAGAATGACGTCCTCTCCTGGGGGATGTTGACTGGGAAGGGAGACAAGAGACTTTCTGGGGTAAAGGAAACATTCTGTACCACTTTTTTTAAAAGATGTATTTATTTATTTATTTTAGAGAGAGAGCACGTGAACACATGAGCCGTAGGGAGGGGCAGAGGGGAAGGGAGAGAATCCTCAAGCAGACTCCGCACTGAGCACAGAGCCCGACATGGGGCTTGACGTGGGGTTTGATCCCAGGACCCCGAGATCATGACCTGAGCTGAAATCAATTTGGACGCTTAACCGCCCGAGTCATCCAGGCGCCCCTGCTCTGTACCTTGATCTGGGTGGCGTACACATATACATAAATGGTCCTTGAGCTGTACCCGTGGGGGCTGTGCATTTCTGTCTGACCCGAGTAATCTCTCTTAGAGGCCCTTCTGAGTGCAGAGTGGAGAGGGGCTTGCGGGGGGCTGAGGTGGCAGTGGGGGACATGTTGTCACTAGTACATTCGCCCAGCGAGCCTCTCCTTGACCTGGCAGCTCAGGCCCGAACCACAGAGTGGACTCAGTTTGGGCCTCAGGCAAGAAGGGTCTTGAGGCGCGTTTTCTCCCACACTGCCCTGGCCTAGGTGACAAGACTCAGGGCCAGACAGGAGGAGGGACTCGTCCCACACAGGTGGCGGCAGAACAGGGGAGAAACCTGTCATGGCCTCCCAGCCTGTACTCACTCCAGGCTGCTCTCCTATGCTGCTCTGTGAGAAGTACTGGTGTGTCTTTGGACGTCCTAAAAGGGGACACAGGAGGGCAGGAGGGGGTCATCCTAAGAACGGAAACGTTCAGCGTCCAGTACATTTCCACCCATCCTTACGGAGTGAACGGCTCCAAGGGAGGAAGGAGCACAGGCCAGGTGCTCCACACACACCTAGCTCATTGTAGGACCCAATAACCGGGGTGTCAGGACCGGCAGGAGTGAGCTCTGAGATGTCTGAAGAAGTTTGCGACCCACCGGGGCCCACAGTCCGCGATACAGTGGTTCCAGCTCAAGCTGAGAAGGGCCAGGGGTCTTGACAAGGAGCTACAGCCCTCAGAGGCGCGGAAAGAGAAGGGGGTCCGGGACTGCTGGGAGCCGAATGGGGCAGGCCTGGTGTGGTACGTGAGCTCTGACTAGCTTCCAGACCCAAGGCTTCTCGAGGAGGGGCCCAGGTCTGAGGCGCCCACCACTGCCGGGCCCTCCCTCACAGTCGACAGCCAGACTCTGAGGCCCAGGAGTTGGGGAAAGAGAAGGGAGGGCAGGGATAAGACAAGAGCACCTGGAGTTTGGGTCCCCACCCTCCCTCGAGGTCTCTTTCCCCAGCGAGGAAGAGGCTCTGTCCCAGAGTGAGTCTCCGCTGTTAAAAATAACCTGCCTTTCCATCATCCCGACAGCCGCACTCGGGGACAGCATGTTCCAAGGCCCAAGAGCTGCTCTCTGGGGACTGGAGCAACAGGGCAAGAAGGGCCATGCCCAGGCCAGAAGAGAATGCCCAGAGGCTGGCACCGCACAGGCCTGACTCAGGTCGGGCTCCCCAGCCACATCAGTCTTCCTACCCCCCACCAAGATCCTGGGGTGTTGGGTCTAGTGGCAAGAACCCCGGGGTACTTGTGGGGTGCTATGGTTGCTTTGGAGGCCTAGGATTCGGGGCCTCTCCTGGTGATCTGGAACTCCCTCCCCCCTTGCATGGAAGCCACATGGCTTCCTCTTCGGATTCCCAAAAACATCCCTGACCGGGCCCAGAGGGAACTTTGCAGGGGATCAGGGAGCGGAAGGAGGGATTTGTATGCACGGGAAGCCCATGTCCTTGTCCCCCTCTCCTGTGGCCTCTGCCCCGTAGGAGAGGAAGAGGGTGGCAAGAGCACTCAGGGTTGAGAGCCCAGGCTCTGGAGACAGAAAGACCTGGGTTCGAATCCTGCCACGTCTCTGATCACAGAGTGACCTTGCAGAAGTTACCTCACCTCTCCGTGGCCTGACTCCCTCACTGGTAAAATGGGTGTCCAAGGTCCCAGCTCATAGGGTCGCCGTGAGGGGAGGGCTGTATGAGGTCCAGCTGTTACTAACTGCACTGTGCCCGACACACAGTGATCGCTCCGTGAACGGTACTCTTACACACCACGGTTAAGAGCATTGCTGTGGAATGGAATTTCAAATCCAGCCTCCCCTACTGACCAGCTAGCAGCCTTGAGCAACTTGCTTGACTCCTCTGATCTTTCATTTCCTGCCTCGGACAAGGGAATAACACCACTTACTTCCTGGGGCTGTCGCAAGGCTTCTCATACAGAGGCCCTCGCGATGGTGCTGAGCGTGCAGTGAGCGCTCAGTAAGCGTGCAAGGCCCCAGTCAGGACAGCCTTTGAGCTGCAGCCCCAGAGAGGGACAAAGGCAGGGGTTGGGGGAGGTGGGGGCGGAGTACGGAAGGCGTCTTTGGCCCAACCTTGTTCAGAAGCAGTTGGAGGCCTTCCTGGCCACACACCTCACAGGCTGGAAGTTCTTGCCGTGTGCTTGACCTGGGCTCACCCGTGCCAGGACCGCACAGCCCCACAGGCTTCCTGAGGCCCCGCAGAACAGACCCATCCCAGACAACAGGCCTCTGTCCCCACCCACCTTCCTGCTACCCCACTGCACTCAAGGGTAGGGGGGGTGAAGGAGGGAGAGAGAGACAAGAGATGGGCAGAGAGAAGGAGACAGAGGGAAAACTGAGAAAGAGGCCAGGATCCAGGAAAAGGAAAGAGAAGGGGAGAAGGAAGGAGAGCGAGAGGATCTGAAGGGAGGAGGGAGGCCCATAATCACAAAGTGAGACCAGAAACAAAAGTAACAGAAAAATTCTGGAAATTTAGAAAACAGGAGTGACCTCTCTGAAAGGACAAAATGGGAGGGAGGGAGGGAGAGAGGGGACCAGCTGGGGAACCCTGGGCAGGAGCCTTCAAGGACAGTGATGGAACGCAGAGAGCTGGAGACAGCCTGACTCCCCTGCAAACGGGGCTTTTACCTAAGGATGGGTAATATGTTGTCATGACAACAGATGTAGCATTTAGGGTAATTACTGGTGAGTAACAGAGAGAAGAGGTGGCAGCCCTAGCTGGTGCAGCCCAGCGAGGGAGGGGGTGGTCTTGGAGGCAGCCCCAGGGCCCCCTCTGCCACTGCCCCATTCCAGATCCTTATCTCAGTCTTGGCCTAGCCAGAACCTTCCCGGTCCAAAAGTCTGCGCGGGGGCCGACCTTCTGAGTTACACCCATGTCCCGTGGTCACCCAGGCCTGCCAGCAAACACAGGCACGGTCTCTGCGACAAGCATTTCAACACAACTTTCTCCACGACCCTCTGAGTGCGGTACAGCAGGGACCTCCTATTACAGATGACAATACGAGACTCAGAAGTTGAGAAACTTCTCTGAGGTCACATAGCAAATAAGCCGGCATCTGAACACGGCTTTGCTGCTCTGTGCAGCCGCTCCCCGGAAGGTTCCAGGGCCCAGGCTGATCCTGGGCTGGCCTAGAGACAGGCTATTCCTGAGCACCTCACTTCCAGCACTGGCTGGAAAGGGTCAGAGACAGCATTTGTGGGCGCGAAGAAGGGGAGGGGGTGTGTTACAGGAAATGTTCAATGCACCTGGCTCTCCACAGACACCCCATGTCATCTGGAGTCATTCTATTTTATAGCTGAGAAAACAGGCTCAGAGATAAGTGACTTGCCCAGGAACCCACCTGCCCCGTATGAGCAGCTGTCTGCGGTGGGGCCGTTCCAGGCCTGATCGAAATGGTGGCAGGGTGGCAAGTGACTCATGGGGTAGCCCAGTATTTGGGGACTACAGGAGCTTGCTTGCAGGGTGATTGCTGGGCCTGGACTCTGTTTATCAAGGGTCCTGAGTCTGAGGGCTTGGCGAAGCTCAGAGGCCGAGGCTCCCATCCAGCTCCCTGAAGCCCAGGGCCGCCTCCACCAGAAAGCCCGTGATGTCCACAGCTACACTCTCTGTTTCTGTCCGCTGGGCCATTGGCCTCACAACCACAGAGCCTCCAGACAGATGCTTCCCTCTGGGCTACCAGGCCAAGGGAGTGGTGGGACACCCCAGCTCCCAGAGCTCACCCAGGGCAGGGGAGGGAGTGGCCTAGCCCTAGCCAGGCCATCGCAGGGCAGCCGGAAATGCATGCTTGGCCTCGGCAGGAGGGCATGTTTGTTAGCGATCCCAGTCTCTGGGAGGATGAGGCTCTGGCCTTTCACATGCCTTCAGGGCTCCATGCCCCAGGCCCAGAGCTCTGCCTGGCTGGCGTCAGCATGATAGCAGGGGCCCTCTTAACACCCCCTGGCCCCCCCAAGGGAGCTTCCTTAAGGATGAGACCCAGATCAGGGCCTCCCTAGAACAACCCCCAGAATCTGGAAACGCTAGCCAGGGCTGGAGCATGCCCCTGCTGGGAGGGGAGAGGGTCAGCAGCCTGGGGCTTCCAGAGGCTCTGGGCTGCCTGCCACTGGGGAGTGGGGCTGTTGAGGGGGAAGGATGGCATGAGTGCGTGTGCATATGAGAGAGAGACAGAGAGAAAGAGAGGTCACTAATGGGATGGGGCCGCAGTTGGTGAGGCAACACTGAGGATTTTGAGCCCTTCAGGAGAATTTATCATCAGACTTGTTAAAACAAAGAAGAGGAGGAGGAATCAAGAAGAGGGAATAAAGGGGGTAGACAGCCCTGCACGGGGGTCCCTCCCACAAGCTGCTTGTCAACCCTAGACTCTCTCCCCTGGCCCCTGGATGTGGGCCTGTCCCTGCAGCTGCAGGTGGCACAGGGCCTGAGCCCAGCCCCCTCCTGAGGACCTCACTGCCATCTCACACTTCTCACGCCAACTGTGACCACACGGGGCGCAGACAAACGGCGACAGGCATTCGGCGGAGCAAGAGCGGCCCTGCACTGAGGCTCAAGGAAAGCCGAGTGGACCAGGACCTCTGGGTGGTCAGGGTTTGCCCCAACAGGGGCTCTTCTGCATGAGGACAGGAAGGAGGGTGGCCAGAAAGCAGACTGCTGTGGTCACAGGCTGGATCCGGACCAAGTCTAGCGGAGCTGGTGCCAGCAGAGAGGCAAGGAGGCCTGGGCAGGGGGAGAGCAATCCGCACCTGCTGAAGCCCACCCTGGCCAGAGGTCAGGATGCCTGGGATCAGGACAAAGTGGCTGTGCCCCTATCCCCCGGATGAGCTCCACAGCCAGGATAAGAAGGGAGCTCCTCAAGGGTCTTTGCCCCAGAGCAGGCGACAGAGGGGACAGAGCCCACCACATTCACCCTGGCATCTGAAAAACCACCCCCCACCTCTAGGGTGCAGGGTGGAGGGGAAGGCATGTCGCCAACAAGCCGTGCCCCCAAGGTGTCTGGAACCCTGGCAGATGGGCTAAGGTGGGTGTCATGTAAACCCTGGTGGATCGTGGGGTAGCTGGTGCCAGCCTGCCCTCGAACCTCCCACCCGTGCCTCCAGGCCTGTTAGCACACCTGCAGAGGGGCTTTTCCCCATCGTATGCCCTCGCGCTGCCCCTTCCGCCAAGGGCCGTGTGGGCGGCTGTGCCGTAGCTGGGCTGCCGCCCCTGCAGAAGTTCCCTCACAGGCTGACCGGGCTCTGCAGTGGCTCCAGGCGAAGCCAGCTCTGTGACCAGGACAAGTCCCTAAACCACCTGGGCCCGGTTTCTGCCTGTGCAGAATAGAAGGGGGGAAACGACATTTGATGCACAGGGTTTCTTCTCTTCCTCCCAACAAGGTCTTTGAAACCTGGTCCCTTTTGCCTTCACCCCCAGAGTTCCCACCCCCTGCTCTCCACTGACGGTCTCAAAGGAGCGCTCGGGAAATGGGGTCCTCGGCATGTAGCCAGGAGTCTGGGGGCACCCGCAGGCCCGTGGAGACCAGTACCCCTCGCCCAAGCCCAGGGAGCAGCGGCCTGAGAGACTTCAGGCCCGAGAGAAGAAAATAAACAAACAAGTGTGTTGGCCGCCTTCCGCTGTGCCTGCCTCCTCCCCGCGGCCCCTCCTCCTGACACTCAGCATTCTTCCCCACTTCCTGGAGCCAGGAGACCCTGACATCCCAACTTATTTTTAGTCCATTGCCTCTGGAGCAGGGCTGCTGGCCCTGGGCCTCACCCCACCCTGTCCCCTGCCCCTGGGGGGGGCAGCCTAGGGCCAGAAGGCACCTCAGATCGTGAGCAAACCCACACCCAAGCCATAGTGGGGACAGTATGGCCCCCCCCTTGATCCCCCTTCCACGGCCCCCTGCCTGAGACACTAGCCACCAGTCCCCTGCAGAGGTAGCCCTCCTCCGGCCCCCACCCTGCCTTCCCTCCCCAGTATTAAGTGTTCTGCCGCTGCCCTCCATCCCCAGTGCTCTGTAACCTTGGTGTTAGGGGCCCCTTACTTGCTCTCTATATCCCCCAAAAGGCCCCCCACCTCACCCCTAAGGTGTCGTCTCTCTCTCAGACACAGGATCCTCCCCTCTGCTTATCATGGACCAGCTGTCCATCCTGTGACTGCAGCCAAGACTGGCGTGGGCCAGAGAGTGGGGGGTGGAGGGCATCACGGGCGGCAGCCTCTACTCACCTCCACAGTCCCTAGCAATCCACCTGGGGCCCCGACTTGCATACTCTGTCCAGCCAAACCAAAGCTATGCTGCAGGGGCAACTCACAGCCCACCTGCCCCCCCCCCAACCAACAACCAACACCTGTTACTGGTCGAGACCACCTCTTGAGGCTCTAACTTCCCACCCTCTTGTCCACGCTTCCTCCCTCCCTGGAAGGAGTTCTTATAAATAGGGTTTTCTACCCCTCGCCACATTTCCAGGGATATTTTAACAGGCCTGGAGACTGGTGTCGGGGCAGCTGGCCATTTTCACTGTGTGTCGGGCACGGTCAGGCCTGGGAGACACAGTGGAGCAGACAGTTAACGATCGCACCCCGCACAGAGCTGACATCCTAGTAGGGGATGAAGACAGGGAGCAGACAGGTAAGTGGAATGTCCAGCATGCTAGCTGGTCACAAGTGCTGAGAAAACCTACAGCAGGAAAGGGCAGTAAGTGTTTGCTCAGGGAGGGGTCGGGGAGGGACAGCGGGTCTTGATGGACCCCGAGGAATGGGGGCCGCAGGGCGGCCTCGTGCTCTGCAGGTGGAGGGAAATCGGGCTCAGAGTCCCCTCCTGGACCACGGAGAACAACGACGTCTGCTCCAACCAGGTGATCGGACTCACAAGCAGCAGAACAGGCCATTCACCTGTGTGGACTGGGTGACTCTTGAACCATCCTTGCCTTGCTTTACACATTCTTGAGAGAATCAGACCTCCTAGTGCCCCTGCACCCTTTTTCCCCTTTTCCTGCCCAGCTCTGGCCCTGGTCACGGTGTGCTGGCCCAAGAAGCCCCCACTCTCATCCCATCTCCGCCATGCTGCCTGGCCCCCTCCCTCTGCTGGCGGTGTGTTTCCATGTGCAAGCTTCTCAGACTCTCTGGGGTTCTCGGGGGCACTGACATCTGCCCCCTGGGTCTTCCTGCTATAGCAGCAGTGCAGAAATCCTAGAGGTCTCCAGAGACAGCCCTCCTGGCCACCCCCAGTGGCTCCCCTGCCATCAGACTGGGCAGCCCTTGCCCCCACGCCCACCAAGGCCAAGGCCAGGATCCTCCCAGCCCTGACGGACAGATACGTTTCATCTTGCACAGCAGCTGCTGCTCTTTGAGGATGCCTGCCCGGCACTGCCTGCAGCCTTGTCTCACAGAGCTCAGGGATCCAGTCCTGATGTCCAGCATGAGCATAGCTGTACAGGGGGAGCCATACACATGGTATGTTTGACACATTGCCCTGAAAACCTTCCCTTCCCAGTGACACACTGGAGAGAGCCTGGCAGAAGCTCTTGGAGGGAGAGGCTTTGGACCCCATGGAAGGAAGGGGTGAGGGAAGGTGGGAAGAACAGACTCCCTGGGCCAGATGGAGCCCTCTTCCCAGGCACAGAACCCACTCTCCTTCCATCAGGCCGCTGAGCAGTGACTCAGGGGACACTGGGGGACAAGGGCTTCTGCTAGCTGACCTTGGAGAGGACCTGGGCTTTGAGAGGAGTAATCATACTGGCTCTGCCACTCACGGGTACCAACTCACACCCCCTCACTCTAACAGCACACTTTCCATACTCCCTCTACCTCTCAGCACACCCCTCCAATCCTAATGTAGTTGACATCCCATTTCAAAGGGGGGGAAAGTGAGGCACAGAGAGATTCATGGTTTGCCTGAGGCCACACAGCCCATTGACAATAAAGCCAGGTTTGACTGCAAAGTCAGCACCCTTTTCATGCTGCCACAGGGATGACCTAACCGTGCACACATCTCTACCTGTCCCCTCTCTGTCCGGCCCTGGGTATTCTTACACACTCCTGGACACGTCCCTGCCACCACCTCCTCAGATGTCCTGGTGCTTCCCTAGCTCTGTGGGACAGTTCTCCCCCCCCAGCGCAGCCAAGACCAGGATGGAATCTTCCAACAGAATTTCTCCAGGAAACGATGGAAAACAAAACAGAACAATTAAACCCCAAATCGGAGACACACTCCCAGAGCGCAGGGTCCCCAGCCTTAGGTGACTAAGGCCAAAGCTGCCCCAGTTTGATGGGAAAACTCACTCAATGAGCAATGTTTCCTGGCGGCTGCTCTGAGCCAGGCTGTGAGGGGACCAAAGGCATCGACAGGGCAGCCGAGTCTCTGTTCTCGTTATCTGTCATCCGGGAGGTGAGAGGCACACGCACCACAGCTGGCACTAGGGTGGGGTTCCTTTCAGGGGCCACATCTCTCTGTGTCATTCTAGTCCATGGCCCCATGGGAGCATGGTTTCCCCAAGAGCCCTTCTCCTGCTTGCCCTCCCAGGGGACCTCAACCACATTCCTTCCCCTTCCCTGCCTTACATTAGACCCAACACAGAACAAGGGCTGGCTTCTGCCACCCCACAGGCACACGTCCACACCCTGTTCCACGAGCTCCCAGCCTGCCACAGAGGGATGTCTTCCGAGGTGGCCCTTCTGAAGTTCACACCACCAAGATTTCCCGGGGATGCAGGAGTCAAGGGCAGGACAGGGAGGTGGCTGAGGGTGTGTTAATGTGAGCCTGGGAAGGGGATGGAGGCCAGAGGTGCCCACAGAGGAAGAAGCCTGGTGGGCGGGAAGGGGGAAGTGCTTCCGGAAAATGGATGGGTAGAAAAAAGCAGGGGTAGGGTGGAGGCAGGAGGCCACTGACTGGGACCCCCTCCCCTCTCTGCCCCTACCCAGTGGTTCTTTAGGGCAGAACCCAGGACATCACTGGAACGTGCACCAGTCCAACGCCTTTATCTGACAATGAGGAATCTGAAGACCAGAGAGGTAAAAGGATTTGCCCAAGGTCACCGAGCAATTTGATGGCCCTACTGGGACCATGACCCGAGCCTCTGGACCCCAGCCAATGCTTCTGCAACAGCCAAGGAAATCCTTGAAACAGTCACCAGTCATGTACCCACCCTAACTCCAGCTACCAGGCCAGTGTGGGGTGGAGAGGCCAGAGCCTCCCAGATTTGTCGCCGGGACAGCAGTGTCACGGTGACACCAGGGGATTGACCAAGAGCGCCCAGGGACCTCGTGGAGCCTGCTGCCTGGGGCTCCCCGCTCCCTGCCCCCTCCCACACTCGGAGGGAGGGTTGGGTTTAACCCTCACCCCCCCACACACACTTCAGTGTCCAGGGACCCCAGCAGCAGGCTCAGGCAGCCTCCCACGCTCCCTCTCTCCCAGCTGCAGCCAGCTAGGGTGGGAACAGGGACACCTGGGCCCCACACTGCCACCCACACTCCATGGCCCAGCCTTTTTCCC
This sequence comes from Ursus maritimus, assembly GCF_017311325.1. NCBI lineage: Eukaryota > Metazoa > Chordata > Mammalia > Carnivora > Ursidae > Ursus > Ursus maritimus. Next base: position 34,080,672 of record NW_024426774.1, on the reverse strand, counting down.
TTCTGAAGCAGCCCGGGTCCCCATGAGAGCAGAGGCAGTGGCATTCCAAAGGAGCCTTGGCTGCTCTGAGATTGGAGGGCCCACCCCCAGCTCCATAAGGCGCCTGCCCCCCCCCCCACCCAGGGAAATCAAAGGTCAGGACCCTCGCACCCCGGGGCTGGGGCCCAGCACCTCCCCCGCCTGCCAGAGCAACGGGGACCCCAGAGGGCTGCAGCAGGGCCAGAAATAGCCCCAACTTGCCAGGAAGGGAAGTTTTTTTTTAGACTCTAGTATGTTCTGGTCCCCTTGCAACCACAATTGTCCATGGAGCCTGCAGGCCCCGTGAAGAGCCAGGACTATCCCCAATGGGGAGGCAGGAGTCAGAGGGTCAGCAGGAGGCAGAGGGGACACTCAGGGAAGGGGGAGCCAGCCTCTAAAGACCCGGAAGTGGGAAGGGCCAGGAGAGGGGAGGAGAGGAAGGGAAGAAAGGAGCTAGAGGAGAGGAGGGAAGGGGGATAGAATCCCAGGGGGAGAGGGTGGGTATTAAGAGGGGGGGCGCTCTTCCTTTGAAATCACTGCTAATCAATAGATGGCCACAAGGCCAAGCCAAGGGCAGGAGCCTTTGGCCAAAGGCCAGGGGAGGGTGTGAGAAGATCAGAGCCAGCAAGCCCTGGGAAGGGTGCAAGCTGACATCCCGGCTCCTTCCAGCTCCGGCGTGCTGACAACAGCCTTCCCTACATGCCGGACGGAAGGACGGACGGATGCAGGAGAACGAAAAATCCCAGAATCTAATTTTAGCTGAGTGCTCCCGCCTCCCCTGCTAACAGTGAGCAGAGCTTCCCACCCCTGCCCAGCTTCGGCTCTAATGGAAGTACCAGCAGGCCGCGAGATAAGCCCCCCTATGCCCCACCTAAGCCGTGGGGTCTCTGTAGGGGCAGCCCTCCAGCCAGCACAGGGCAGGGGCTTTGCTGGGCTGGGTGGGCGCCAGGCCTGCTCCCCCGTTGTTAAGGAGGCAGATCATGAGGCCAGTTAGTGACACAGTGGAGATTAAACCGGGTGGGTTGGTGTCCTGGCTCTGGATGACCTCAGGCAAGACGCTCAATCTACCTCGGCCTCAGTTTCCTCTCCTATAAAATGGGAATAGTGGTCACTCTAGTCTCAGATGGTGCATGTCAGGCACTAACTAGTCCTGATGGCTCAGACCTGTCATCTTTCCTCTGCCACTGTCCATCTCAGAGGGCCCCAAACTGATGGGTCACCCTAGCCCCCGCCTTCCTCTGCCCTAAGGCACAAAGGTGAAGGAAACACAGCCCTAAGCCTGCCCAAGAGCCTGACCCTAACAACAACGGGCTAACTCCACGAACCTCTAAATCTGGATCTTCCAGAAAGCCAGGGGCACAGCAGAGATGGAGCCTTGAGCTGGGGAATCCTAAGGGCCATGGGGTCAACTCCTCGTGGGCAGGCAGGGACAGTGAGGCCCGTGGAGGGACCCAGCCCCGCTCAGGGGCAGCTGGACGGATGACGGCAGAAGGAGAGCTTGATCCTGGCCTCCCCGCCACCTTCCCACTGTGGTTTTCACCGGCGCTCAGTCCCACACCAGCCCGGGCCGTTCACAGCAACGGGGCCCTCCAAGCAGAACTCCTGGCCAGCCCCAGGGAAGCCAAAGGTTGCCCAGTATCAGCTCCACCTGGGCAATGCCTCCCTAGGCCCTGCCAGCAGCAACACCTGCACGTCTCACATCCAGTTCTCAGTACCAGCTCCCAAACACAGAAAAGAGGACAGGGAGACGCCGGGGCCTAACGATCTCATAAGCCCGCTCCACCCGGAGTCTTGGCGGCGGGTCCGCCGGCCCTCCTGGCACAGCTACCTTTGAGCAGGTGGGCTGGGGGAGGGGCCTCCTGCAGCAGTGCCCCCAAGAGGAATTCCCAGCAGCCCCTAATTTCTCAGCAGCTGGCCTGAGGCAGAGGCTGGGACTGAGCTCCCTTTCAAGGGTATCCCCTGTGATCGAAGGACCCAGATTCTTACGCCGCCAGTGAAACTGGAGGGGAGATGTCTACCTAAGCCATCCACCCCACCTCTTCTTTAACCGTCTTTGTGGTTGGTCCCCCCCTTGTCAGGGGTGACATACGACAGAAGATAGAAGGCACAAGTGCGCCCCCAGGACAGCTCGCATCCAGCTGGTGGACTGCCGCGCCTCATGCTGCCTCCTGTCCCCCGCCCTCACCCCGAGGCTGCATGCGGATTACTCCTGGAAGGAGGCCTGCTCTCCCCCCACCCTCATCTCTGCTGCTCTGAGCCCACCCCTTCGACCCACCAACCCTCAGATGGGCTCAGGGTGAAATCCAAAGCAGGTGCCACTCACAAGAAACAGCAGGAACAGGGTGTGAGAGGAAAGAAGGCGGCCTGGGAGCCAGGTGTCCTGGGGCCCAGCTCCAGCCGCACCACCGCACCACCACCACGGCTGTGTGACCGTGGGCAGGCCCGGGCTCTGCTCCTCAGGCTCTTCCTCTGAAAACTGAACAAAGTAGCAAAATGGGGACAAGCCGGGCACAGGCCCTCGCGCACAGCAGGCTGTCCCAGATGTTCCCTAAATGTGGGCCTGTTGTTCCTTGAGTCTGGATGCAGTCCCTCCGGTGTGAAGGGGTGGGACGGTGGGCGCGGGGACAGGCAACCTGCGTCCTAGACCAGCTCTGCCGCCGCCTGGCTGTGGGCGTGTGGGGCCAAGGCCAGTCACCTCTCTCTCTGGCCTTTGGTCACTTCTTTAATAAACTTCGGGGTTTGGACCAAGCTGTCAGGAATGGAAAACCTGCGGGACCCAGATCTTCACTTATGTGCTCTGTGGCAGTGACAGACGTGATTGGTCCGTCACCACGCCGCCGCCCACCGAGCCCAGCCACACGCCCTTTTGGAGTCCCCCACTGGCCGGCACCCCCGAATGAGAGCTGCAGCGAGAGACGGAAGCATGATTCTCCCTCACCTGAATTTTGAAGCTTTGCATTCAGGGACCCAGCTGGGTGACCTTGAGCCTCAGTTTCCTCTTTGGCAAAATGGCCACAGCCAGCAAGATTGTGAGGATTAAGTAAGATTGTGTTTTCAATATTAGTACTCAAAACGGGCTGCCAACTGTCCAGCTCCAGCAGAAGTCACTCTCTGCCACCCTCTCCAGAGACGGGGCAGGGAGCCCTTCCCCCAGGCCCCTGGGCCCACCCCTCACAGACCGTAGGGCAGCCCAGACAGTGTGGGCCCGTGGAAAGAGCGTGGGCCTGGGTGACCTCTGGCAAGTCAGTACACCTTTCTGAGCCTCAGTCTCCCTGGCATAAAATGGGCTGGTACTTCTTCTACACAGTGTCTAATTTTTTTGTTTAATCCTCATGCCCAAAGTGCCAGAAAAGCGATTGGCTCAGTAAATGGGAACAAACGAGCTCTGTTAATCTATGCTCATCCGGCCTCAGGGCCTCGATTGGAAAGCCAGGCTGGTAAGAACTGCCGGGAGCTCCTCGGGGCAGGGCGTGGCTTTCTCGTTAAGTCTTTGGTGAAGTCCCAGGTCCCCATGACCACCCGCGATGGTGGATACATAGAAGTCTCCACAGGTTGCCCATGGTGGGAGCTATGGCCCTGGGAAATGTGAGTCCTGGATCTGGGAGGTGGCCTCCCACCACCAGACCCTGGGACCTCAAGGCTCCTCCCTCTGCCCTGCCCTCCCCTCCCCTCAGAACCAGGCCACCCTGGCTCGGGCCCCAGAGGCTATCCTCGCTGAGGGGGGACAGCATGCCTTGGAGGCCTCATCTGGGAAATGAGGAGACAGACAGAAGCGACATCCTCAGGTCTCCCAGCTCTGGTGTTCCTGACGGAACCTCAGTGGGGGAGAGCCTGAAGCAGAACGTTCTGGTCCACTCTCCCCCCCTCCTGGAAGGCGGCGGGCGCGAACACTCTGCAGAGTTACCGTCCTCCCGCCCTTCGTCTCCATGTCCCTCCCGCCCCCGGCCCCCGCGTCTGCACCTGACCGCACGGCTGACTCTCCAACGGTCACAAATCCACCAACGGCGCCCTTTCCACGGGCTGCCCCCGCCTGAAACGCCTTTCCTATCGTGCTTCTTGGTGTCCTCCGGCTCTTCCTCCAAGACCCAGCCCCAAGGCCCCCTCCTCTGGGAAGGGCTCCTTCTCCTCCCTTGCCAGGCGGCCAGTCTCAGGCTTCTCTGGCCGCTCCCGGCCCGCCGGCTTGTGATGGTAAGGGAGGCTGAGGGGACAAAGCAGGCAGGCAGCCGGGCAGGTACCGGGTGGCCGCGCCTGGGGGAGGAAAGGGCAACTGGCCCCCGGAGGGAGTCTTGCTTAGAGATACTACCCGAGTAGCTGAGAAACAATTACTCCTGGCAGCCTTTGGGCAACAAAGACACAGCTCACTTATTACAAAATATCCTTTATTGATAAAATAGCTCAGACTTCTAAAAAAAAACAAAAACAAAACCACCTGCATATCACAACAAGGGGGCCACAGGCAACCACAATAGGACACCCACGGGACACACACAAGATGTCACAAGTCAGCCACTCCCCTGGGCCCAGCCTCCACAGCCTCGCCCCAAGGCGGTGCCCTGGCCTCACCCTGAGACTGAGGAAGGAGCTAGACAGCGCCTCTCCCTAGGAGGGGCTCTCTTTGGTCCCCTCCATTCTCTCCACCCCAGAAAACTCTCTCAGCACCTGGCCAGGCCCATCAGAGGGCCAACAGTGCCTGGGCTGCTCAGCCCCCGCCCCACACTAGCTGCCCGCTGGCTTAACGTCCAAGCCAGGCACTCCTTGGAGAAGAGGAGGAAATGTCCTGCAAATGCTCTCAAGTGTTCTGGGTGCCAGGTCCCAGGGATAGGGAGACACCAGGAGGGAGAGGCCCCTGGAGCCCCATCAGCAGGATGGAGCAACGGCTGGGTGAGGGATGGCCAGCCGGCCCCTGCCCATCTGGGGGAGGGTGGCTTATACATCACAGGAACCCACTGGGGGCTTGGAGACCTGCCTGTGTGCTCTGGTGCAAGGTTCCTGCAGGAGTCCATAGGGCCCTCACTCACCTGTCTGGCCCCAGCACCCTAGCTGGGGGCTCTGTCACCCACCCCAGGCTCTCATCCCAGACTGCTCCCACGGTATGGGGATTTTTAGCCATCTTGGGGAAACAATCGGCCTGCCCGATGACAAAAGACTTTTCCCCCACTGGGGGGGCCCAAGCCACTGAAAGCCCCCTTGGTGTTGTGGGCGAACTGTCAAGAAGCTGTCAAGCAGCATAATAACTAACCCTTGCAGGAGCAAGCACACGTTCTCGAAGCAATCCTTTGACTGAGATAGTGGTCCTCTCTACCATTCCCCACTTCCAGTTTGGGGTAAGAATTCACACACCCCAGGCACAGCACAAAAGTCTACAGGAAGACAGGTGGTGGTAAACACAGAGAAAGGGGATTTTTATATCACCAAATAATCACAGTTTCTGGTTCTCTAGTGCGTCTCCCCACGGAGCTCAAAGCTTTCTGCAAAGCCTTTCATCTCCCTGCAGCAAGCAGGCGGCGAGCCACTGTCGCCCAGTGTTTGGGGGGGGGGTGCCAGTGATCAGGGATCTCCCGTCGAGGCAGAGGCCAGGCCTCCAGACCAGCCCACCAGGGCGAGGCGTCCACGGGCACACACCCACCTCCCCGAGGGGTGCCAGGCGAGGAAAATGATTCCAGAAAAGGTTCTGGCCGTTAAAGGAGCTACAAATCCAAAAGTAGGTGGAAAGGGACGAAGGCCCAGAAGCAGTGCCAGACCGTGACCCCCCCAACCAGCGCCTGATGGGGACCAGGTGCATCCGGCGGGGGTCCCTCCATTCTGCCTCCGGCTTGGCAGCAGGTGCTCCTGGGAAAAGTGGAAGGCTGGCATCCTGCTCTTTCCCCAGGGAAGATGAGAAACAAAACGCCACAAGCAAGCGACCAGCCAGGGAACACAGAGTCCTTGAGGAAGGAAAGCCCACCCGTTGGCTTGCAGGGGTCTGGGGTCCTGGGAGGGAAGTGCTCTCTCCTGGCCTGGCTTTGGAGGCTTCAAAGGGACCCTGGTGAACAGGACACCTGCCCCTCCCCCTCCCGGGGGGGGCTCCCAAGACGAGGCCTGCATGACCCAGGCAGGAACCAGAAAGCCCCAGGGAGGTGGCCCCAGAAAACAGGGCAAGAATCGAAGTGGCCCTGGTGCCACCTGGCACCAACCCCACGTGGGCGGCGGGCAGGTGGCTCACCATGCCGTCTGGGTCCACTGGCGGCAAAGGATCCTTCGGAAGGCACGGCGAAAGTCCTGGTTAAAGATGGTATAGATGACGGGGTTCAGCGAGCTGTTACAGTAGCCAATCCAGAAGAAGAACTGGAAGAGGCCGTGGGGCACCTTGCAGCGCTGTGGGCAGATGGCGCCCAGGCTGTAGCTGAAGAAGAAGGGGAACCAGCAGAGCACGAAAACGCCGATGACCACAGCCAGCACAAAGGTGAAGCGCTTCTCCCGAGTCAGCTGTGCCCGCCGCCGCCACCACTGCCCGCTCGCGGTGCCCGCACCCCGGCCCAGGAGCACCTGGCCGCGTAGAGTTGCCAGCACCCGCGAGCCCTGTGGCTGCTGCAGGGGGGGGCTACAGGCTGACGCGGGAGACGCTGGTAAGGCCTGAGGCTCACACTCTTCCTCCTCCTCTTCCTCCTCCTCAGCGTCGTCCTCTGGAGAAGCCCCACACACACCTTCCTTCCGACTTGGGCCTGAGTTGGGAAGGGCTGGCCAGCTGGGTGGCAAGGCAGGGGTCCCAGGATCTTCAGGGGTAGCCCCCTCTTCTTTCTCCCCAGTAGGCTTAGGGTGTCCGTTGGCCTCCCCAGAAGCAGCCAGAGAGACCAGGGTTGGCAGCTTGGTTGAGGTTCCCGTAGGGACCGAGTGGGGCCGCTTCGGCTCACCCGTCCCAGGGGCCCCCTTGGCCCTGGGGCCTCTGCGGTGGCTGCGCCTGGCGATCAGGTAGATACGCAGGTAGACGAGGATCATGATGAGGCAGGGGGCAAAGAAGGAGCCGATGCTGGAGGCCAGGACGTACCAGGCCTCTTGGTTGAGTTTGCACTGGGGGCGCCCGCGGGGCTGCGGCCCCGGGTCGCCCTTGTAGATAAGTGGCGGCAGGGAGATGACGGCCGCGATGAGCCACACGGTGAGGATGATGCACTTGATGCGGCGCGGGGTTCGCTTGGAGTTGTACTCCAGCGCGCGACTCACGGCCCAGTAGCGGTCCAGGCTGATGGCGCACAGGTGCACGATGGACGAGGTGCAGAAGAGCACGTCCAGCGCCAAGTACACCTCGCACCACATGCGCCGGAAGTACCAGTAGCCCAGCAGCTCGTTGGCCAGCGAGAAAGGGATGATGAGCGTGGCTACCAGGATGTCGGCAGCGGCCAGCGACACCAGGAACAGGTTCTGCGGGGCGCGCAGCGAGCGGCTCGTCAGCACAGCCAGGATGACCAGCGCGTTGCCGAAGATGGTGAAGAGGATGAGGAACGTGATGACCGCCGCGATGGCCGCGGTGGCCTGCACCGAGTAGGGTTCCTGGTGGTCCATGGCGGGGCAGAACGCGGCCAGAGGGGTCGCTGCTCGGCCGGCACGAGCTCAGCCGGCGACAGCACTGTCCTACCCAGTTAGGCTAGACGGGAGGATCAACCCCCTGGCGGCGCA
>NW_024426774.1:34070097-34072994 GCF_017311325.1 Ursus maritimus | reverse complement strand
CAGTTTCTGGTTCTCTAGTGCGTCTCCCCACGGAGCTCAAAGCTTTCTGCAAAGCCTTTCATCTCCCTGCAGCAAGCAGGCGGCGAGCCACTGTCGCCCAGTGTTTGGGGGGGGGGGGGTGCCAGTGATCAGGGATCTCCCGTCGAGGCAGAGGCCAGGCCTCCAGACCAGCCCACCAGGGCGAGGCGTCCACGGGCACACACCCACCTCCCCGAGGGGTGCCAGGCGAGGAAAATGATTCCAGAAAAGGTTCTGGCCGTTAAAGGAGCTACAAATCCAAAAGTAGGTGGAAAGGGACGAAGGCCCAGAAGCAGTGCCAGACCGTGACCCCCCCAACCAGCGCCTGATGGGGACCAGGTGCATCCGGCGGGGGTCCCTCCATTCTGCCTCCGGCTTGGCAGCAGGTGCTCCTGGGAAAAGTGGAAGGCTGGCATCCTGCTCTTTCCCCAGGGAAGATGAGAAACAAAACGCCACAAGCAAGCGACCAGCCAGGGAACACAGAGTCCTTGAGGAAGGAAAGCCCACCCGTTGGCTTGCAGGGGTCTGGGGTCCTGGGAGGGAAGTGCTCTCTCCTGGCCTGGCTTTGGAGGCTTCAAAGGGACCCTGGTGAACAGGACACCTGCCCCTCCCCCTCCCGGGGGGGGCTCCCAAGACGAGGCCTGCATGACCCAGGCAGGAACCAGAAAGCCCCAGGGAGGTGGCCCCAGAAAACAGGGCAAGAATCGAAGTGGCCCTGGTGCCACCTGGCACCAACCCCACGTGGGCGGCGGGCAGGTGGCTCACCATGCCGTCTGGGTCCACTGGCGGCAAAGGATCCTTCGGAAGGCACGGCGAAAGTCCTGGTTAAAGATGGTATAGATGACGGGGTTCAGCGAGCTGTTACAGTAGCCAATCCAGAAGAAGAACTGGAAGAGGCCGTGGGGCACCTTGCAGCGCTGTGGGCAGATGGCGCCCAGGCTGTAGCTGAAGAAGAAGGGGAACCAGCAGAGCACGAAAACGCCGATGACCACAGCCAGCACAAAGGTGAAGCGCTTCTCCCGAGTCAGCTGTGCCCGCCGCCGCCACCACTGCCCGCTCGCGGTGCCCGCACCCCGGCCCAGGAGCACCTGGCCGCGTAGAGTTGCCAGCACCCGCGAGCCCTGTGGCTGCTGCAGGGGGGGGCTACAGGCTGACGCGGGAGACGCTGGTAAGGCCTGAGGCTCACACTCTTCCTCCTCCTCTTCCTCCTCCTCAGCGTCGTCCTCTGGAGAAGCCCCACACACACCTTCCTTCCGACTTGGGCCTGAGTTGGGAAGGGCTGGCCAGCTGGGTGGCAAGGCAGGGGTCCCAGGATCTTCAGGGGTAGCCCCCTCTTCTTTCTCCCCAGTAGGCTTAGGGTGTCCGTTGGCCTCCCCAGAAGCAGCCAGAGAGACCAGGGTTGGCAGCTTGGTTGAGGTTCCCGTAGGGACCGAGTGGGGCCGCTTCGGCTCACCCGTCCCAGGGGCCCCCTTGGCCCTGGGGCCTCTGCGGTGGCTGCGCCTGGCGATCAGGTAGATACGCAGGTAGACGAGGATCATGATGAGGCAGGGGGCAAAGAAGGAGCCGATGCTGGAGGCCAGGACGTACCAGGCCTCTTGGTTGAGTTTGCACTGGGGGCGCCCGCGGGGCTGCGGCCCCGGGTCGCCCTTGTAGATAAGTGGCGGCAGGGAGATGACGGCCGCGATGAGCCACACGGTGAGGATGATGCACTTGATGCGGCGCGGGGTTCGCTTGGAGTTGTACTCCAGCGCGCGACTCACGGCCCAGTAGCGGTCCAGGCTGATGGCGCACAGGTGCACGATGGACGAGGTGCAGAAGAGCACGTCCAGCGCCAAGTACACCTCGCACCACATGCGCCGGAAGTACCAGTAGCCCAGCAGCTCGTTGGCCAGCGAGAAAGGGATGATGAGCGTGGCTACCAGGATGTCGGCAGCGGCCAGCGACACCAGGAACAGGTTCTGCGGGGCGCGCAGCGAGCGGCTCGTCAGCACAGCCAGGATGACCAGCGCGTTGCCGAAGATGGTGAAGAGGATGAGGAACGTGATGACCGCCGCGATGGCCGCGGTGGCCTGCACCGAGTAGGGTTCCTGGTGGTCCATGGCGGGGCAGAACGCGGCCAGAGGGGTCGCTGCTCGGCCGGCACGAGCTCAGCCGGCGACAGCACTGTCCTACCCAGTTAGGCTAGACGGGAGGATCAACCCCCTGGCGGCGCAGAAGGCGCTGGAGCCCCATGGCCGGGCCGAACCGGGCCTAGGAGATCGAGGGATGCCTGGGGCCAGCCGCCGCCCTCCTACATCCCCTTCCACCAGCACCCGGCGTCCCTGCCGTCCTTCCCGGAGAAGTTTTCCAAGTTGTCCCTCTGTCGTCCCCGCCCCGCCCGGGACCAGGGGAAAGTTGCGCCCTCCCGCTCCGAGGCTGCTGGACGCACAATGCGGCACGGGATCGGTGGGCCGGGCGGGGGGCGCGCCACCGGTTGTGGGAGGAGGCGCAGAGGCCGAGGAGCCCGTTCTGCTCGCTGGCTCTACCGGGAGCTGCTCTACAGGCAGCGCGCCGCGGCAGGGGAATGGGAGGAGAGCGAACGCGCAGAGAGGAGGGAGGAGACTGGAGGCGGGAGCAGGAGGAAAGGATGGAGGCGGGGCAGGCGGGCGGACCGCGGATGGGTGGAAGGTGCGCCTGGAGGGAGGACTCACCGGCCGCAGTGTCCCCGCAGCCCCAGGCCTCCGCCCTGGCGCTCCTACCCCTTTTCCTCCCGGCCTCCGAGCCACGGGAGGTCAGAGAAGCGTCCGGGGTCTTCCAGACTCCAGGAAGGATCTTGGCAGAAGTGGAAGGGTTGGTGCGCACGGGGAGCTGGGACCAAGCGGGGGGGGGGGGGGGGGGGG